>NC_083730.1:35923022-36243407 GCF_028564815.1 Eubalaena glacialis
TACCATCTCCACCTAAAGACAAAGGAGGATGTTGGGGTAGGAGTTGGGACTTCAAATGTGAGGAAGGCATGGAGATGGAAAAGCAAACGTTTGGGAAACAAATGTTTGCTAGGCCTTGCAGAGACAATGGGACACAGAGTGGACTCTACATCTCCAAGAGTTTCACCCACCACACCTAGCCTGTATTCTTTGCAGATATTTCTGGTGACAGCTCTATTCCTGTTATAGGCCCTCTATCTAAATTCTTCAGGCAGTTAGGGGCAAGGTCAAAGGTGCTTCCAGAGGCTTTTTGGCCTTGATTGTTTTCAGCTTGAAACTGCATGCCAGAAACATTTTGGGGTAGCAAATTTTGTTCCCCTGCACCATCATCAATGTAACTATTGCACTGAATACCAGTTTTCCATTTATTGAAATTATCTTTTTTTTTTTTTTAAAGATATACCAGGTTTAAAATATTCTGTTCAAACTGGAAAATTGGTTATTAAAGTCTTATAGGGGAGCAAAACTTGCCACCCCAAAATGTCTTTCTGGCATGAAAATTATTTTTGAGCTGAAACCAATCAAGGCCCAAAAGGACGAAACTTGACCTTCCCCCAGCTACCTAAAAAAATGTCAGTAGAGGATCTGTTCCAGGAAGGGACCTATCACCATAGATTAATTATAGTATGAACTATGTTATGCAGACAGGGAGGAACTTAGCGAAGTTTGTTAAAAATTCCTTTGTGTCCTATTGTCTCTGCATGGCCTAGCAAACATTTACCAAACATTTGCTTTTCTATCTCCTTGTCAATTGCCTCTCCCACTTTGAGGTCCCAAACCACTATCCCCAACATCCTCCTTAGTCTTTAGCTAAAGATGGTATTTAAGGTGAGGGTTTCAGCCATTTTGGTGAGTTATTCACAGTTTTTCTGGGTCTCTCCCATATACACGTTAGTAAACTTTAGTTTTTCTCCTGTTAATCTGTCAATAATCTCATGTCAATTTAGTTCTTAGACCAGCCAGAAGAAACTAGAAGGGTAGAGGAAAATTTCTTCCTCCCCAATAGTCTCTTAAGAATTTTTTTAAATGGATATATCTGGATATATCTAGTATAGTAAATGACAAATGGCGGAGGTGAAATGAGAAGGAATTCTAATTAGATATAGATAGCAAGGAGCCTGTGGAGAATTGAAAAGTGGTTTTGTCTCCCCACCCCAAAAAACAAAGGCAGTAACAGGTTAGCTAAAAGTTTCCTCTAGCTCGCACTAGGGCTACCTAAATCAGCATGCGTTTGGTAAGCAGTTATTAATGAGGCTCCTACCTCACCTATTTCTATCAAAACACTTGAGCTGAGGTGTATACTGAAATTATTTGTTCACTCCTCTTTCTCCCCAACACTAAACTTTTAATGAACCATTAAGAGTCTTATAATCAAGAACCTTGTTCAATTTATTTTTGTTATAGTCCTGAAACCTAGGATAATGCCTAGCATACAGGAGCATGCAATGTGGCTATTCTGCATTTATTTAACCAATGACATCTCAATTTCACCTTTACAGCTTAGACAACTTTTAATAACATTATTGATGTGAGAAATTTTCTTCTAGAAACCTGATAGTTCTTATAGATGTTGTCATGTTTTAAAATTTTTGTGTCTTCATTTCTGTGAAGATCTATAATGAAATTAATAAAGGCTGAGTCTGGATCATCTGGATGCTTGCTATCTTACTACTTAATACTGTCCTGTGATTTCAGTGTTTTTGACTGGGTTGGTTTCAAACAGCAAAGCTACTTTAATTGTTGCAGGCTAATACTAACAGAAGCAGAGTACCTTGAAAATTACATTACAGCATCAGGAATAAATGGAGGTTATGAAGCAGTTCAAGTAGAGGAAAGTAGTGTAAGACATGGGACAGGACATTAACAGCACTCTGAATTGAAACTCACACTATATTATCTATACCATATTCACACTAGCAAGTGGCAATTTAGTTTCAGTATTCCTTTGTCACATTAATATTGTTAGGTTAAATTTTGCTAGTTTGTAACACTATTTAACTTATAAATCTGTTTGTATTTTACAGTTATGTATGAGTAGATGCATAGTAAGTTAAGATCAGGTTTTATGTTGTACACATTTAAGATTATAAAATGTAGTATGTCAACACAGGGGGTTTCATTTCTGTTTAAAACAGTCCTACGTATTACTCTTGATTGAAAAACACGTTTTCAGAATTCCAAAATGCACTTCAGGGTCTCTAAACACAATGAAACCAGTAGTTTTGGAAGTTCACAGACTTCACCAATTTCCCAAGGGAAGTCCAAGATTCCCCAAAGATGAGAAATCAGTTTTGGAATAAGTAATTTGAAAATTTGGTACTTACTGGGAAAGCACCATCTCCTAATCTCTTAAGGTTCAAGCGAGGATGCTATCATTGAATCTTTCATGATTTGGTGAGAAGTTCATGATCAACTTCTGTTAAAGGTTTCACTGCCTTCAGCTAAACACGTATCCTCTGTTCAACTAAGCTAAGCACTTCATTTTCTGCTTTATTTTCATCCTGGACTTCCCATTTATTATCTACCTTGTTAGACAAATACCATTCTACCCTTCAAGAGGTTAAGAAATTAGAAGCTTACAATATCGTAGGTACAGATAAACCTTTCTTAGTTTTATTTATTTAAATAATGTTTTGTTATCAATATATTTCCTACTGATACCCACCACTTGAGCAGAGAACCTATTTGACCAATCTTTGATTCAAAACTGCTACCCTTAATAAATCATGTATCAAATGGTATCAACCATCACATGGAGTTTATTTAATGGGCTTGGTGCTTTTTAATAGGAAACCTAGCCCCAATAGTCAAGGGGCAAAGTGTACATAAAAGAAACTTAATGTTGACTGTAACTACCTTCTTTTGTCCCTGCCTTGCAATATAAAGGGAATAAGAGGTGTTAATTAAATTTTCCTGTTATTTGCATAAGTGACATGAATGTATTTTTAAAATTGTAGTTGAAGACATTTGTAGTTCTTGGATTAAAGAGACTAGATACTGCCAAAATTAATAGTATTTAGTGGTAGAGTTTCTTTTTTTTTTTTAGTTTACCTTTTGTCTATTTAATCATTAAATGCAACCAATCTCAAAACTGTACTTATTCCATTTTTTACACTGCTGCTTATTCCTTCTACTTGACTCTCTCCTGTAATCTCTCCTATAATCCAGACTCTAATTTTTTGAAAATCCCACACAATTCCAAAATTCAAAAATTCTTCCCTGCCACTCTACTCCCCAGTAAGTTTCCCACTCTCAATTTTTTTTGTATATAACCTGACATTTTATTTTTTTCCCCAAAATGCCTTTCTTACATGAATGTTATATCTTTCCTGTTGTCCTACCACAAAACCTAGAAAAAAAGAAGGCTGTGAACAACTATTTATTGATACAATGGAACTTATATTTTAGAATTAAAAATACTCCCTACACCTACACTCCCACTGCTCCCAACACTTATTAGTTAAACCCTTATGATATAGTTGGTTAGAGGTATTTTCATTTATAGTTAAAAAGTATAATAATGAGGAAATATTTTTCAAAACTAGTTTTTGAGTAACAAAGTACAATAAGTCATGCATAAGTACAGATTAGCATAGACATTCCAATCACCTGCTAAATGTTTCACATAATTTATTATCACTTCACATTCAATGGTTAAGATGGCTTCTTATAAACAGGGATAACATTAAGCTAACTAATGAAAAGGGGGCAAAACCATGTCTACTTAGTATCTCTGATTATATAGTCTATTTCCATTCAAGAAAAACGAATATTTAACTGTTATATATTTTCATTTTTCCTACAGTCATTAAAACAAAGTTTTTTTCCCTGAAACACTCTTTCCTTCTAGAGAACTGTTTTAATGTCTGAAGCAGAACAGTAATTAACCCTTTGAAGATGAAAAACAATGGCCTTCAAAAAGCAATTCTAAAAGAT
The DNA here is from genome assembly GCF_028564815.1 of Eubalaena glacialis. Classification (NCBI taxonomy): domain Eukaryota; kingdom Metazoa; phylum Chordata; class Mammalia; order Artiodactyla; family Balaenidae; genus Eubalaena; species Eubalaena glacialis. Next base: position 35,926,998 of record NC_083730.1, read on the forward strand.
CATGGTCTCAGGACCCTTTATACTCTTACAAATTATTCAGGACCCCAAAAAAGCCTTAGTTGGACTACCTATATTGATAATTACTACATTTGAAATTGAAACTGAGACATTTTAAAAATATTAATTAGCTTAAAAATAACAATTCAATAACGTTTTAACATAAATTTGATTTCTATTAATAATAACTACTTTCCAAAACAAAATATAATTAATGAGAAGAGTGGCACTGCCTTACATTTTGCACATCTTTTTAATGTCTGGCTTAATAGGAGAAGCTGGATTCTCATATTGGTTTCTTCTTTCAATCTATTATGATATATTGTTTTGATTGAAGTGAAAGAACCAAGACTCTAAATAGAAATTTTCAAAGGGGAGGAGAATCTTAATAACCTTTTCAGAGAATTACTGATAGTTTTCTTTGCTATTAAAACAAATTCTCAGGCCCTACCATACCTACTAAATCAAAAACTCTGAGCCTGGGGCCCAGCAATCTGTATTTTAACTGGCTCTCTTGATTCTAATATACTCAGAAGCTTGAGGACTTCTGATCTACCTTATACTGACTAATACAACTCTCAGCCTCAGTCAGGTCATCGTGGAGGGGACAGTGGCAAGATGAATCACCTAAATGAATTAAAACTCATATTCAGACTAATGGTTATAGTTTCCTTGTGCTGTTCAACATCATTACCTTAAAATTTGACACTTTTTTTTGTTCTGGGGTTACTATAAAAATAACTTTTTAATATTTTAGTTTATGAAACTTTGAATGCTTTAAAATACATTAAAATGTAACCTCCCCCCAAATTATTCATTTCGAAGCAAAACAGTGTCTACCCAGCGTTAAGGAATATATCATCTGATAAAACTTACATTAAAAAATTTACTATCCTAATCTACAGTTTTACTTCAGTGACTGAATTAAGCTTTGCCATATAAAAGGTAATCCGAAAGGAAGTAGATTCATTTCCCTCCATAATCTGACATCAAATTTCTCTAACCAGCCTATATATTACCTGCAAAGGCATGGCTTATTTCAGCTTCTGGATATTTTACTGGAATGTGTGCTTTTCTCCATTTGTATCCCATACAAATCCAACACATTCTTCATGACCCAGTCTAAGTTACTCTATCCATAAAGTAATTTGCACCTCCTTAGGTAAAAAAAGTATAGCCCTTTATCATTTTTTATTACCTCTAATGAGAAGATACAATGTTCTTCTCAAACAAACTTAAAAAAAAAAAGCAGCCTCTACAAAAATTAACATTTTCCTTATGATAGGTTTCAGTTAACATACAGACTGACTTCCTGATACTAAATATTTAAGAAACTTTCAAAAGATCAGATTTTAAATAATGTTAAAAAGAAAATTATTCACATGAAGACAAGTCATTATTTAAACATCTAAAGTAATGATCGGGCTTCCCTGGTGGCGCAGTGGTTGAGAATCTGCCTGCTAATGCAGGGGACACGGGTTCGAGCCCTGGTCTGGGAGGATCCCGCATGCCGCGGAGCAGCTAGGCCCGTGAGCCACAAATACTGAGCCTGCGCGTCTGGAGCCTGTGCTCCGCAACAAGAGAGGACACGATAGTGAGAGGCCCGCGCACCGCGATGAAGGGTGGCCCATGCTTGCCGCAACTGGAGGAAGCCCTCGCACAGAAACGAAGACCCAACACAGCCAAAATAAATAAATAAATAAATAAATAATAATTAAAGGTGCTAATAATTAAAAAAAAAAAAAAAAAGCCAGACCCTTAGCTCTTAAAAATAAATAAATAAAAAATAAAGTAATGATCAATAAAGACTAAAAAAGTACTTATGGATAAAAAGGGAAGGTCTTATGTGCTTGGCTCTTTTTTGCATATATCAACTGAGAAATACAAATCAAACTGGTAAATAATAGTATATCCACAATCTATAGTAAAAATAAGTTTTGACAGGAAACAGATTTTTCTGAAACCCTGAGGATAGATTAAAATGACATGAAAAAACTTAGTTCATTTACTTATTTTCAAAGCATTTACTAGGTGCCTACTATGCACAGAGCTTTTTATACTCCTTTCTCTCATGTTCCAGAGAATAAACAAGCACATATACTAAAATAATGAGCCACTCACAAGAGATTTTAGAGGGCAGTAACTTACAGGAGTTTGGATTTTAGGGTGGAAAAAGTTTTTGAGATATATTATTTTCTTATCTCTAAAATTATGATTACAAATAACAGGTATATAAGCTAAATGAGGAAGGCATTCTTATTTCCTGGTGGTGAAAATAAACAAACAAAACCATAATAGTTAGCCCATAAGGAATGTTTACTATGTGCTCAGTACCATACAAAATTGTACCATATTAAATCATTCAACCCTCACACCAGGAGAGAGGTTCTATTATTATTTATGCATTGAGAAGAAGAGACTGAGACACAGATATATTAGATAACTTGATCGGTCATACAATGGTGGAGGGGCAATTTAAACGCAAAGAATTTGACTTCAGAGCTTGACATATTAACTCCTATGTGAGATTGTTCCCCAGAATTAAAAAAAGGGAAGTGAATCAATTGTACATAAAATTAAAGAAATGATAAGATCAGGATAGGAGATGTATTGAAAGCAATGTGCAATTAGGATAAAAATGACTATTTTTCTTTCCTCTGAGCTTTCTGACAAAAGGCTCAAAGGGTATTACTCTGAAGTGCCACCACAGACAAAAAAGCTACCACTCCTCTCACTATATAAATGTATAAGCCCAGGTTAACAAGGCCATCTTTAGGACCTACAAAAAACTTTCCATTTACTACAGATACCCAGTTCCTACTTCTCTTTTGTGAATGTTTTTCAGTTATTTACATATTAATTTTATATGTTAATTATATCATAAAGTCTGTATACCATAAACAAACAGCACGTTTTTCAGTTACACTGGTCCTTTTTTTCCCCCTCAAATTCTCAAAAATAAAAACAAAACTTTTTCCAAAGAGTTGAGATAAACTCAAGTCTAATTTCATTTGAGCCCTGCCACAACTGAATTACCCTGAATAAACTTCTTAAAGCTTCCTCAAAGGACAGCAACTCTGAAAAAAATTCACTTTTTTTCCAATCCTGTATCACAGCTTAAATTTTGTAGTTTCTTGCCAAAATAATATATTAATGCATTAATAAGTGAAATATCATTCACCCCAAATATGTTTGTAGAAAACCATAACATTGACAAAGGAATTTCCAGACTTTTACATTTGTGGTAGATACACAACGCCCTCTGCTGCACAAGTTGAGGAAACGTCAACCAAGTTAAAAATATCCACAACCAATTAAAGCATGGGCAAAAAATTTCTGGGAAATCTGAAATTGAGACTTATATTTTGCATTTTTGTACATTATCATTGTACAGATTTTGAAATTCTCTATAAGAGATGAAACATTTTCCTCCACACATTCCTGAAGTTCTTAGTCTGACCCTTTTCTGTCTCATCTATATTTACAGGTGGAACAGTGTGTATTTAGGGTGAATCCCCAAAAGACCACAGTGAAATGAAATCTGGGTGTCTCCTTCCTCTCTGTTCCATCTCTCATACCAGGGAACTGGGCACTGACAAATCAGTAGTACTCTGATTACAATTCCAAACCATCTAAACCTGCCCAAGAAAAACAAACACACACACACACACACACACACACACACACAAACGTGCCCAAGCTGGAAAATGAGAATAGAAGACAAAAGGTATTTTATTTTGAAGAATGGGAGAAATGCTATTTATCATTAATAAAAGCTCCATCAACACTGAGAGACTGGAGAGTTATATAAGAGAATCTAAAGTTCTAAGTTTTTTAATATGTTATGGTCTGTGTTGAAGGCACAATGGATCCAAAATATACAATGGAAGATGCTTCATAATATTCAAGGCATTTTTAAGTACAAGCATTGAAATCTATTTCCTGAAATGAAACACCTTCAAAATTCGTTTTAAATATGTAATAGTTGTCTACACTATACAAAGTCTAATTATAACATATGTAATTAATATAACTTGAAACTGCTTTGAAATATGGACTGTTAGTAAAAAATGAGTAGACACACAAACATTTTAAAATAAATCATTATAAATTTATAGAAGTTGAGGAATGTATTATATACTTCCATTTGTCTTGACATAATCGGTCTTTCCTTATACAATCCAATTTCATTCAAACTAAATCCAAAAATTTAAAACATTTATCCTAGTGAGGAAGATGTAAAATGCTTGTTGTATGATATAAGTGGATGAAATTATTAAAGAGCAGTTAAGAAGAAATAACTCAAAGAAATGCTGTTTTAAAAGAAAGAGAATGTGCCTCTTATCTAGCACATTTTAAGGTAAGCTTAAAACAAAATTTAGAGCACCCTCTAGTGGAAAACTGGTGACAAGAAGCTTAAAACCTGTTTTTGAAATTTTACAATTCAATTTCCATACAAGTATCTATGACCTGGGCCAAAAAAGTATATTAGGTAGACCTTTCTTTCCAAATCTTACTCTTAAAGTATCCCCATCAATACACAAAGACACACACAAGACAGAGCAGTTCTCAAAGTCCGACAGAAAACGGTCTATTATTTATCAGTTTCCAAAAGAAGAGACAAGTAAGATCTGTGAATATAACATTATAGATGTAATGCTACTCTATACATTAAAGAATTCCACTGTGGTTATAAAATGATTACAATATAAAAATAAATGGAATTATTTTGGTAGTTTGATTCTTGTGGTTAAAAGATTCAACTGAAAAAGAGAGCTAAGAAAACAACACAGGAAAACTTTTTCCAAATTATAATTTTTTCCAAACACAGCATAACGTTTTATAAATATCCTTTGCTAAATTAGTAAATTTGGCAAGAACCTTCAATGCAATCTGATTATACTCCTTCAGGCTTTGGTAATTAAAGGGACTGCCTGGCGTTGATACAGACATGGTTCCCACATGCAAATTTTACCAGATTATTTTTCACACCAATAATTTAAAACTGAATATATGAAATTCCAGACTACATGAATTAACATGGTTACTACATTAATAATTAGTCAGGCTACACTCAATAAATTATGTTAAATTTTTGGTATCAAACTTTGGAGGAATACTAACAAACTACATAATGTCCTTACCTGAGAGACTATTTTAAGGGTACTTTAAAATCTATTTTCTGTGAAGGGCTGAAGAAACTTGGATTATTTGGCATATGGAAGAAAAGGCTACACAGAAGAACAGAAATATTTATTCATTAATTCAACAATGATTTATCAAACATTTTAGCTAGGCATTGTTCAAGGCTCTGGAGGCACGGTGGCAAAGTGCATGGACAAGGTCCCTGCTCTCATGGAACCTACATCCGGAATGGGAGAGGGTGATGATTAAGAAGTCAACAAGCTCCATGAGGGCTAGGATTTCTGTCCTGTTTATTTTGGTATCCCTAGCACCTAGAACAATACCTAAAATATAGTAGGTGCTCAATAAATATTTGTTGAATTATATTAAAAAAAGATACCTTCAGCTAGTGATAAGTGCTATAAATAAAACAAAACAGAATAATAAATAGAGAGTAATGGAGAGGGGTGGGGTGGCAGGTATATAAATATTATTTGACTGGAGAGTTAGAACAGGCTACTCTAAAAAGATGCCATTCAATCTTAGACTTACTAACCAAAGTCTTGAAAGATCTGAGAGAAGAGCTTCCCAGGAAGAAGAAACAACAAGGACACTTGCCCAAGACAGGAGTGATTTTACATTCAGACATTCAAACCTGTTAGTGTAGGCAAGCCACAATGGTTACAGTAAAGAGTTCAGATTTTAATCATACAGTTTGGGCAAAAGATATTGGTGGTTTCAAATGGGATCAAAGCAGTGGAAATGAAGAGGGGGTAACTTTATGATTTATTTTGGTAAGCAGTAGATATAATTTGATAATAGATTCGATATGTAAGATGAAGCCAACAGTGCAATTAAAAATGACTCCCAAGTCTGGGGCTTAAACAACTGAGTAGGTGATGTTACTATTTACTAAGATGGGGAAACCAAGTGAGGAGCAGCTTATCAGGCAGGTAGTGGAGGAAGAAAACAACTTTTATGACTAGCTGTATATTTAGGATTTCAACTAAACAGCTAATGAAATGGATTGAAATAGAGTAAATTTGGAAGTTGCACAGAGATGGTGTTTAAAGCCATGGGGCCAAGGAGTTATTAGGAAGAAGGAGGATGAGAATGATTATTCTACATAACTCTAAGGGGAAAAGGTAAAGAATTAAAGATAGAGGTTAATGTGAGTTCAGTGTTGTTTGATAAGAGAAAGAACATTTAAACATTCTAACTAGAGCTGTACAGTAAGAGATTGGACTGCTTGCAAAATTATGGGCTTCCCACTAAAGGAGGCATTTCAAGAAGTAAGGGCTAGATGACCATCTGTAGGATTTCTACTAAAGCAGTTCTTATAAGGGATGGGAGATTCCCTTACATGTCCTTCCAAGGTACCATATAAAGGGACTTCAATTTAAATTCACTTATGCAACTTATTTTCTTACGAAGTAGATTCCAGAGCAAAAATCACTGGCATATAAAATGTATATCTGCTACTAGCCATTATTTGTTACCTGTTTTTGTCAGCAAAAGGTTATCCAGGTGCCTGTCTCCAACTCCAAGAATATATGTAATCACGCAATATCCAGCTGCAATAACAGTTCAAAAACAAAAGACAAAAGAATTGTGAAAAACACATGCAAACCAGGTTATACATACAACTGAATACAACAGCAGTTTGTGCTACTTTAATTTCAAATTGATTACTACTCTTTCTGACTTCTTATCTAAATTCTCAAATTAAATGTGTAATCTTTGACTCTATGAAGAGGTTATCACTTGAAACTCAAATTATTATTTGCAACAGAAAAAATATCCTGTAGAATTCTGTCAAATTATAAAAGTCACTTTAATCAAAAGTTAAATGAGGTTTCAGAAACCTTAATTATAACATGTATCTATCGTTTTTCATTTCAAATTAGATATATGTTAAGAATGACAGTGAAAAAAATGTGTCTGCAGAAACACACATAATGAAGTCAACCATCCCACAACCATCTTATCTATACTATAACAAAAGTAAGTGTAGAATTAAAAAAAAAAATCTTTAGAGAAACAATCTTGAAGTGCCAGCAGATAGAAAAACAAATGAATTCACGTGAGTGGTAAAGGCATGTATGAAGTTCACAGCATAATCCTCTAAATTAAGACAAATTACATGAGCAGGACCAGGGGCAGAGTCACTGTCTCTACCTTTATTCTCTTTTTCTTTCTCTTCTAAAGTCTGGAAACCTGGCGCACGATGAAAGTGCTCAAAAAATTTAAGCAAATAACACCTGTTTGAAGCTGTTTTTTTTCTGTTCTGTTTCTTGCATTAGTAACTTAAGAACAAACGCAAATTGCAAACACACATATGACTATGCCAGTATTTACAAACACATGTTTATTTCAGACACTATGTAGAAAAAAGATCGGACCACCTGTTAATGACCAAATTAATCCTGTCTAAATTCGACTAATATTAAAGTTCATTTAATTCAGGTTCTGAAGGCCATTCTGGAAGTCCAAAAGTGACTTAAGCAATGACATCCATCATCAGATTAATCTTCAATTATAATTATAAACACAGTTACAATTTATTGAAGGCTAGGTTCTTAGCTAGGCACACTACATTCATCATGTCTAACGCTTTTAATGATGTCAGTTAAGTATTATAACCATCCTTCAAATGAAAAAACCTAAGGCTCCAGAAGTTAACAGGATTGTCCAAGGTCACTGGGCTGGGGTTTAAAACTAAGTTAGACTCTAACATCATTGCTTATGCCACTTTTGCACTGTACTCTGTGTAATTCCTCCTTCCCAAAGTGGCTATTTTGATGGATGCAACATTCAACAAGATATTTAAGCTCAAGTATATTTGTTTCGAATAACTCACCATACCCTAATTCTAGATAAAATTATATATTATATATATTTCAAAATATATCCATATGTAGAGAATGAATGAAAGATAGCATACTATCATTCAAAAAAATGCTTCTAATCATATTACTGGTCTACTAATAATTTTCACTTAACTGTAACAAATCAGTTACAGTTGACTAAACAAATCAGTTATTCTCAAAATATAGTCTGTAGTGTGACAAGGACTACTAGTTTGCCAACAACACAATATCCTATGTACACTTCTTCCTTAAAACAAGACCAAACTAAGATTTCTGGGGCAAGACTGTACCTACATAAAAGACTACATTTCCCAGCCTCACTTGAAGTTAGGCCTGTCCAGTAAGACGTAGGCAAATGTAGTTTTGTGGTGAGCATTTTTATAGAGGGAGCTGACCAAGAGAATCAGAGACCTTGGTTGACACTAACATCCCTAAAGAGTTAAAACAACAACAGTAATGGCTTACATCTGGGCTTCTTACAAAAAAGAAAATAACTGTTACGTGTGTAAACCACCATAGTTAGATTATGTTAACTGATGCTGAATGAAACTGGTAGTTGGGCCACTGGGGGACTTGAGGGTCATTTACATAAAGGATGAGCAAATACAGCTTGATGGCCCAAATTGGTCCCCCTCTGTTTTTATATTTTATAAAGAAAGTTTATTGGAACAGAGCCACGCCCATTTATTTCAATATTTTTTAAGCACTATAATGGCCTGGTTGAATGGTTGCAACAGAGACCACCTGGCCTGAAAAGTATAAATATATTTACTATCTGAAAGGCTTTAGGGAAAAACTGACTGACATTTGATCTAGGGCATTGCTACTCAAAATGTGACACACAGACTGGCAGTTTCACTACCACCTAGAATCTTGTTAAAAATGCAAACTCTTAAGCCTTACTTCATTCCTATTGCATCAGAATCTCCAGGGGCAGTGTCCAGAGAGTGATTGTTATATATATCAAAGTTTGAAAAGCCCTCTCTAGTGTTCTAATGCACCTAAGAATCCCCTGGGAATCCTGTATGCAGATTCTGATCCAAACAGCAGGGGAAAGGCCTGAGAGTCTGTAATACAAACAAGTGCCCAGGTGAAGCTAATGCTGTTGGATTATACTTGTAGTAGCACTGCTCTAAAACTGCTGCAAAATATGCAGTTCCACAAATGACTAAAGGCTCTCCACTGAAAAACTAGTAAGTGACTTAACTGAAGGATATTAAATCTGATATTGGTAAAGAGAACTGAGAACACATTAGAACTCAGCACACTGAGTTCTCTAATAAGGGATTCACTTAGAAATCTGGTTGCCACTTGTCAAGGATACAAAACTCCTACTGATAATATGCATATGAAGATAGCTGAAACTCCTGCAATTTTCACAAAGAACATCATTGTGTTATCAGTGCATCTGAGTTGTTACATGGTACTAGTTACCCTCTTATTAATTATAAATTACAATTAGTTTAATTTTTATCACTATTTACTTTGTTTCAAGTTGTTTAGCTATCTCTATGAAAGTAATGATTCACATATACAGCAACAGTATTTTTGACCTAAAATTTTCATGTAACTAGACATGTATGAATTATGCCTGTCTCTACTGATAAAACAAGATGTTTTTATAAACTACTCTTTATCATCAAATTTGGTTTTTCAGTAATATTTCATTGTTATTACTGGATTATTTTCCAATGGAAGTGGAAAATGTATGAAAAAGAGCCTTTTTACCCTGCCTCAGTGTGTTAAGGTCATAAATATGTTGGATGATCATTTCAATAAATGTTTTTTAAGTCAAGTGAGACAGCATATGATCTTTCTCTCTTTCATATATATAAATGGTGGAGGTGAGAATTTGGGGTGTTTCAATAATTCAAATGTCAACACTTAAAACATAAAAGATTACATCCTGAAAGAGGTATGTGAGGCAAGAGTAGGATGATCCTCAGAAATTTTGAGGATATAAACAATATTCAGAATGATTTGAGATGGCACAGAGTAGATCAGAAGAGTTTCAGGAAAACTGAAGTTATTCTTTAACTATAATGGAAACACTATACCTGTCCAAGAGAATCTTGTCAAAAGGATGCTATTCATTAGTATTTGGACTTCATGTGAGATACACAAACATCTTGAAATTGCTTTTACAAAACAACTTTGACTTAAAGCAAAATACAGAGAAATATAGACAACTAAACAATACTATCTCCCTTTACTAGTAAAGATATGAGTGTGAGAATAATCAGTGTTCCCACATTTACTTGCATAATATAGATTTGACACCCTGCATAATCCGGAAAAAATGTCACCATAACTAATCGCATTCATCTTCTTACACTTTGCCAAAAACCTAAAACATTACTTTTTAAAATGAAACTTATAATACATGCATCTATGTGATAATGCCCAACAATCAGATTCTAGTACAATGTTGCAACTCATTAAGCATTGAATCCTCTAATGAAAAATTCAAATAATGGCTTTCAACTTGCAACATTACCTGGAATGCTACCAAACTCACTGAAACACAAAAAATTATTTTGTAACACAGCAATATATATAGAAAACAGAAGGGTATTTAAAATAAGATGAAGAGAAGGCCTGCCATCAAATCAGTTATCAGGATATGAATAAATGTGAAATGTTTTTATTAGGAAGAATATCTAATTTGAAGTTAACTGTCCAGGTACAATTTAAATGGCTATTTTTTTTTACATTAAAAAAAGTCATATTTTCATTAGCTCATGGGAAAAAACGGAACATTATATAAAAGGCACAATACTATGACATTTAGCACATATTATAAAATATTGTTCCAGTACTTTTTTTAAGTGAGCAGGGTTTTCAAACTTTAGTCAATACTTATAAGGTTGTGTGCATATATACTTCAAGTAGAAAAAGTTAACATTTCTTTATTAAATAGATTTACAAGGTAAAAAAATTTACAGTAACTATCAGAAAGTTAAGTAAAAAGACACGAGGTAATTGCTTGAGGGCATATAAAATATCTCAGGTAATAAAGTACTGAAAACTAGGTGTGGCAGATTAAAGATTCCTCAACATGCTTTTCATTCAAGATGGGAACTATATCCTTTCCCCTTGAATCCAGGCAGGTTCTGTGACTCCTTTGACCAACAGAATATGACAGAAGTGACAAACTGCCAGCTTCCCAATCCAGGCCTTCAGAAACCAAAAGTTTCTACTTCCTGTCTCTTAGAATACTTCCTCTTGAAACCCAGCTCTGAGAAACACAAGCCATAGGGAAGCCTTGTACGGTTGCCTTGATTGGCAAGCCTTGCTGAAAAACAGTATAAGCTGCCAGCCATGTGAGTGATCTATCAAGCCTTTAGAAGTATATTAATTTTTTCAGATCTTAGAAAACACAGACTTAATGGAGAAAAAAATGAATAGAAGAGAAAAGGGAAAAAAGGAAAGAGGAAAGGAAGTAAAGCAGGAAGGGAAAGAGGGAAAGGAGAGAGAAATACGGAGTGAGTTAATAAAGGGAAACATTTTCTCTTAGATGCTTCAATTTTTTTTAGTCTTAAAATCTAAATACACTGTATGTGATCATTTTTATGGGTAAGCACAGTTACATGTAACACATGTAACGTTCCTTAGGTTAAAATAAGAATTAAAACCACAAGGAATATGAATATACATACACACATTTTATTTCAGTAATTTAAAAGTTCCTAGGAATATTATATTTTCTTTATACTTCTCAGCCAAAAATGTATCAAGTATAAATTTGGGAATAAATTATGTAGTACAAAATAATCTGGAATACTACCTCATGGGAGCACTGTGAAAAATAAAAAAAATGTCATGTATAAGAGAGCAATTTATAAGCCATAAAATGATAGGAAAGTTTAAATATAGTTGTTATATGTCTAGAAAATCCTCTACTTGCTTCCCCAAGCTTGACTGTTTAAGTAGAAATATGGACATAAACATAAATATAATATTTATGTAAAACAGGTATAACGTGATATATGCCATATAGTATTCAGGGCTCAAATCTAGTGTCAACTCCTTTATTAACCCTCCCTTAAACAATCTAGTTATATAAAAAAAAAAACTCTTAAGAAAATAAAAAATAATCCTCTAGAATATAAACTTCATGAGAATAGGCATAAGTGGTTGAAATATTTGAATTAATCCCTATGGCATGCCACTACTTACTTATTTCCAGAAAGGGACCATAAGTTCTAATCTAAAATACCATGAGAGGCACCTCCTAACATAGCACTGTTATCTTAGCTCTAGAGATTTATCAAAAATATAATTATTCCTGACAGACTTTTCCCACAGTCTACTTAATTGCTTACTCAAACTCAGGGAAAATCAAGGGAAAAATTACAGCTTCCAGGAAGAAATAACTTATAAATACAAAATAGTTAAGTGATTGCAAAGATGCATCTATGGATAAACCACTAGCCAGACTCATCAAGAAAAAAAGGGAGAAGACTCAAATCAACAGTATTAGAAATGAAAAAGGAGAAGTAACAACTGACCCAGCAGAAATACAAAGAATCATGAGGCATTACTAGAAGCAACTATATGCCAATAAAATTGACAACCTGGAAGAAAGGGGCAAATTCTTAGAAAAGCACAACCTCCCGAGACAAAACCAGGAAGACAGAGAAAATATAAACAGACCAATCACAAGCACTGAAATTGAAACTGTGATTAAAAATCTTCCAACAAACAAAAGCCCAGGACCAGGTGACTTCACAGGCGAATTCTATCAAACACTTAGAGAAGAGCTACACCTATCCTTCTCAAACTCTTCCAAAATATAGCAGAAGGAGGAACACTCCCAAACTCATTCTACGAGGCCACCATAACCCTGATACCAAAACCAGAAAAAGATGTCACAAAAAAAGAAAACTACAGACCAATATCACTGATGACCACAGATGCAAAAATCTTCAGCAAAATACTAGCAAACAGAATCCAAAGGCACATTAAAAGGATCATACACCATGATCAAGTGGGGTTTATCCCAGCAATGCAAGGATTCCTCAATACACGCAAATCAATGTGATATACCATATTAACAAACTGAAGGATAAAAACCATATGATAACCTCAATAGATGCAGAAAAAGCTTTTGACAAAATTCAACACCTACACATGCTAAAAACTCTCCAGAAAGTAGGGATAGAGGGAACTTACCTCAACATAATAAAGGCCATATACAACAAACCCATAGCCAACATCGTTCTCAATGGTGAAAAACTTAAACCATTTTCTCTAAAATCCAGAACAAGACAAGGATGCCCACTCTTACCACTAATATTCAACATAGTTTTGGAAGTTTTAGCCACAGCAATCAGAGAAGAAAAGAAATAAAAGGAATCCAAATCGGAAAAGAAGAAGTAAAGCTGTCACTGTTTGCAGATGACATGATACTATACATAGAGAATCCTAAAGATGCTACCAGAAAACTACTAGAGCTAATCAATGAATTTGGTAAAGTAGCAGGATACAAAATTGATGCACAGAAATCTCCTGTATTCCTATACACTAATGATGAAAAATCTGAAAGAGAAATTAAGGAAACACTTCCATTTACTACTGCAACAAAAAGAATAAAATACCTAGGAATAAACCTACCTAAGGAGACAAAAGACCTGTATGCAGAAAACTGTAAGACACTGATGAAAGAAATTAAAGATGATACAAACAGATGGAAAGATATACCATGTTCTTTGATTGGAAGAATCAACATTGTGAAAATGACTATACTACCCAAAGCAATGTACAGATTCAGTGCAATCCCTATCTAACTACCAATGGCATTTTTCACAGAACTAGAACAAAAAATTTCACAATTTGTATGGAAACACAAAAGATCCCGAATAGCCAAAGCAATCCAGAGAAAGAAAAACAGAGCCCAGGAATCAGGCTCCATGACTTCAGGCTATACTACGAAGCTACAGTAATCAAGATAGTATGGTACTGGCACAAAAACAGAAATATAGATCAATGGAATAGGATAGAAAGCCCAGAGATAAACCCACGCACATATGGTCACCTTATCTTTGATAAAGGAGGTAAGAATATACAATGGAGAAAAGATAGCCTCTTCAATAAGTGGTGCTGGGAAAACTGGACAGCTAGAATACTTCCTAACACCATACACAAAAATAAACTCAAAATGGATTAAAGACCTAAATGTAAGGCCAGACACTATAAAACTCTTAGATGAAAACACAGGAAGAACACTCTTGGACATAAATCACAGCAAGATCCTTTTTGACCCACCCCCTAAAGAAATGGAAATAAAAACAAAAATAAACAAATGGGACCTAATGAAACTTAAAAGCTTTTGCAAAGCAAAGGAAACCACGAACAAGACAAAAAGACAACCCTCAGATTGGGAGAAAATATTTGCAAACAAAGCAACTGACAAAGGATTAATCTCCAAAATACACAAGCAGCTCATGCAGCTCAATATCAAAAAAACAAACAACCCAATCCAAAAATGGGCAGAAGATCTAAATAGACATTTCTCCAAAGAAGATATACAGACTGCCAACAAACATGAAAGGATGCTCAACATCACTAATCATTAGAGAAATGCAAATCAAAACTACAGTGAGGTATCACCTCACACCAGTCAGAATGGCCATCATCAAAAAATCTATAAACAATAAATGCTGGAGAGGGTGTGGAGAAAAGGGAACCCTCTTGCACTGTTGGTGAGAATGTAAATTGATACAGCCACTATGGAGAACAGTATGGAGGTTCCTTAAAATACTAAAAATAACACTACCATATGACCCAGCAATCCCACTATGGGCATACACCCTGAGAAAACTATCATTCAAAAAGAGTCCTGTACCACAATGTTTATTGTAGCACTATTTACAATAGCCAGGACATGGAAGCAACCTAGGTGTCCACTGACAGATGAATGGATAAAGAAGATGCGGCACATATATACAATGGAATATTACTCAGCCATAAAAAGAAATGAAATTGAGTTATTTGTAGTGAGGTGGATGGACCTAGAGTCTGTCATACAGAGTGAAGTAAGTCAGAAAGAGAAAAACAAATACCATATGCTAACACACATATATGGAATGAAAAAAAAAATGGTTCTGATGAACCTAGGGGCAGGACAGGAAGAAAGACGCAGATGTAGAGAATGGATTTGAGGACACAGGGAAGGGTAAGGATAAGCTGGGATGAAGTGAGAGAGTGTTCTAGACATATATACACTCTCAAATGTAAAACAGATAGCTAGTGGGAAGCAGCGACATAGCACAGGGAGATCAGCTCGGTGCTTTGTGACCACCTAGAGAGGTGGGATAGGGAGGATGGGAGGGAGACGCAAGAGGGAGGGGATATGGGGATATATGTATACATATAGCTGATTCACTTTGTTATACAGCAGAAACTAACACAACATTGTAAAGCAATTATACTCTAATAAAGATGTTAAAAAAAAGATGCATCTATAAAGGAGTAAACAGAATTTACACCTTATTCCTACTATTATGTCAAAACATTAATGACCTCTTTTTTCACATTTTGTATATTTTAATCTTCTTATAGAGCATTTAAAACTGCTATGGTTTGAATGTTTGTGTCCCCTCAAAATTCACATGCTGAAATCCTAATGCCCAAGGTAGTGGTGTTAGGAGGTGGGAACTTCGGGAGGTGCTTAGCCCTCACGAATGGGATTAGCCCCTTATAAAAGATACCCCACAGAGCTCCCTAGCCCCTCCTACCAGGTGTAGATATAATAACAAGTCTTTGACCCAAAGAAGGCCCTCACCTGACCAGGCTGGCATCTTATCTCAGACTTCCAGCCTGTACAACTGTGAGAAATAAATTTCTGTTGTTTGTAAGTCACCCAGTCTCTGGTATTTTGTTATTGTAACCCAAATGGACTAGAAAAAATGTTAACATGTTCTAAATGCGTATGAGTATGGTAATATCAGGATAGCTTGTTTTCCTTTATTCCCACATATCAATGAAAAGTAGTAAGTTGAAAAACTTACCACAGCTTTTAACATAAGTATCCATAACTTCAGCACTGATCCCATTTGGCCCATTCTCACTTGGTGCATATTTTCTAAAAAAGTTCTGAAAAGATATTATTTACATGTTTATAAATTCAATACAATCCTTCAACAAATTAGGCATTTAAAAATTGTACATAATGACAAAGAGGTGTCTGGTGTAAAGCAGTCAGTAATTATAAAATGTGGACTTTAGGAAGCATATTCCTCAGGAATCAGTCTTATTACTATGCTTATAGGCTAAGACAAACAAACAAACAAATAAATAAATAAAAGCCTGCTACTTCTATACAACAGGGGAAAACATTAAATAAACTTACTGCTATATCTCTATAGTTAATTTATCAGTTTGTTTCACCTTTCTCCTGAATGTAAACATGAGGGGTCTTTTGGGTATCATACATTCTCCTAAAAGTGAACATGAGTTTTTAAAATTACCTTTTAAGTATGGCCACTGAAACACTGTTACCATTAACAAACTCAATAAAGTTACATTCCAATTTTCAAAATAATTAGAATGCAATGCTAAGAATTTTCAGATTCAGAGGAAAGTGACAGAAAGATAAATATAAGAGATGCAGACTGAACCAAAGAATTATAGGGGCACGATAAATACACTAGAGGTCCAAACAGTCTGGAAACACTGGGTAAAATCGTGCATTTATTTATTTTTTCCCCAGATTACCAACTGGACCTATTCCCTTACATCTCGATGTTAAAGAAAAATACACAGTGTATATTATTTGAAAATACAACTAACATACTATTAAAAAAGTAAGTTTATCCTATGTTTTAAGCTTTTTGGAACACTTTGTAAGTTTGACAAAGAATCTATATCTAGAATATATAAAGAACTCCTATAAATCAATAAGGAAAAGACAAACAACCCAACATGAAAATGGGCAAAAGATATGAACAAGCACTTCACAGAGAAATAAATGGCCTACACATATTTTTAAATACTCAATCTTTCAGGTAATCAGGGAAATGCAAACTAAATAATAATAAATACCAAAATTTAGAAGTTTGACAATACCAAGATTAGGCAAAGATGGGTAGCAATGAGAAACAGTTGTTTCCAAAAACAATTATTTTGGAAAACAATTTTTAATTATCTACTAAAGTTGAAGATGAGATAAGCTATGACTCAGCAAAATTATTTATACAGATCACACATGCAACTAAGAATCAGGACACAAACTGTCATTGGCTTTATCTTACAAAATCATAATTGCACAGAGCAACATAATAATTGATAACTTTATTAAACAATTACTTCAGTTAGAACCTGTGTTGAAGCTCTGCATACATTTCATGTCATCTTCAGAACAATTCTAGAGCTAGGTACTCTTCATCATTATCCAAATTTTACAGATATAACAACTGAGACTTGAAGGGTATGTTAGGGGGTCCCCTAGACCTCTGACAGGTTTGATTTGTTAGGTGGGGTCACAGACTCAACTTACAGTTGTACCACAAGCAGTGTGTATTACAGCAAAAGTATACACAACAGGATCAGCGTGGGAAAAATACACAGGCAAAGCCTGTGAATTCCATGTGCAATCCTCCTTGCTGTCTTCTGTGAAGGCATACACTGAGCATACTTACTGGGGGCTGGTCATACAGGCACCCTCTACAGTCTATTTAGTTCAGTAACTATCAAAATTCTAGAAGGAAAGCAGGTTGTTTGCTATAAATCATATTATTTGTACAAACAGTCTAGGTATGTGAACCACCCTTATCAGTTAAAAGCCAAGTTCTCACTGAAAGCCAAATACCAGCTAAAGGCTAACCTGCTTGCAAGGTTACTCAAAATCTAGCTAGAAAGCTGCAGAGCCAAACTTCAAACTCACGCGGTTTGATGTTTTGAGCGTGAGCTTTTAACCACTGAACATGACTGTACCCCAAACCAAACAACAGAATCAACCACCTGTTTTGCCAACAAACCAGAGTAACGCTTTCTTGCAAATCTAAACTCCATACTGAATTACTGAGACACTCTAAACTGAGAAACACAAAGACACACTATAGCAAATATCCTCTATCAAGCCTTTCACTGTATTATTTTTCATCTCAGGCATATCAATTTTTCTGTGTGAATTATATACATTTTTCTTAGGAAAAAGAAAAATTATATTTAAAAATTAACAAAATAAACTATTAAGATATAATAAGAATTCTGCATTAAACACTAATTCACATATTTAAAATGTAAAAAAAAAATCCAAAGATATACATGGCTTAGTCCCAGAAACAACTTGGCTTTTCTCATATTAAAGGAGAGAAATGACTTTGGAGGTGGGGATAAAAAGGGTCTTAAAAAAATAATTGTGCAAAACATGTACGAGCAAAAATATCACTGTAGCACTGTTCTGACAAACAACAAAAATCGGAAATAATCATAATGTTCACTGATGGCTAAATAAATTATAATATTTCCATACTTTGAAATATAATGCAACCATGAACTTTAACAAATTTAAACTTTGTTTGCCAATTAACTCCTGATCTCCTATTATGTGTTAGGCCCATTTTAAGGAACTGAACATCAACCATGGAAGCATTTCCAACTGTTAGCACTGTTTACTTCTCAGGAAAGGAAAACAACTTTAGGGAAGATGGGTGATAAAAAGAGATTGTCATTTCTAACTTTATATACTTTTTATAAAGATTGAAATTTTTATAATAAGAATATATTCATAAAATTTATAAATCTTTAAAATAGATACTGTACCTGAATGCTTCCTTCTGTATCAAGAACTTCAGCAACAGGAACTGACTGGATAAACTGCATGAAGCCTACACAGAAACAGATGCATTGTATTAAGCATAGCTATTGGTGAAGCAATAAAAATAAAGATTCTGCTAAGAATAGTCTTCATTTGAAAATGTATACACTACAAACCTAATAGCTTAAAGAGGTCTATAAACACTGTATTTAGTATACACTGGCATTTACATCATAGGAACTACAAGGAAACTTTTTAAAAAAATTAAGCTGACAATCTGTATGCTTCTCTAGGCCAATTTCTATTATTATACACAAGGAACACAAAGTAATAGGCTAGGCTTCTTAAATCTGGCATAAAAATTTCTTTCTATAGTATTATAACATATGTCAATTAAAATTATTCTGAGTTTAAAATCATTTTAAGAAATCTGGAATTGTGGAATATCAATCACCTAACCCTAAAATTATAGTATATTCATTGGCTTTCTTTGTGTAATATTCCATCTTCTGCCATTCCCTGGAAATGATATGAAAGGGAAGTATAAATCCCTTAAACTACCAAAAAGAAGGGAAAGAAGATAGTATACAGGAGAACAAGGAGAAAAAGTAAGTCTGGTAAGTCTAGGGACAACAAAAGAAGTATAAAACTACAAATCTGTGAAAAAAAATCAAAGTTGAATGATGGAAACTATTTCAGAATCATAAACAACCATGATCTGGTTTTGGTAAGCCTTACATTATAATTATTCACATGCAAATTAGGAGACTGTATATTCCTTTAGAGTAAGAAATGTATCATTTATTCTTATATCATAAATACTGAACAGTCTGCATTAATGCACTTAACAGACGTTTATAGTTTTTCTACTATGTAACAAGAACTTCGCCAGGTAAGCAAAAATAGAGCCTTGACCCTCCTTTCAAAGATCTTACAAGCTTGCAAGTTTTATTGGGATAAAAACTATGAACGAAAGAGAACAGCATAGGGAGACCTATATTACAACAGAGATCAGAGGACATCTGACATCTGAACCATGTTTTGAAGGATAATAAAGATTAATTAGTAAAGCGGAAAGGATATTAAAGACAATGATCATATAAGACTGAAAAGAGCATGGTACATTTGAGAAAATGGAAGGTGGCTGGTGTGGCTAAAGCCTAAGAAGCAAGGGGGAGGGTGGCAAAAAAGAGGTGACAGAGAGAGGTGCAGAAGTATGTCATACCATGCAAGAACTTGTAAACTAAGCTAAGGCTTTTGTCTTTGTCCCAAGAGCAAATGAAAGCTAAATAAATCAATCTATGTAGGATGGTAGAATGTTTGCACTTTTAACAATATCATTCTGAGAGAAAAATGAGAATAGGAATTAAACCATCAAAAAGATTTGGGAGTGGCTCTGAGAAGGGCAGAAAGCCTAAAATAAAACAGGTACTTGTTTCTTCAAGGTACCTAAGGGTAAGAAGCTCTAAGAGTAACAAGATTATAAAATTTACAATAGGCATTAGGCAAGCATTCCTAGGGAATCTTTTGCCAAACTTCCAGAAGTTACTCAATCTCAAAAAGACTTAGACATATATTAAAAAAAAAATTAGTGGATAAGGCAACATCATCTGCTGAGTGGCTTGTACAAGCAGGGCACAGCCTCTCTGGGTTTTAGTAACTCTCAGTAATGATTCCAGATACAGATCACCATGGAAGAAAACTACTGTAGTTTGTAGCTACTGAAAGTTTTGAATGCAAAGAAATATATCAGAAAGGTGCTAATTTTTCTACCAAATATGTTGTTTAATGATTCCAAGAGGTATAAAAGGAAGGAAGGACAGCAGGAAGAAAGGGAGAGACGGAGGGAGGGAGGGAGGGAGAGAGGGAAGGTAGGCCGGCAGTCAGGAAGGCCCAAGTGGTCTTCAGTGTTACAAATGAGTTCAATCTCTAACATTCTTAACAATTTTCAATTAAAAAAGGAAAAGTATACTCATTGGACACTGAAATAAATAATCATGTTATAAAATAAACTTACCATGTTTTGTACTAGTGGCTAATACTTTATAGGGCGTCAACTTCAAATCCAGATTTTCTTTTCGTAACAGCTTAAGATCAAAAGTTATATTAACCAAATGAAAAGAATGTTATAAAATAGTTTTGCACGCAAGTACTATAGCAGTTTAATACACAGAGATTTAGAAGGTAAACCTAAATTAAGGTTTAATTAAATCAATTAGTTAATTTAACTTTTATCATCAAAATAAATGTATTAAACACTTTACATGGTGGTATGTCAAATTTTTTATCTTTTTCTAAATCACTGTCAGTTTTCGATGAACAGAAGGGTTCCTCCTAAGGATTTATGTAGGCCTTACTGGTCACAAAGTATTTTAGAACTCAGAAAAAGGAAATGAGGACAAATATTTTCCTTTATAAGCCAGGGACAGAAACAGGATTTAAGAAAGAAGAAGATTTAATTGACTAAGAGGAAGAAAATTACTAAATTTAACATTGAAAGAACTGGGAAAAAAGTTTTTATAAAAAGGAACACATGCAGTTTCATTTTATACTAATCATATGGGCCATCCTGCAATGTACAAAAACAACTAAATTTGCTCAAGATCAAGTGGAGATTGTTCAGCTTTCTAGGACTGCATCTGAATGTTACAAACAATTCTGTCCATGTATAGCATATCCACTAAATCATCGATTTCTAAAATGAAAAAATGTTCCCTACCAACATAAGGTTATGTTCACCTTGTCCATGAGTGAAATGATTTGGAGAATAAGTTGATCTTGGCGTAAATCATCCCCATGCTTAAATATAACTGGATATTTGCCTCCATCTTCTGTCTTAAAGAATAACTGTGCAGGCATAAGGGCACTCTGGAAATAAAAATTTTATTTTCAAATTATATAAGATGGAAATGTGGGGAAATTTATAATAATCTAAAGAAAAGAAATGAGTCTAATAAAGAAAACAAATAATAATAACCTTAATTTATACAGGCCATGAGAAACAATAGCACAAAAAGTATCAGACAGAGGGATGAACAGACGTGTGACAAAGCAAATACAGTAAAATGTTAATAATAGGATAGAAGTAGTGGGTATACAGTTGTTTACTGTGAAAGTCTTTCAACTTTGCTGTATGTTTGAAAACTTTCGTATAAAATGTTGGGGGAAAAGGCATCAAAAATGCTTCAAAGAATATATGTTTAGAACCTACAACCTCTAGTGGACTGAAACTCCAAACTTTAAATTATCTTAAATTTGTAGTATCCTTTTATTGCCTCAGGCAAAAATATATTTTATAAATTACCTTGTACCCTAGCTCACAAAAGCTCAAGAAGAACTGGAAGTGATCTTCCTAAAGATAAATGATAAGCAAGAGGTTCTTTGTTGTAATTTCCCTTTTTAGACTCGGATCTGATTCTGAAATTTAGATTTCATCTGAAATCTAATGCAAGCAGCTGACAACCTCAGGATAACTAAGCACTAATCCCAGTGCCTTAAGGGGTTCACTCCCCATGGAGATCTAGCTTTCATTCTTAAGCTAAGGTCTACAAAATACTGTTTAAAAATATTGAAAACTAGGTGCATAACCTTTTCAGCTCTAAGGAGTTCATAAAAAGACAACAGGAATTCATGGATTCCCCTACAACTCTGTGCAGACATTTCAGTGTATGTACAAGCATATGGGTAACATTCTACAGTATCCAATCCATCACTTTCATTGGACTCTTAAAGGCATTCATGACTCAAAAATGGTTAAGGGCTTCCCTGGTGGCGCAGTGGTTGAGAATCCGCCTGCCAATGCAGGGGACACGGGTTCGAGCCCTGGTCTGGGAAGATCCCACATGTCGCGGAGCAACTAGGCCCGTGAGCCACAACTACTGAGCCTGCGCGTCTGGAGCCTGTGCTCCACAACAGGAGAGGCCGAGACAGTGAGAGGCCCGCGCACCGCGATGAAGAGTGGCCCCCGCTCGCTGCAACTAGAGAAAGCCCTCGCACAGAAACAAAGACCCAACACAGCCAAAAATAAATAAATAAATTAATTAATTAAAAAAAAAAAAAATGGTTAAGAATTATAATGCTAGAGTTATGTGGTAAACGCCCTAGAACCATTAATTGTAAACTGCCATTCAGAATTTTTAAGAATGTCCACATACTTAATAAGGGCTGGAAGAAAAAAATCAGGACTGAATATTAGGATTAAAATGATGTCCCATGATATTTTATTGACCATCTACTTTGTGTATATAAGACATAATTATAAAATTATATTATTAAGGGAAAAATGGATCCAGAATACACTAAACAATAATGATAGATTCTTATGCCCCACTCTTACAACTCCTGCTTTTTGTCTTAGATATTCTTTTTCATCCTGTTTGCAAAAAAATGATAAAACTCCTTTTTTGATTCACTGGTTTTGATTAGTCCTAAGGGAATGAGAATTATTAGAAGCAGGTCTTATTTGGGAGTTCTAGCATGAACTAAGAAATACTTGCATTTTCTCTCCTGTACCAGCATTTTTCAAATTGCAGGATATAATTCAATAATGAGTTTTAAAACCAATTAAATAGGTTGCAAACAACATTTAAAAATTAATGCAACAGAACAGTTTTTAAAAGAATAGAAACTATTAGAGTCCGTAATATGCAGTAAGGTTAAGTACTGCTTTATGAAACTAACGTTGCAGTTGTGTGAGCTGGGCTGCCATGGGCTGCCTTTAAACACACCCTTAAAAAAATCAACTATTTTTTACTGTAATCACACCCCTTTTCATATACCCAAGTTGTTGATCTATGAGCCCTTTCTTATCTGATACAAAGTAATATCCCAATGCAACTTATGCCCTTCTACCCTTAGAATCAGAAGACCTAAAACATCATGCCTCAGAGAGACCTTTCAACATGATGCCCAGCAGATAATGATGCTTCTTCACAAGTAATGATGCTCAGCCCTTTGGCCTGCTTAGAGAAGGCAGCTGCTACCAGTTCTTTCTAACTATCCAGGTGGTGGCCAGCCAAAAGAAAGTCTGGCATGCTATTAAGGACTAAAGAGAATTACTACACTTGAAAATACAAGAAAATATTTAAGTCATAGGTTAACTGGAACTCATATCTAACCACGGGAACTTATAATGTGTAAGTTTGCAATTTAACTTTTTTAAAAAAAAAAAGCTTACATGAGAAAAAGCAGGTGATTAATAAATAGCTCAAAAATTAAAGATTAAAAAAATCCAGAGATATAAAAATATTTTATACATTTCACATAAAAAATGTCTACTGATAATACAAAAAGATCTTAAAACAGAACACACTGATAAATAAAAGGTATCTTTTTTCAAAGGTAGTGTCTGAAGATCCACCACAGTTACCTTAAATAATGTAGCTGTTTCTGGGATTATTCCTCTAATTTTCACCTGGGGTTCTAAAGGCAATGGGATAAGTTCCACATCTGACAAGTTCATCTTTTCGTTGTCTCCAAGCAATGCCTGTAGTCTCTCATTCTAGGAGAACAAGTTAGAAAGTACTAATTAGGTTAAAATGGAAAAGGGGTTTTTAAAGCATATGGTAAAGACATAAAGACTGATTCTATTAACTTTAAAATATTTGCAAAGCACCATAAAAGTATATGCGAAGTAATACAACATAAAGGAGAGAGTATGTGTCAGAGACAAGCACTTATAATCCACCTGACAAAAGCAGCAGCATGCTTTAAAAGGAGCAATCCCTTGACCTATGAAAAGCTGGACTTTCATAAGGTTAGGGAATATGTTTCTCTTGCTGCAACTGAGAATCAGGAGTATACTCAAGCTGGACTTTAAGGTGCAATTTCTATTTTCAAAGGATCTGTGAAGTCACAAGGAGAAACTAATTTCATTTGAAGCTTATTTTCTCATGACCAAATATTAAGCAAGAATTTCATTAGCTGCTCCACTGCATGTTTTGGGTTTAGAAAGTAAACTCAATTTACTTGGAGGAACTTGGACCCTACCTTTTACTGTTCATTGACTCTGTCTGATCGAACTTTTCCCAAGATATCACCATTTATTTATTTTCTTTAGCTCACATGCATACTGCATTGAGCCAAGATTTCAGAAATTGAGAAATTCAAGCCATGATGAAACAGCTTTGTCATTTAGCAGCGTCTATAGTGTTTAGACCAAGCCCATCTATTCAATTTCAAAATAACAATCTATTTCCTTTGAAAGCTGTGAGAGTATTGCATTCTTTAAACAGGTGAGCTTGTTCTTAAAGGGAGAAAACTTGACCTAATACACTGGGCTTCTTCCTATTTCTCAAACATGTCACACATGCTCCCATATCAGGGCCTTTGTGCTTGCAGGTCTTCTGGCTGGAATAGTCTTCTCTAGATATTCAGTGGCTTGCTCCCCTACTTGCTTCAGGTTTCTGTCCAAATGTCAACTCTCAGTGAGGCCTTCCTGACCATTCCATTGAGAAGTGAAAAGCTGCCTTAATACTCGAACCCAGCACTTCCTATTCCCCTTTCCAGCTTTTTCTCCAAAGCACGTGATGCTATCTAGCATAAAATAAATTTTACTTATTTTGTTAACTTTCTCCTCCAACAGGAATGTAAGGTCCTTACATTCTAAACGTGGGGATTTTTATATTCACCTCTGCATCCTCAGAACCTAGAGAAGTGCTTGGCACACAGTAGGCATGTGATACATTTTTATAGAATAAATATTATAACATAAAGAATCACAAAGTGAAAAGAGACTACTTAACATTCAAAATGAAAGCTTTGTTTTTTTAAAAGTGTGGAATCAATGCATTTTTTTTTTAATTAATTTATTTATTTATTTTTGGCTGTGTTGGGTCTTCGTTTCTGTGCCAGGGCTTTCTCTAGTTGCGGCGAGCGGGGGCCACCCTTCATCGCGGTGCGCGGACCTCTCACTATCGCGGCCTCTCTTGTTGCGGAGCACAGGCTCCAGACGCGCAGGCTCAGTAATTGTGGCTCACGGGCCCAGTTGCTCCACGGCATGTGGGATCCTCCCAGACCAGGGCTCGAACCCGTGTCCCCTACATTGGCAGGCAGACTCTCAACCACTGCACCACCAGGGAAGCCCAATGCATTTTTATTAGAACTCAAATATCTACATTCAAAGACCTCAATCAAGAGAATTTTTCCTAAATGAGATCAGCAAAGGAAAGAAGGTGGCAACAATATTATTATTTGTTTTACCATCGGACACCTAACTCTTGGATCCCCTGGCCACACACTTAACACCGTTGCACTCACCAAGGCAAGTCTCTCCCAACTTCGTTATGAGGGATGGAAAAGTACTATTACATATGATTGCAAATTATTAGCTGTAGTCATTTCATTATTCCTAGTAATAACACAAATAATGGTGGTAGAGAGTCATCTTGGCATTTCACTAAAACTCGAGGGCTTGTTTCTAGTAAAACTAAGTAAATAAAACTATGTTTGTTTATTATCACATCATGAAAAAATGTCTGAAAAGATTTTTAGCCAATGTTGACACTATATTTGGGACTGTCTGACTTAAAATATAGACAAAACAATATGTGTTTTGCAATATGTGGCAAAAACAACATTTATTTTTGGGGACTATAAGTGCTGTCTCCAGTAGGGAGTCATCTTCCAGAACAGCGAAAACTGAGGTGTATCCAGAGGCTCATGTGTGGCGAACAAAAGAGTATGTCACATAAGAACCAACTGCGGTTTAAATACATGCCCCAAACTGACAGTCCCAAGAACAGGCACTCTTTCTGCTGGCGAGCACTGGGACCACACGGCTGCTCACCAGGGCACCTGTGGGGAGAAGGGCTCCAGGAGGAACAGCAGTAGGAATTTAGTTATTTAACCAGGATTTGTGATTCTTCTCAAAAACAAAGAAAATGCCAACTCAATACACATGTGTTTCTCTTCAGCCTATTTTCTCCTCCCTAACCTTGTTAACATTATTCCTTGCACGCATCTCTGCCAGACCTGATCCCCTGCCTTTAAATTCCTGACTCAGTTTTTCACCTTTTAGTCTCTCCGCTTTCCTCTCACAATTCTGAAGAACAGTAAAATGTGCTGTGGTGTTTTACAAAGGTCACTAAGAAAGATTTTCCAGTTATGGGATTAGGTAAAGAGAAGATATCAGATGAATCCTTCATATCATTTGGGCAAAAGATCAGGAAAAATAACATCTGAAGAACAGATGCTCATCATCAAGTAGAAACCTCACCCCGTTAAGAGCAAAATCAATGTACTGGCCATGAGAACACATTGCCAGTTACTATCACTAGTTCTGCAACCTTGGGTGAGTTACTCTGGACCTTCTTTTTCTCAGAAAAATTCTAGTCTAAATAATCTCTAGAGGTTCTTTCCATGTCAAATAAATTGTATTCTAAGATACTAAGATTCTAAAATGAGAGCCAGAAAAGCACTGTAGATAAAAATATGGACTCAGAATGTCTGGGTGCAAATCCTAACTTCAACACTTACTACCTGAGGACATCTGGGAAATTACTTAACCTTCTACTACCTACTTTTCCTTACAATTGGGATAATAACGGTACCTAACTTATAGGGTTGTTGTGTGGATAAAATCAATGTATATAAACTCATAAAATAGGGTCCCATACATAATCGGTACTTCTAACCATAATCGGTACTTCTAACTCCTATTACTGTAACAGGCCTACTTCATTTAATTGCACTTCACTTTAGTGCACTATGCAGATATTGCATTTTTTACAAATTGAAGGTCTATGGCAACCCTGTGTCAAGCAAGACTATCGGTGCCAATTTTCCAACAGCACTTGCTCACCTTGTGTCTCTATGTCACATTTTGGTAATTTTCACAATATTTCAAACTTTCTCACTATTATTATACTTGTTATGATGATCTGTGATCAGTGTTCTTTGATGTTACTATTGTAATTGATTTGGGGCATCATGAACCAAGCCCATATAAAATGGAGAACCTAATCGTTAAAACGTTACATGCGTTTTGACTGCCCCATTGACCAGCTGTTCTCCCTCTCTCTTCTTCCCCTATTCCCTGAGACACAGTGTTGAAATTAGGACAATTTACAACCCTACAATGGCTTCTATGTGTTTAAGTGAAAGGAAGAGTCACATGTCTCTCACTTTAAAACAAAAGCTAGAAATAATTAAGCTAGTGAGGAAGGCATGTTGAAAGCCTGGACAGGCCAAAAGCTAGGCCTCTTATGCCAAACAGCCAAATTGTGAATGCAAAGGAAAAATTCTTGAAGAAAATTAAACTACTATGAACACACGGATGATAAGAAAGCAAAACAGCCTTATTGCTGACCTGGAGACAGTTTTAGTGGTCTGGATAGAAGAGCAAATCGGCCACAACATTCCCTTAAGCCAAAGCCTAAACCAGAGCAAGCCCTAACTCTCTTCAATTCTATGAAGGCTGAAAGAGGTGAGAAAGCTGCAGAAGAAAAGTTTGAAGCTAGCAGCGCTTGGTTCATGAGGTTTAAGGAAAGAAGCCATCTCTACAGCATCAAAGTGCAAGGTGAAGCAGCAAGTGCTGACGTAGAAGCTGCAGCAAGTTATACAGAAGATCTAGCTAAGATAATTAACAAAAGTGGTAGATGACACAGCCTTACATTGGAAGAAGATGCCATCTAGGACTTTCACGGCTAGAGAGGAGAAGTCAATGCCTGGCTTCAAGGCTTCAAAGGACAGGCTGACTCTCTGGTCAGGGGCTAATGCAGCTGGCAACTTGAAGTTTAAGCCAATGCTTACTTACCATTCCAAAAATCCTAAGGCCCTTAAGAATTATGCTAAATCGACTGCCTGCTCTATAAATGAAGAACAAAGCCTGGATGACAGCACATCTGTTTACAATATGGTTTACTGAATATTTTAAGCCCACTGTTGAGATCTACTGGTCAGAAAAAAAAAGATTCCTTTCAAAATGACTGCTCATTGACAATGCACCTGGTCACTCAAGAGTTCTGGTGAAGATGTACAGTGAGTTAATGTTTTTTATGCCTGTTAACATAATATCCATTCTGCAGCCCATGGATCAAAGTCTAATTTTGACTTTCAAGTCTCAGTACTTAAAAAATACTATCATAAGGCTGTGAGTGTTGGTGATTCCTCTGAGGGATCTGGGCAAAGTAAATTGGCGATGTTCTGGAAAGGATTCACCATTCTAGATGCCATCAAGGGTAACTGTGATTCATAGGAAGAGGTCAAAATATCAACATTAACAGGAGTTTGGAAGAAGTTGATTCCAACTCTTAGGATGACTTTGGGAGGTCGAAGACTTCTGTGGAAGAAGTAACTAGCAAGACAGCTAGACTTAGAAGGGGAGCCTGAAAATGTGACTGAACTGCTGCAAACTCGTGATAAAACTAACAGATGAGAAGTTGCTTGTTAGGGATGAGCAAAGAAAGTAGTTTCTTGAGACGGAATCTACTCCTGGTGAAGATGCTATGAATATTGGTGAAATGACAAACAGAGGATTTAGAATATTCCATAAAGTTTGTTGATAAAGCAGTGGCAGGGTTTGAGAGAACTAACTCCAATTTTGAAAGAAGTTCTACTGTGGGTAAAAATGCTGTCAATGAGCGCTGCATGCTATAGTGAAAACAAATTGTTAGTGAAAGGAAGAGTCAACTGACGTGGCAAAGCTTAATTATCTTCACTGTTGTCTTCTTCTACAAAATTGCCCCAGCCACTCCAACCTTCAGCAACCGCCACCCTGATCAGTTAGCAGCCACATCCTCGAGGCAAGGCCTTCCATCAGCAAAAAGATGATGATTCTCTGAAGGCTCAGACGATGGCTAGCATTTTTTAGCAATATTTTTAATTAAGGTATATACATTGCTTTCTTTAGGCATAATGCCATTGCACACTTAACAGACTACAGTATAGTCTATACTATACAGTATAGTATAGACCTAACTTTTATATGCAGTGGGAAACCAAAAAAATCGTGTGACTCACTTTATGGTGTACTGCAGTGGTCTGGAACAGAACCCGCAATATCTCCAAGGTATGCCCGTAAAATATATCAACCAAAGAGACAGTACCAAAACTCAGTATTTTATGATACCAAGACATTATTAGTCATAAACAGAAAGCAAAGCCCAAAGGTTTACCTTTTTCTTACGATTTCCACTTTCACGCTGAACTGCCTTCATTAGGTGCACCAGCCGATCTACAAAGGTCTGCTGTGCAGCCAGCAAAGAACGCATAACTCTGACAGACTTATCACCCTGAAGGGATTCAAAGGAAAGAAAAATTAATTCTATGTAGCATAATGATTAGGGTTTCTTCAATAGCATGGGTGACCTTTATTCTTTTAATAGCCACAAACTTCAACACAAAGTAGTATTGAAAAAAATTAATTATCTTTATTCAGAGATAATGATAAACCTGTTATCTTAGTTAAACACCACCAACTCTTCCACAATTGAAAATTATCTGAATCTTCAGCGAATACTGGTCTATCAAAAATTGCACTTTTTTTCCCACACGCAACCATGTGACAAGATAGAATTCATTCACCCAAAATGTATTCACTCACCAGTTCAATAAATATCTGGAAGCCTATCATTTCTTCAAAAATGTGCTGGGCATACAGCAGAAACAATACTATCCTCAAGGAAATAAACATATACTTAAAAAAAAAATGTTCTCAAAGAGCAATATAATATGCTTGCTTAGTAAAACAGAAGCCATAAAAACTAAATGTTATAAAGTCTCATGCAGTAATTCTCAGTTCATAAAATATTATAAAATAACATTTTCTCATTTAATTTCTCCAATTACATTGATAAAGGCAGCTTGGCAATTGTCATCCTTATTTTGAAGATGGAAATCTATGCTCAAAGAGACTGAAATTTCCTCACAGGATGACAAAGGTTATAAGTGACAGAACTGAGATTAGAAGAGAGGACCAACTGCTTATTTGCTAGTCAGTTAGATATAGAGAATCTCTGGCCTCTGAGAACTATACAAAAGTTTAGTCTCAAAGAGTTCAATAAGATGTGACTTAAGTTTTTAAGAAAATTTAAATGAAACATGAAATAGCAGATAAAGATGCTCTGAAGTAAAATATCACATTTCTACAGCAAATCACATTTAATACCGTGACAGTTTTCTTTTCATTGCCCGTGCACCTTCTGCTGGCTGAACTGTGACACTGCCTTAACAATCACAAGAATACCAGGCAAAAAATGGCTTACATACCTCTAGAAACTATAAAAGCAAAAATATAAGTTATATAGAAAGTATCTGTAATATGACCATTACCAGATTTATATAAATATACCTAGTCTTAACAATAAAAATAGAAAACAGAGAGTGAAATAAAAAAGCAAAGCTTTGGGGGTTTTTTGTTCCAGGTATAGGTTTATTTTATTAAATCAGGGGTCAACAAACTTACTATAAAGGGCCAAGGATTAACTACGTTAGGTCCTGTTGACTACAGAGTTTCCATACCAGATATTTATCTCCTATTGGAGTGCAAAAGTGACCACAAACGATATGAAAACAAATGAGCATGACTATGTCCCAATAAAATTTTACTTATGAACACTGAAATGTGAATTTCACGTAATTTTCATGTGTCACAAAGTATTATTCTTCTTGTGATTTTTTCCAACTATTTAAAAATAAAAATCCTTAGCTCATAGGGCATACCAAAACAGGCAATAGGCCAGATATGTCCCATGCACCGTGTCTGCCAACCCCTACATTAAACGGTTACCTTCAACAATGCTTGGCTGAACCGTCTCATTACATTCAAGTACATCTCATGGGTCTTTGGATCTCTCTGCTGAGTATCTTGATCTTCACATTCCACTATCACATACCTTAAAAATGTTAAGTCATTCATGTAAATGTGAAATGAAACTCAGAATCATTTTGTAAACACTTATGCCTTTCCATTAAAACAGATCAATTCACATTTGCAAAAATAATTAATGGGAGTAATGAAACACATTTTTCATCACTCTTTTTAAAGCTGAAAATTCAGGAACAACATACATAACCTTCTATAAAGGTAAATTAATAACAGAATGCCTTAATGTGTACAATATCCTAGATTTTCTAAAACTTTTGGCATCAAAATGAGCATTTTCTCCTAATGCTTTATGAGGTACACAGAGCCTCATTAACATCTTCAGAAATTATATAAGCTCACAAATCTACCAAGTAACTCAGGAACAAAAATATTTTCAAAATATATGTAATACTTTTGGTATTACATAAGGCTCTCTTATTCTGGGGGGGGAAAAAAAAAACAACACTGAAGCTTTTCTCATTAACATACCTCTGAAAGATAAATAAAAATCTTAATTTTTCCTTTCATATCCAATTTCCCCATTTCTCAAAATTCCATATATAATCTTCAATTTTTCCATCATAAAATTGTGGTTTTAGAGAGTTAAAAGAAGTTTAAATATAAATATAGTCTTAAACCTAAACTGCTTATACAATTCATATAATCATATAAATAATGACCTGGATAGATTTTAGAGGTTGTCTAATCCACTGTTTCCAACTGTTCTGATTGGAACAAGCCATACTAACAAACACATTTTAGATCACAACTCGTTACACACAGCCCATGTGTGCACACAGATGCATAAAACTGAAAAAAATTTCACAAAGCAATATTCTGTGAACAATATGTTAATATTTGTTACTCTGTTCTATTTCACTTTTCTTTAAATAACAAATGCTAGACTGTGAGCCTTAAAATTGATTTCAATGGATAATGATGTGCAGTTTGAAACTTGCTTATTTTATCAATAGCGAAACTTAGAGGTGGCTGTATCTTGCCCATGGTGGCACAATTAGTTGACTGAAGAGCTGAAATCAGAACCCTGGACTCTGGGGTCCTCGGCTAGAATTCTTTCTACTAAGCTTACTCTCACAGTTTGACCTTTAAAAACCACATGAAACTTTTCAACTTCCTTAACTGATAGTATTTCACAAACCTCAAATCACAGGGCTTACTATTTTCCTTTATACTATTTCTGGAAAGAAAATAGTTAACCATCTAGAAGGTAAACTTCATGACAGCAGAGAGCTTACCTGTCCATCTTGATACCCTCAGCACTTCCATGCCTGGTTCATAATACTCAATATATTATTGTTGAATGAATGACCCCAATCTCATGGATTTAACAAGTATCTCAATGTTGATAATTCTCAAATATGAACATATATCCCTTTTCCCACATCTAAGGCCTAACTTTGCATGTCATTGGGTGATCTGCTTTTATATTCAACTACCCTAATTTTCAAGCAGCAGATCCCCTTTTCAAGACACTGCTTGTCATTTTTAACCGAAGATGTGTAAAACTGAAGTTATCACACTAAATGAGTTATTTTTCCATCTCAATTGAAGGCATTATCAATATTTCAGGCATTTGGGCTACAGTTTGAATCACGTGAGGTTGTAACCAAACCAGAGAACACAGGCTCTACCTAAAACTATAACTGGCACTTTGTGTTTAATTTGTGGTCTGTGCATCTAGAGCCAAACCTAGGTCACATTCCCTCACTTCAAACACCTATATTCAATTAGTCACTAGGCCCTGTTGATTTTTTCCTATAAAATGCTTCTTGTAGTTGTGCTGTACTACTAGCAAGCCCTGTCTGGAATCAACCAGCAGATACCTCTTACCTAGCTTCTCTAACTCTAAAAACAAACCCCTTATTGATCAATACAATCATCCAAATTTTTCTTCTTTAAACTACCTTCATGTCCCATCTATATTAACAAAAACATCAATGGTTTCCGCTTTTCTACTATTTTAAAACAGTTTCTGTGGCCATAAGCTTCTGGTTCAAACTTCCACCATCTCCAATTCATGCATTCACACTCCAATCAGCTCGACTCCCCACCACCCCCACTTTGTGCTTTCGCTCATGTTGCGGTACTGTCCAGAAACACCTTCCCACCTCCACCTTTCCTTATTCTACCCACCCTTCAAATACAGGTGATACTCCGTCTCTTCCAGGAAGTCTTTGCAAACCCTAACAACTTCTTTCTCCTCTGACTTCCTAAAACAGGCACAGCCTCTCATACAACTTGTGCTGATAATGTTACCTTGCTCGTCACTGTTTCACACATTTACTCCTAGCTCCCTTCAGAGGTTATAAAGAAACCGATGCCAGATTCCGTATCTTAAAAATCTTTAGTAGCCCTTGACATACACAATATAGTCTTACACAAAGAAATGTTTTAAAGGTTGATAAAAGTTAAGAGCCTTCTCCCACTGACTTCCCAGGTGATCTGGAAGTCCTCAGAGTTGTATAACCTAACAATAGAATTTTCTGTAAAGTGGTATGAGGAAATAAACCCTGACACTGTATCTACCTTATGTTCCAAACAACAGTTCTAAACCAAATATTCAAGAAAGCATTTTTGAATCTTGAAACTGTCAATACAGATTCAAACCCAGTCCATAGTCTCTAACCCTTTGAAGTCCTTGACTATCCCCATCACCTTAGTATATTCATTGTGTTTTCCTGTGTTTACATGGCAACTCCTTTCTAAAGGAGCAATACAGATGACCACAATATACAGGCTCCACTGCTTTGTTCAGGTCCCCTTGACTGCCAAGTAAACACAATGGCTGCAGCTACGTGATAAAGGTCACATAGCAAACACCTCTCAAAATCATTCAAGGAAAAGGAAAAGTCCATCTAAAATAAAAATGACAGTGTCATCTCCAAAATGAAGGACAAATTTAGATCAAGACTAGAAGACCTAGATTTGAGTCACTTCTGAATTCTCTGTTCACAGCAGTAAGGAGACTCTACAAAGCACTCTCAGGTACTTCCTTGAAACCTGTCATCTTCAAGTAGAAATGCAGACAAAATTGCCTGGGTACCCATTGTATGATGACATCAGTGGGCTACCTGTTTCCTGGCAATTTCATTTTGTGAGGTAAATAACCTTTATTACTTTGAAAGGTCTTAAAAGTTATAGAAAAACATGTCAAGGCAGCCAAAGTTTACTTTCAATTTCAACATACTGGAATAGCTATAAAAATAAAAAACTGCAACGATTTATAGATCCTGATGCCCAACACTTTACAGACTGGAGACTATAACTCCCCTCTGAGGTTTAAAATGTTGACACTATTCATTTTAAAAGGATTGTCTGTACTACTGTAGGCCTCTAAGGATTCAACTACAGCAGGAATCCTGTTTAAATCAATGGAAAGGGAACAAATGAACAAGGAAATTCAAAATGTTCAAAAGGAAATAGCACAATCAATTAAAATTTATATTTTAATATATTTATTATAATAGAGTAAGCTTAGACTGAGAGGAATATAAATTGTTACATGTGATTAATATTTTTATACTATTCTGTCCAGGTTCAAAGGAATAGAATGATTATTTTAAGTCAATTATTTGAAATTATTTCCCATATTTTCACCCTACAATCACAAAAGTGGTGTGTACCAAAGTCAGAAGTCCACATCAATAGCTTTTTCTTCCCCATGAGTGTTTCTGAATATGTAATATGCAGACTATAAATATGGGAAAAACAATTACTCCTCAGAGAATGAATAGACATAGCACATGCTATTGCATCAGTGAATCAGAGACATAGTGGGAAAACACAAATCAAATCTAAGTTTGATGGAATGCTTATAAGACTGGGAGCTAGGGCTGTACTTTGTTTATTATCTATGGAGAAAACAAAGTGCTCTTTCTGAACAGAAACTGTTGCCTCATTGGAAACTGCTCATCTAATAGGTTTCCTACTGTTCAGCTGCTTTCAGAATGGTTTGAAAACTCTTCCTACTTGAAATAAGATATCAAAGATCCTATCGCAACTAATTTCAAATTTTACAATGAAATCTGGTCTATACTCAAATCCAAAGAATACATAATTTTAATCACCACATAATCAGTATACATACATATAGCTCTTATAATAGTGACTACTCTAGACTATAAATTCTGAGCCAGAGTAAACTTTCCATGAATATCACAAGAAAATAAAAAAATATCTATAAAGGAATTCTTAGTAAATGATTTTTAAAATATATAAAACCTTAATTTTAAATACCTAAGAAGCTTAAAAGTACTTACTCAAAACCTTGGCACTGTGCTCCACACATTTTTTTTAATTTCCATTGAATTATTTACCCAGATTTTTATGAGGAAATATTTTTCCATAACACCAGTGAATAGACATACACTTAAGAATTCAGATTAGAATATGGAGAACATTAGGAAGCAAGAGGTTACATTAAAAGGAAATAGTACCTATCTGGTAATACATTGATTTCTAAGCAAAATTTTCAAAGTAAAAATGGTGATTAACAACTAGCCAAAACATTTTGTGGATGTATTTTCTAGGACATACTGAAAGTTACGGTTAGGGAAACGTGGTTTATGAATATTATATTAAATTCTAAAGTAAAAGCAAGGAACTATTTTTCCTCCCACTACTGAGGCCAACAGGAAAAAAAAAAATTACAGGTACCAAAGGGGGGAAAAAATGACTGATTTAGTTAAGATTGTTGAAAGCGGTTTTTCTTCAATGAAAAGAGAACCGTGAAGGCTGAAACTAAAGAAATATTTGTTATGTAAGTAATGAACACCCACGTTTACTAAAGAGCCTTTGATTTATTTATCTATTTATTGGCTACAAGGGCAGTATCCAGATAAGACTATGTTTGGAGAGTGGGAAAATGAAGTTGATTTGACCTACAGGACAGTTCTCCAACTCAGTCTAAAACACGGAAAGCAAAACGCCTCACTATTCTTCAAAAACAATTACCTTTCAGAATGGACATCTATTAATTTGTACTGTTTAAGTTAACCGCAGTAAACTGAGCAGTAAGATTAGATCAGAGATAATTTCTACAGTCAAAAAAAGTATCAAGTTTGTCAGGAAGTTTAAAAAAATGTTCTCTCAAATGTACAGAAAGCTTCAGGTAGAGCTTACCCAATGGCTCTGCCCTTTGTTTGCTCTATAAAACTAGTTAAGGCTCTCTTGTCTAGTGTTTAATCCTAGTGCTTTCTTTAACTGAACCAAAATATTTCTCATTGTGGCTTAAGCTACTTGTTCTTTACACTTTAGAATTCTATGACAGATAAAGGGAGCCATGCTTCACATTAATTGTGTCTCAGTAAATCAGTTAGCTTTTCTATGCCTCAGTTCCTCTCTTTCTTTCATGTAACTCACTCAGGAAACCTGCTCTCATGTAAAATAGAGATACTTACACTTGCCCTATTTAACTTCACAGAACAAATGAGAAAAGGTCACTGAAAATACTCTGTAAATGGCAAAATGTGAGATAAATGATCTAATCCTAGTTCAGGTTTTACCAAGTTCAGCTACATCATGCCTCTGCCTCAGTTTCCTCATGTATAAGTAACTTCAAGTTCTAATTTTCTGTTCTTGCACGATTCCAGTGTTTTAGTAAATAATGTGAAAATACACACTGCTGAAGGACAGTGAAGTATCATACTTACACTACTTAAATAGCATAAAAGGCAAGCAGACATCAAACCGAAAAAAACGATTATCTTACCCAGTTTTATCTTAGATCCTGGAAAGTTAGTGAAAGGAAGAGAAACTGTGGTGCTAATAAGCATTTCCATTAGCACAGTTGTAAAGAAATACAGCTAGATATAAATACTGCATAGGCTTTTGATGATTGCTCATACTTTATTTTAAACTGCCTTTTTGTTTACAGTATGGAAAAAAATAGTCTTGAACAGTGATGAGAAAATAAACAAAAAATTATTTCACATACCAGTATAAATAATTAGCCAGTGTTGAGTTTTTGCAGGCTCTTGATATCAAGAAGGTACATAGATCTTGCTGAAAGAATTAAAAGAAATGTATATATATTATATTACCATCTGCTATTAACAAGGGGGAAATAAGAGAGTCTACATTTGCCTATCGGTTTTCATCTACATATCTATGTCACAGATCAGATTTTCATGCATCCATCTATCCCTCCATCCCACCATCCAGTATTTATTCTAAACCAGGTGATATGTGAGAGGCTAAGGACGCCATGGTTTGCAGAGTTCCTTGTCCTACTGGAAGCTTAACATTTGGTGGAGGAGAGAAGCATTAAAGGAAGTCACAAAAATAGTTTAGATTGGGAGGTCAGAAGGCAGCAATGAGGATGTGATATTTAGGCAAGACCAAAATGACGGTATGTACAAAGGCCCTGAACCTAACTGTTCAAGGAACTTTTAAAAGGCTCAATGTAGCTGAAATATAGTGAACACTAAAGTAAAGGAGGCTGAAAAGGTAGGTAAAAGCCAAATTGTGAAGACCTTTAAGGTCACACTACTGAGTATGGATTTTATTTAATTTATTTTATTTTTTTGGGTGCATTGAGTCTTAGTTGCGGCACGTGGGATCTTCGTTGAGGCATGTGGGATCTTTCGTTGTGGTACACGGGCTCTGCACTGCAGCGTGCGGGCTTCTCTCTATTTGAGGCACGTGGGTTTTCTCTTCTCTAGTTGTGGCACGCAGGCTCCAGGGTGCATGGGCTCTGTAGCTGTGGTGCGTGGGTTCCAGAGCGCATGGGCTCTGTAGTTTGCAGCACACAGGCTCTCTAGTTGAGGTGCGTGAGCTCAGTAGTTGTGGCGCCCAGGCATAGTTGCCCTGCGGCATGTGGGATCTTAGTTCCCTGACCAGGGATGGAACCCTCATCCCCTGCACTGGAAGGCGGATTCTTTACCACTGGACCACCAGGGAAGTCTCTTTTTTTAAAAAAAAAAAATAAGACACATTATAACAGAAAAACAAATGATTGATATTTTATACACTGCATTTTCTTCAGAAAATCTAGAGCAAAGGATTTCTCATATTTCTATAATAGTTCAACACTGCAGACTGAAAACAGAACTACTGAGAAAACAGCTGAACTTGCACATGAAGTCTACTTCCCCTTATTGCAGAATTCAAGGTTTCTCAGGTGACAATACAGAGTCAAATGCAGTGGATAAAACTTTGCAGATTGCCTGTGCTTGTTCCAGGCTGCTGCACTGGTAAACCCACAGGCTGTATTCTTCGTTGCTGGCATCTGTGGTCTTCAGAGCCAATAAGCTTTTTCCTGTCCCCAGACCATCATCATAACAGACCCTCCAGATGATAAAATATAGAGTGTGCCGATACAAAACATCTTACTGATCTGATGTGGATACTTTTATACCATACTTATAAACAACCATAATAAATTCTTCCTCCAGAGGAACAAAAGACAACTTTCCATCTTGCTGGGTGACATCTATATAATTCATCAGGTCTAGTCGCCCTTCAAGACTTTTCCCCTCAGACAGCTTCAGTTTCTCAATGGCACCAACATACTTTATTCGAAATTCTGCACAGGTATCTGAATGACTGTTGCTTTGTACTGAGCTCTGGGTGGAATCAATATCAAGGCTTGCCACAGTGCTGGATCGAGAAAGCCCTCCAAGGTTGGAATCTACAGACTTGCTCTTAGTACTGATTTCACTATTCTGGGAGCTGCTACTGCTCTGTCGCTTTCTGTCTTTCCGGAACATCTTCCACCATAGCTTGATCCAGAAGCGCCCCCTACAGAATCGAACACTATTTTATCGTCTTCAAAGGTTCCACAGACAGCAGTCTGCACAGATAGCTTCCTTTCATTCCGACATGGTCAATTCTTGTCAGAAAAACAAGGTACCTCACTGCCGCCTGTGATCAGGGTCAGACACCCATCGCCAGGGCAGCCAGAGCCACGGCAGCGACCCCCATTCTGGATTTTATTTTCAAAGCAATCCCTACTCAACAAAAGATCTAAAGCAGGAGAGTGAGATGATCTGATTTACATTTTCTGAAAATGACTCTATTTGCTCTGAATAGTACAGACCTGAGATCAGTCAGGATGCTATTACAGTAGTCTAGAAAAGTAAACGGTGAGAGTGGAGATAGAGTGAAGTAACAGATTATTAAAATATTCTGGAAGTATAATTAATAGAACTTGCTGATGGAGAGGAAGTAGGAAGGAAAAAAAGAATCGACACTAACTCCCAAATTTATGGATTTAGCAAATGGGTTGATTTGTTACATCACAGATGGAAATTCCAAGTGAGAAACAGGCAAGAGTGTGTGGGGGAGAGAGATGTATTTTGAAACATCAAGTTTGAAATGCCTGTCAGATATACAATAGAGATCATATTTGGATATATGAATCTAAAACTTAGATGAGAGAAATGTGCTAGAAATATAAATTTGAGTTTATCACTACAGCCTAGGGCAAGAGTATAAATTGAGAAAAGAAGAGGACCCTGAGGAACAATAAAGTGTCATGCAGCAGAGAAAGTGCTGACAAAGGAAACCAAGAAAGAACAGCCAGAGAGGTGAAGAGGAAAACAAGGGATGTATGGTATCATGCAAACCATGAAAAGAGTTAGTTTTTCAAGAAGGGAGTCATTTATTTTGCTGAATAATGCTGGGAGGAACTTAAAGTATGCACAACCACAAACACTGAAGTCATTTACTACTTTAGCAAAGTAAGTTTTAATATAATGATATTACCTAGTGGCTTCTATTTGTTTCCATTAAGTATGAGGCAGAATTGTGATCTAGAGACTGGGAAGCAGGGCATGAAGAACAGAGGAGAAAAGGTATGAAAGAGTCACTGTAGAGCAGGGAGAGCAACCACCTAGAGAAATGTAAGAAGGCAGTGTTGAGTGCCCACCTGATGTCTGTAGTCATGAATTTATAGTGATACCAACATGCTAGGTTATGTGATTTCTTTAGCAATATTCAGGCATAAAGAAATTATGTTAATTAATTAGGCTTATCAAGGGTTGAGATTGTGCCAAGGAAACTAAAAGTACTAATAAAAGAATGACTAAAATGATGAGCCATGGGATAAAGGCTATACTCAGAGGAAAGCAAACATCAAAGGGTGCTGATAAAGAAAAGGGTAGAGATCAATGGATTAGACGTTTCAGTGAGGTTGGGGTATTTAAAAAGTACCCCTTGTTCCTTCTGCTTAAAGTGTTCTTCCTACAGATCACCACATGGTTGTTCCCTCACCTGCTTCATCTTTACAAAAGATGTTACTTTTCCAAGGAGGCCTTCCCTGACCAATCTTTTCAAAATCACAACTGCCTAACCCCACCCCAACATTCTCTGTCAGCCTTTTCTGATTTATTTTTCTCCATGGAAAACAGATATCATTATCTCTTCTACTGTATATAAATATTATTGACTATCGTCAGCCCAAACACTAGAATGTATTCCATGAAGATAAAGATTTTGACTGTTTTCTTCTCTGCTGCATCATCCCTAGCATATAGAATAGTTTCTGGTACATAGTAAGAACTCAAAAAATACGTGTGAATGAACTGATTACTGAACCAATAAATCAGTCCCTTAGTTTTGAAAGGGCAAAATAATTAAACTGGAGGTGAATGGTTCCTCAAAGGGCTCCCCTAAGGATTCTATGATCCTGTAATTTAAAATTCCTTTTTCAGTATTTTCTAATACATCAAGAGGCAGGCAGACAAGCAAACTCTGGTTAACAGTTAATACTGAAAACAAACGTCACTCAGTTATCAACATTAACTCCTAAAATTTTACTAAAAGCAATAATATATACATTTAAAAAAACAATCAAACTTCTTTCTAATATCAAGCATGTATTATTTATTTTCAACATCAGGGGCGTGAAATATTCTTCTCAAATTAGAAGTCTTAGGGAGAAAAATCAACAATACATACTAGATCAACTTCTGCAAATGCACTCCCAAATATAATTTTCAGAGTAGCACTAGCCAAAAAGACCTGTTGTACCTCAAAAATTACTCTGCTTAGCTAAAAGAACTTAATTTTTCTGTATAAGCTAAAAACAGCAGCTTAGCGTATTTCCCCTAGTATCAAAGTCATACATTTCTACAATGTAATCACAAACACCAACAATTACAGTAATGTTCATAAATGTGTTAACAATAAATATTCTGAGTTTCCTTAAAAAAATATTTAAGCCCAGTTTATTTTCACATTGCATTTGAATCCATTTATATGTCCAAAGCACCAATAAAATGCCTTGAACTGAA
Organism: Eubalaena glacialis; assembly: GCF_028564815.1. Lineage (NCBI taxonomy): Eukaryota > Metazoa > Chordata > Mammalia > Artiodactyla > Balaenidae > Eubalaena > Eubalaena glacialis. Next base: position 35,968,812 of record NC_083730.1, read on the forward strand.
GATGGCACTTTTTGATGGGAGGAAAAGTTATAAACATGCATCATAAACCAGGTTATTTAATAAAGTTGTAATATTTAGTTTATTAATCAAAATCAACGTTTTCAAGACGAACATTAAATGTTTATCTTGTAGGATCTCTCCTATAGGAAACTTGAAAAGCTTTGTACTCACTTCCAGATTTTCACCATCTGAACTTTCTTTTGTTTTAGATGCAGGAGGAGGGGAAGACACTGGAGGAAGAGGGCTGGTTATAATTTGGGAGCTGAAAAAATAATAGGAGATATCACTGATATGTAAAATATTCTTTCTGTAAGAGAAGATACACATTTTTAGCATAGTTCACCTCAGTTGTGTCTGGTTAAAGCACTACTTCCTAAAGTGTGTTCTGTGCAGCACTAGAGTCACGTTATGTTCTGGAAAAAGAGGCTGCATAGTCAAAGAATATGGGTAATAGCCTCTTAGAGATATATGTGCAAGTTTGCATGTATTAAAGTTTCTGATAAATACTATAGTTTTTTTTTTTAAAGTACATTTTACTTTAAGCCAATATCTTCCAAACATATTTGGCCACAAGACAACCCCTACCTTTTTTAACCTTTTTAGAAAACATACATATTAGTGACCAGCAGACCATAATTTGGGAAATACTGGGTTATAGTTTACAACGTATCATGAAATTTTAAATAGACTTCCAATAAAACGTTCTAGGGGGCATATGTAAGATGAAGTTAAATAAGCATCACTAGAGACTGAAGGCCTCCAATGTACAGTGGAAGAAAATGTAAGGGGTCTCTTCTCATAAAAACAGAAAAACACAAAGCAGCCTACATAAGAAAAAATGTTTTTTTTCCTGTTTCTCAGTTCTCCTGCAAATGAAAAACAGAAGATAAAAAAAGCATTGTCATTAAGAAAAATTCAGAAATATAACCTCGAACTCACCTGATAATCGAAATAATTGTACTAATTCAGATAATCTGAATTCTAGACCTCCTTCTGTCATTGACAAATCTCATGACCTTCACAAAACAACTTTGTATCACTTAGCCTCAGATTTCTTACCCAAATGTTCCTATTTATCTCAAATTTTAAGATTTTATGAAAAGCAAAATGGCAAAGTAGAAAGAACAAGGGCTATGGAGTCAACTCTACCTAATTTGCAAAATAAAAAACTTTGGGCAATTTATTTAACTTCTCCTTAAGTCCTTCATATCTAAATTAGGGATATGAATACCTACCTCAGAGGATTACTAATAACAGGTTTAATATATGTGGACCATCTTTGGTGTCTGCTACAGAGGTGGGAGTTCTTAATTGTTATTACTGTTAATAGCTTACTTTCAATTCAACTAATAGGTTGTTTTAACTACTGAAGAGGTGAAAAACAGTCAATAAAAAATACAACTTTACAAAAAAATATTTAAGTCCACTAACTTGCCTCGTCTCTTTTTTTTTTTTTTTTGCATGAATAGCAATAATATCTGACACCAAGCACCATGTGTCAGACACTTTTCTAAATGCTTTATGTATTAACTCATTTAATCTTTCATCCTTAAAGGTTACTATTGCTATATCCCCGTTTTTAAGATGAGAAACTGGGGCCACACAGAGAATATTTAATTTACACAAGTTTACACAGCTAGTAAGTGGCAGAGTCAAGATTTTAACTAAGGAATTCTGACTCCATAGCTTGCAAAACACTGTCCTAATATACTAATATAGTGGTTTGTGTTCTGTGAGTGCACATGCCATATTCATTGGTAAAACTTCCAACTTAGGGTTTGGTACATCTGGGGAAAAAGAAAAGAAGACAATTTGAAAAGGTGGAAAACTATCAGATTTGAAAATAATTCCTCCCTGGACATCCGTACCTATCTATTTCTGCAGAATTTATTCCAGAACTCGACACACTCTCTGACACTGAACCCTGACTATCCTTCTTGGTTGGTTCTAATCCATTCTTTATGTCATCAAAATTTTCATATTTGAGAGCTTGGACCAGCTGTAATAGGTACATCAACAAATCCTGGAAAACAAACAAACAAAAAATAAGCTAATATTAGAAAAAATGCAATATGATTATAGACAAGTTACGTCTAATTATTCCTAAATATCAAGCTAACAATTTACTTTTATCTACCACTTATCAGCCGTGTTACCTTGGGCAGATTACTAGGTTTCTTAACCTCTTGGTGCCTCACTGGGTCCTCACCTTTAAAATGGCCATAATCATATAAACCTTAGAGATTGAGTTGTGAGGATTAAATCAATTAATAGAAAAAAGTCACAGAATAGTGCCTGGCACAGAGTAAGTGACCAGTAAATGTCTTGTTTAAAATGGTATCCCACTGACATGTACACACTGCAATATTTAAAATAGATAACCAACAAGGACCCACTGTATAGCACAGGGAACTCTGCTCAATATTCTGTAATAACCTAAATGGGAAAAGAACTTGAAAAAGAAAAGATACACGTATATGTATAACTGAATCACTTTGCTGTACACCTGAAACTAACACAACATTGTTAATCAAATATGCTCCAATGTAAAATAAAAAATTTAAAAAAAATAGTATCTCAAAATCAAGGCGAAAAATGAAAACAAAGAAAAAAGATTGAGATGGTTCATATAAAATGGAGAAATTAACAAAGGTTCCTTTTTTCAGCAATAGATCAGATAACAGCATTTTAGGTCTAAGATTACATAAGAAATTCCAAATTTTCAAGTTTTTGAAGAGTTTCTGTTTCATAATCTTTTCTGGTTGGGATTTTTTTAAATATTACTTTTTTTTTTTTTAAAGAGAATTTGGAGTTTGAAGAGTTCAGAGTTTAGAGAATTTAGAGTTTAGAGAATTTGGGTTGCTTCTTAAATGGAAAATACAAAGAAACAGACATTTTAACACTCTTGTTTAAAGGAAATGTTTACTTTCCTGCCAACTACCTATAATGGCTTGAAGAAAACAAATTTCTAAACCTAAATTTCTCATTCTTCTCCTGACAATCGAGATAATTTGGACTAAAAAAGCATCAACAAAGTAGTTTTTACCTTTCTGAGTTTTCCCTTAACGTAAAAAGACTCTAGGTTTAATCTTCAGAATGGAAGTATTTCCTATCTTACTCTATAAATGTAGTTCTTAGCCCTTCCCAATGACTACTAAGAAAACTCCAAAAATTTTGCTTTTAAAAATAATTACAGAGGGGAGGGGGCAAGATGGCGGAAGAGTAAGACGCGGAAATCACCTTCCTTCCCACAGATACATTAGACATACATCTACACGTGGAACTGCTCCTACAGAACACCCACTGAACGCTGGCAGAAGACGTCAGACCTCCCAAAAGGCAAGAAACTCCCCATGTACTTGGGTAGGGCAAAAGAAAAAAGAAATAACAGAGACAAAAGAATAGGGACGGGACCTGCACCAGTGGGAGGGAGCTGTGAAGGAGGAAAGGTTTCCATACACTAGGAAGCCCCTTCGCGGGCGGAGACTGCAGGGGGCAGAGGGGGAAAGCTTCGGAGCCACGGAGGAGAGCGCATCCACAGGGGTGTGGAGGGCAAAGCGGAGAGATTCCCGCACAGAGGCTCGGCGCCGAGCAGCACTCACCAGCCCGAGAGGCTTGTCTGCTCACCCGCCAGGGCGGGCGGGGGCTGGGAGCTGAGGCTCGGGCTTCGGTCAGATTGCAAGGAGAGGACTGGGGTTGGCTGCGCGAACACAGCCTGAAGGGGGGTAGTGCGCCACAGCTAGCCGGGAGGGAGTCCGGGAAAAAGTCTGCAGCTGCCGAAGAGGCAAGAGACTTTTTTCTTGCCTCTTTGTTTCGCGGTGCGCGAGGAGAGGGGATTCACAGCGCCGCCTAAACGAGCTCCAGAGACGGGCGCATCCGCGGCTATCAGCGCGGACCCCAGAGATGGGCATGAGACGCTAAGGCTGCTGCTGCCGTGACCAAGAAGCCTGTGTGCGAGCACAGGTCACTATCCACACCGCCCCTCAAGGGAGCCTGTGCAACCCGCCACGGCCAGGCTCCCGTGATCCGGGGACAACTTCCCCGGGAGAACGCATGGCGCGCCTCCGGCTGCTGCAACGTTACACCGGCCTCTGCCGCCGCAGGCACGCCCCGCATCCGTATCCTTCCCTCCGCCCCCCTCCCCTGCCTGAGTGAGCCAGAGCCCCTGAAGCAGCTGCTCCTTTAACCCCGTCCTGTGTGAGCGAAGAACAGACGCCCTCAGGCGACCTACACGCAGAGGCGGGTCCAAATCCAAAGCTGAACACTGGGAGCTGTACGAACAAAGAGGAGAAAGGGAAATTTCTCCCAGCAGCCTCAGAAGCAGCGGATTAAAGCTCCACAAACAACTTGATGTACCTGCATCTGTGGAATACCTGAATAGACAACGAATCATCCCATATTCAGGAGGTGGACTTTGGGAGCAGGATATATTAATTTTTCCCCCTTTGCTTTTTTTGTGAGTGTATATGTGTATGCTTCTGGGTGAGATTTTGTCTGTATAGCTTTGCTTTCACCATTTGTCCTAGGGTTCGGTCCATTCGTTTTTTCTTTTTTTACTTAAAAATTTTTTTTTTCTTAATAAATGTTTTCTTAATAATTTTTTCCTTATTTTCTGTTTCTAAAAATTAAAAAAATTTTTTTCTTAATAAGTTTTTTCATATTTTTTATTAAAAAAATTTTTTTTCTTAATAATTTTTTTCTTATTTTTTATTATAATAGCTTTTTTTTTTTTAAATTTATTTTATCCTCTTTCTTTCTTTCTAGTTTTTCTCCCTTTTATTCTGAGCCGTGTGGATGAAAGGCTCTTGGTGCTCCAGCCAGGCATCAGGGCTGTGCCTCTGAGGTGGGAGAGCCAACTTCAGGACACTGGTCCACAAGAGACCTCCCAGCTCCACGTAATACCAAACGGCGAAAATCTCTCACAGATCTCCATCTCAACATCAAGACCCAGCTTCACTCAACGACCAGCAAGCTACAGTGCTGGACACCCTATGCCAAACAACTAGCAAGACAGGAACACAGCCCCATCCATTAGCAGAGAGGCTGCCTAAAATCATGATAAGGCCACAGACACCCCAAAACACACCACCAGATGTGGACGTGCCCATCAGAAAGACAAGATCCAGCCTCATCCACCAGAACACAGGCACTAGTCCCCTCCACCAGGAAGCCTACACAACCCACTGAACCAACCTTAGCCACTGGGGACAGATACCAAAAACAATGGGAACTACGAACCTGCAGCCTGTGAAAAGGAGACCCCAAACACAGTAAGATAAGCAAAATGAGAAGACAGAAAAACACACAGCAGATGAAGGAGGAGGGTCAAAACACACCAGACCTAAAAAATGAAGAGGAAATAGGTAGTCTACCTGAAAAAGAATTCAGAATTATGATAGTAAAGATGATCCAAAATCTTGGAAATAGAATAGACAAAATGCAAGAAACATTTAACAAGGACGTAGAAGAACTAAAGAGGAACCAAGCAACGATGAAAAACACAGTAAATGAAATTAAAAATACTCTAGACAGGATCAATAGCAGAATAACTGAGGCAGAAGAACAGATAAGTGACCTGGAAGATAAAATAGTGGAAATAACTACTGCAGAGCAGAATAAAGAAAAAAGAATGAAAAGAACTGAGGACAGTCTCAGAGACCTCTGGGACAACATTAAACACACCAACATTCGAATTATAGGGGTCCCAGAAGAAGAAGAGAAAAAGAAAGGGACTGAGAAAATATTTGAAGAGATTATAGTTGAAAACTTCCCTAATATGGGAAAGGAAATAGTTAATCAAGTCCTGGAAGCACAGAGAGTCCCATACAGGATAAATCCAAGGAGAAACACACCAAGACACATATTAATCAAACTATCAAAAATTAAATATAAAGAAAACATATTAAAAGCAGCAAGGGAAAAACAACAAATAACACACAGGGGAATCCCCATAAGGTTAACAGCTGATCTTTCAGCAGAAACTCTGCAAGCCAGAAGGGAGTGGCAGGATATACTTAAAGTGATGAAGGAGAAAAACCTACAACCAAGATTACTCTACCCAGCAAGGATCTCATTCAGATTAGATGGAGAAATTAAAACCTTTACTGACAAGCAAAAGCTGAGAGAGTTCAGCACCACCAAAGCAGCTTTACAACAAATGCTAAAGGAACTTCTCTAGGCAAGAAACACAAGAGAAGGAAAACAGCTACAATAACAAACCCAAAACATTTAAGAAAATGGGAATAGGAACATACATATCGATAATTACCTTAAATGTAAATGCATTAAATGCTCCCACTAAAAGACACAGACTGGCTGAATGGATACAAAAACAAGACCCATATATATGCTGTCTACAAGAGACCCACTTCAGACCTAGAGACACATACAGACTGAAAGTGAGGGGATGGAAAAAGATATTCCATGCAAATGGAAATCAAAAGAAAGCTGGAGTAGCAATTCTCATATCAGACAAAATAGACTTTAAAATAAAGAAGGTTACAAGAGACAAAGAAGGACACTATATAATGATCAAGGGATCAATCCAAGAGGAAGGTATAACAATTGTAAATATTTATGCACCCAACATAGGAGCACCTCAGTACATAAGGCAAATACTAACAGCCATAAAAGGGGAAATCGACAGCAACACAATCATAGTAGGGGACTTTAACACCCCACTTTCACCAATGGACAGATCATCCAAAATGAAAATAAATAAGGAAACACAAGCTTTAAATGATACATTAAACAAGATGTACTTAATTGATATTTATAGGACATTCCACCCAAAAACAACAGAATACACATTTTTCTCAAGTGCTCATGGAACATTCTCCAAGATAGATCATATCTTGGGTCACAAATCAAGCCTTGGTAAATTTAAGAAAATTGAAATCGTATCAAGTATCTTTTCTGACCACAACGCTATGAGACTAGATATCAATTACAGGAAAAGATCTGTAAAAAATACAAACACATGGAGGCTACACAATACACTACTTAATAACGAAGTGATCACTGAAGAAATCAAAGGGGAAATCAAAAAACACCTAGAAACAAAGGACAATGGAGACACGACGACCCAAAACCTATGGGATGCAGCAAAAGCAGTTCTAAGAGGGAAGTTTATAGCAATACAAGCCTACATCAAGAAACAGGAAACATCTTGAATAAACAACCTAACCTTGCACCTAAAGCAATTAGAGAAAGAAGAACAAAAAAACCCCAAAGCTAGCAGAAGGAAAGAAATCATAAAGATCAGATCAGAAATAAATGAAAAAGAAATGAAGGAGACAATTGCAAAGATCAATAAAACTAAAAGCTGGTTCTTTGACAAGATAAACAAAATTGATAAACCATTAGACAGACTCATCAAGAGAAAAAGGGAGAAGACTCAAATCAATAGAATTAGAAATGAAAAAGAAGAAGTAACCACTGACACTGCAGAAATACAAACGATCATGAGAGATTACTACAAGCAACTCTATGCCGATAAAATGGACAACCTGGAAGAAATGGACAAGTTCTTAGAAATGCACAACCTGCTGAGACTGAACCAGGAAGAAATAGAAAATATGAACAGATCAATCACAAGCACTGAAATTGAAACTGTGATTAAAAATCTTCCAACAAACAAAAGCCCAGGACCAGGTGACTTCACAGGCGAATTCTATCAAACATTTAGAGAAGAGCTAACACCTATCCTTCTCAAACTCTTCCAAAATATTGCAGAGGGAGGAACACTCCCAAACTCATTCTATGAGGCCACCATCACCCTGATACCAAAACCAGACAAAGATGTCACAAAGAAAGAAAACTACAGGCCAATATCACTGATGAACATAGATGCAAAAATCCTCAACAAAATACTAGCAAACAGAATCCAACAGCACATTAAAAGGATCATACACCATGATCAAGTGGGGTTTATTCCAGGAATGCAAGGATTCTTCAATATACGCAAATCAATCAACGTGATACATCATATTAACAAACTGAAGGAGAAAAACCATATGATCATCTCAATAGATGCAGAAAAAGCTTTCGACAAAATTCAACACCCATTTATGATAAAAGCCCTGCAGAAAGTAGGCATAGAGGGAACTTTCCTCAACATAATAAAGGCCATATATGACAAACCCACAGCCAACATTGTCCTCAATGGTGAAAAACTGAAACCATTTCCACTAAGATCAGGAACAAGACAAGGTTGCCCACTCTCACCACTATTATTCAACATAGTTTTGGAAGTGTTAGCCACAGCAATCAGAGAAGGAAAAGAAATAAAAGGAATACAAATCGGAAAAGAAGAAGTAAAGCTGTCACTGTTTGCAGATGACATGATACTATACATAGAGAATCATAAAGATGCTACCAGAAAACTACTAGAGGTAATCAGTGATTTTGGTAACGTAGCAGGATACAAAATTAATGCACAGAAATCTCTTGCATTCCTATACACTAATGATGAAAAATCTGAAAGTGAAATTAAGAAAACACTCCCGTTTACCACTGCAACAAAAAGAATAAAATATCTAGGAATAAACCTACCTAAGGAGACAAAAGACCTGTATGCAGAAAATTATAGGACACTGATGAAAGAAATTAAAGATGATACAAATAGATGGAGAGATATACCATGTTCTTGGATTGGAAGAATCAACATTGTGAAAATGACTCTACTACCCAAAGCAATCTACAGATTCAATGCAATCCCTATCAAACTACCACTGGCATTTTTCACAGAACTAGAACAAAAAATTTCACAATTTGTATGGAAACACAAAAGACCCCGAATAGCCAAAGCAATCTTGAGAACGAAAAATGGAGCTGGAGGAATCAGGCACCCTGACTTCAGACTATATTACAAAGCTACAGTAATCAAGACAGTTTGGTACTGGCACAAAAACAGAAATATAGATCAATGGAACAGGATAGAAAGCCCAGAGATAAACCCACGCACATATGGTCACCTTATCTTTGATAAAGGAGGCAAAAATATACAATGGAGAAAAGACAGCCTCTTCAATAAGTGGTGCTGGGAAAACTGGACAGGTACATGTAAAAGTATGAAATTAGAACACTCCCTGACACCATACACAAAAATAAACTCAAAATGGATTAAAGACCTAAGTGTAAGGCCAGACACTATCAAACTCTTAGAGGAAAACATAGGCAGAACACTCTATGACATAAATCACAGCAAGATCCTTTTTGACCCAGCTCCTAGAGAAATGGAAATAAAAACAAAAATAAACAAATGGGACCTAATGAAACTTCAAAGCTTTTGCACAGCAAAGGAAACCATAAGCAAGATGAAAAGACAACCCTCAGAATGGGAGAAAATATTTGCAAATGAAGCAACTGACAAAGGATTAATCTCCAAGATTTACAAGCAGCACATGCAGCTCAATAACAAAAAAACAAACAACCCAATCCAAAAATGGGCAGAAGACCTAAATAGACATTTCTCCAAAGAAGATATACAGATTGCCAACAGACACATGAAAGAATGCTCAACATCATTAATCATTAGAGAAATGCAAATCAAAACTACAATGAGATATCATCTCACACCAGTCAGAATGGCCATCATCAAAAAATCTAGAAACAATAAATGCTGGAGAGGGTGTGGAGAAAAGGGAACACTCTTGCACTGTTGGTGGGAATGTAAATTGATACAGCCACTATGGAGAACAGTATGGAGGTTCCTTAAAAAACTAAAAATAGAACTACCATACGACCCAGCAATCCCACTACTGGGCATATACCCTGAGAAAACCATAATTCAAAAAGAGTCATGTACCAAAATGTTCATTGCAGCTCTATTTACAATAGCCAGGACATGGAAGCAACCTAAGTGTCCATCATCGGATGAATGGATAAAGAAGATGTGGCACATATATACAATGGAATATTACTCAGCCATAAAAAGAAATGAAATGGAGGTATTTGTAGTGAGGTGGATGGAGTTAGAGTCTGTCATACAGAGTGAAGTAAGTCAGAAAGAGAAAAACAAATACAATATGCTAACACATATATATGGAATCTAAGGAAAAAAGAAAAAAAAAGGTCATGAAGAACCTAGTGGCAAGACGGGAATAAAGACACAGACCTACTAGAGAATGGACTTGAGGATATGGGGAGGGGGAGGGGTAAGATGTGACAGGGTGAGAGAGTGGCATGGACATATATACACTACCAAATGTAAAATAGATAGCTAGTGGGAAGCAGCCGCATAGCACAGGGAGATCAGCTCGGTGCTTTGTGACCACCTAGAGGGGTGGGATAGGGAGGGTGGGAGGGAGGGAGACGGCAAGAGGGAAGAGATATGGGAACATATTTATATGTATAACTGATTTACTTTGTTATAAAGCAGAAACTAACACACCATTGTTAAGCAATTATACTCCAATCAAGATGTTTAAAAAAAATAAATAAAAAATAAAATAATAATTACAGGGCTTCCCTGGTGGTGCAGTGGTTAAGAATCCACCTGCCAATGCAGGGGAAACAGGTTCGAGCCCTGGCCTGGGAAGATCCCACATGTCACGGAGCAACTAAGCCCGTGCGCCACAACTACTGAGCCTGAGCTCTAGAGCCCGTGAGCCACAACTACTGAGTTCACGTGCCACAACTACTGAAGCCTGCGTGCCTAGAGCCCGTGCTCCACAACAAGAGAAGCCACCGCAATGAGAAGCCCGCACACCGCAACAAAGAGTAGCCCCTGCTCACCGCAACTAAAGAAAGCCCGCGGGCAGCAACGAAGACCCAACACAGCCAAAAATAAATTAATTAATTAATTAAAGAAACAAAACAAAACAAAAAATAATTACAAATTGAAGAAACTCACAGAACTCAAAAAAAAAATTAAAGCATCTATTGTCTTCCAGTTCCAATTGCCACTCAGGCACTCAAAACTCATAATTAGATAATTTGAGACTTTGTGGCTATCAGTTCAATTTCAGTCACCTTTCCTTAAGCCCAGAAACCAGGTTAAATCCCTTGTAAATATTTCATGGACCACTCTTTCCTTTCATGTCTGTAACAACTATAGCATTTGTAATTACTTGTTTATTTACTCTTTGTCATTTCCACTATTTTATAAATTCCATGAGGACAAACTACTTCCCAACAACGTATTTTCCCTTACTTAAACCAAAATATATTCTTTTCATAATTTTTTCTTATATTGACAGTCAACGTTTCTTATAATTACGAAAAGCAATATACATGATTTTACCATTAAATACCATTTTTTCTCAAAAAATTAAATGAAAGGTTAACTGGCTTATTTATTCTTACTCAAATATATCAGTATCAGTGGCCAGGGAAATCAAATGACTGTATCAAAGCACCTCTATAGTGTTCTGTTTCTAAAAACAATTTTTAATTGGATCAATAAATGTTTGATTTTCTATTTTTTTATTTGAGATTTATGGCATCTAACAGCTAGGTATGCTTATATGCTTATTTTAAGAAACAAAATTACATAACAGAAAATAGATTAATCAAGTATCCTTCTTAGGAGGTATACGTAATTCAGTTTCACTGCTAGCCTCGCATGCTTCGGAAATGCTGCTGAATGTATCACCTAGTGTGTTTTCCGAAGTATAGAAAAGACTTACTACATGAAATCAAAAATGCTGCATTGTTATTAAATTTCCCAGGAAGGAGAAATTTGGAAGAAAACTCCTCTTTTTAAGTCATTCATCACAATCTGATTGTGTTAGTCATCTGGTATTCTGTATTCAAACTACATTTTCCTTCATTTGTATGAAAATGAATTAATTTCAGTAGTAAGTGCAAAGTCTGTTTGCTCATTAAACAGGCACATCTTGGAAAATATAAAATTCCTCCAAGCATGAAGGACATAAGCATAGAAGTAGAACAAAGCAAACAAACAAAAAATCATATTTCTATCTCAGGCAATTCAGTAAAAATTTCCCAAGAGCTATGAAATACTATCTAGATAGCAATCACCATTCTTCTCAAGAACAAGTTAATTCTAATGCTTCAGAATATAAATGCAACGTTCCCTGTCAAAATCACTCCCATTTCTTATTGAATTAAGCGTAACTCTTCATATAGACATTTACAGTTAGACAGTTACAGTTAGATACATGGGTTCCGACCTTGCTTCCCAGACAGCTACATATATCCCACACTTCTGTTAAAGCGAAATATTTTCTATTTTTCCTGTACTTTTCAATCTCTTTGCCTTTGCTCATATTGCTCTCTCCACTTGGAATGTAAACTCATGTCCAACTCTGAAAATTCTCTTCCTTCATTGTCTATCTCAAATGCCACTTCTTCCTCAAATTCTAATGGGGAATCTCTCTCCTTTTGAGTCACACAACAGTAAGAAATACGGCTTTTAAAAATTCTGAAATAGCACATTAAACAAATCAAATTCAGAAAGATATTAAAAGACTGATTAATATTTATTTTACAAATGTATGGTGAGTTTAACATTAGGAATTCAGCATCTATTTCATGCACAGTATATATTAAATATCAATGTTTTTCAGATAGCATGATGCTATACCTACAAATTACAGGGACCCACCTAACACTTAATAGAACTATCAAGAAACATCACTAAAGAAACTAGATAAAACATAAATATTAAAACAAAAACATAGTTTTCCATTTAACCAACAAACAGAAATAAGAGATAAAAGGGGTGAGGTAGTTCATAATAGTAACAATTGTCACAGAATAAATATAATTTTTTAAAATGTGAAAAAAATTTTATAAAATTGTGACTTGAATAATCATGTATCTCCAGGAGGGAAGATTTAATATCATAAAGATGTTAATCTTCCCTAATATAATATACAAATTTAATGTAATTCCACTTAAGATTCTGGTGGAGTTTTAAGAAAATGACAAAATTGTTCTAAATTTAGAATAAATATACAAAAATTATAAAGAAAATTGTTTAAGAAAAAAAGAAAGGGAGGGGTTTTATCCAATCATATGTTTAAAGTTATTATGAAGCAACTGCAATTTTTTAAAGTATGATACAAGCACAAAAACAGAAGATTCATAAAGGATTATCAGAAAAAAGCATATGTAAAAGGCATATATATTGTGACAATAATTCCAATGCAAGCTACTTATTCAAGAATATGGAAAAACATATATTCAAAAGTCTATTCACTAAAATAGTTACAGCTAAAGATTAGAAATAAAACAACTGCCTACCAGAAGAAGCTGACTGGTTAAATAAATTATAAAATAAATTTGCAGTAAAATATTATGCTGCTGTTTGAAAGGAATAAGGTACATCTACAGGTATCCATAAAGTCTAAAAACACAGTGCTTTCCTACAGATTAAATGTGCCTTTGACATCATTTGCCTTGATAGTCATTTGCCTATGTTTCCAGACCTTATGGACACCAAATATATGTGTTGAAGATGAGACAATGTGCAAGATTATACTGTTCAATTAATAAGGCAAGTTTTTAACAATATGTATAGAATATTCCTATTTTTCTTAATTTTTAAAGAGGTGCATATATATACCATACATGCATATATATGCTTGCAATTTGCATAGAGAATATATGAAAAGATATGAGTGGCTACCTTTCTAGGGATAAAAAATGGTTGGAGAAGTGGAGTTATTAAAGGAATATTACTTTCTATGTTACTATTTCATTTACAATTTAAAAGCAAAGCAAATCAGAAAAAAAAAGATGATAATATCATATAGTAAAGGAACAAATCAAATGCTGTGGGATCAGGAAAGAAACAAAGAAAAATGCCATCTGCTTCCTGGAATGGTTAAGAGAGGTTTCTCAGAGATGTTGAGGTCTGTGCTACAGCTTGAAGGATGAACAGCAGGAAGACTCCACTAGGACGATGAAGTAGCACATATAAAGGCCTGGCAGGCCTGGCTACTGGAGGGACTACAGCATATTGAAAAAATCAGACCCTCCAAATATAAAACACAGTATTTTTCATTCAAGTTTTTTTGTCATCCAAGATGTGGATATTTAGACAAAGTGACCTTTGACGTATCTTTGATGCTATGATTATATGATTATATTATATATTATTATGGGTTGGCCAAAAGGTTCGCTCGTTTTATTTCCGTAAGATGGCTCTAGTAGCACTTAGTTGTCTTTAACTTCATTCAAAACAATTTTGTTAGATCGTATTGTGACAGCTGTCATATCAAGTGTGCATTTTTAAAAAAACTTATCAAAATTGGTGCATTTTTGTGTAGCCATTTTAATATTGAGGATGGAAGAAAAAAAAGCAACATTTTCGTCATATTATGCTTTATTATTTCAAGAAAGGTAAAAACGCAACTGAAACGCAAAAAAGGATTTGTGCAGTGAATGGAGAAGGTGCTGTGATGGATCAAACATGTCAAAAGTGGTTTGCAAAGTTTCATGCTGGAGATTTCTCACTGGACGATGCTCCATGGTCGGATAGACCAGTTGAAGTTGATAGCAATCAAATCGAGACATTAACTGAGAACAATCAACATAATACCATGAAGGAGATAGCTGACATACTCAAAATACCCAAATCAAGCACTGAAAATCATTTGCACCAGCTTGGTTATCTTAATCACTTTGTTGCTTGGGTTCCACATAAGTTAAGCAAAAAAATCCTTCTTGACCATATTTCCACATGCAATTCTCTACTTAAACGTAATGAAAACGTTCTGTTTTTAAAACAAATTGTGACGGGCGATGAAAAGTGGATACTGTACAATAATGTGGAATGGAAGAGATCGTGGGGCAAGTGAAATGAACCACCACCAACCACACCAAAGGCTGATTGATCTTCATCCAAAGAAGGTGATGTTGTGTATATGGTGGGATTGGAAGGGAGTCCTCTATGATGAGCTCCTTCCGGAAAACCAAACGATCAATTCCAACAAGTACTGCTCCTAATTAGACCAACTGAAAGCAGCACTCAACGAAAAGCGTCCGGAATTAGTCAACAGAAAACGCATAATCTTCCATCAGGATAATGCAAGACAGCATGTTTCTTTGATGACCAGTCAAAAACTGTTATAGCTGGGAAGTTCTGATTCATCTGCTGTATTCACCAGACATTGCAGCTTCGGATTTCCATTTATTTCGGTCTTTACAAAATTCTCTTAATGGAAAAAATTTCAATTCCCTGGAAGACTGTAAAAGGCACCTGGAACAGTTTTTTGCTCAAAAAGATACAAAGTTTTGGGAAGATGGAATTATGAAGTTGCCTGAAAAATGGCAGATGGTAGTGGAACAAAATGGTGAATATGCTGTTCAATAAAGTTCTTGGTGAAAATGAAAAATGTGTCTTTTACTTAAAAACCAAAGGAACTTTTTGACCAACCCAATATATGGTTATATTATACTTTGAAATACCAAAAAACATTTGAAGTTTATAAGACCATAAATATTATACTATTCCACAGACAAAGCAAAAGCAAGGAGAAATTTTAAACCGATTAGAAATGAAAGGTACAACATGAATGATTTTAGTATGAAATTGACATAATATAAATTTACAATCCTTCAGCATAACTGTATGAGTACAATTTTCAAAATTCTGCCCCAGATAATTTTTTTTTCATAACTATCAAGTGGCATAAGCAGCTGTTATCACTATTTTTTGGATGGGAAACCGAGGTGAGAATAATACATGTTCCCAAAGACATATAGGTACATAGAGAAAAGACAAAATTCAAATCTTAATATACATCTGAAGATTCAGTAGAAACTGAATTAAAAGACCTTTTTTTTTTTTTTAAGCTGAGTATATACAAACCTCAAAAAACACACCAAAACTAACAACCATAGTTTGCAGTTTAGGATGCATGCAATCTTTCTATCATTATTCTTTATGTCATAACAAAAATTATAAAATGGTCTAGAAATAGTTCAGTACTTGCATGAATACTGTTAACTCCAGAGACAATCAAATGCTTAGCCTCTAAGCTTGTAAGGCAACAAAGTCAGGCAATCAAAAACAATGATTTACAATATTTCTATTTAAATTCTGAACCCACGTTGAGGGGGACTATCTTAACTATAGCCCAGAGGCCTTTCTGTTTGACTCATGTCAAACATAGATAAAGACTTAATGATTAAAGTGAAATTTCTAACGAATTTCAAAACAAACATTTCACTATTTTAAAAAAATATTGTAATAAATTTTTTACTTGTGATATAGTAAAAACAATAACGGAGAAGATAATATGCTGAATCACAATGCTAGGAATTGCTCTTTGATAGGAGAGTGAAAAACATCCTATTCCAATAAAATTATACAATATCTGAGACTCACCTCAAAATGATCTAGAGGAGGGTAGGGAATGGGGAGGGGAGAATAACTGGTGTTAGAGATGAAACAAATTTGTCTATGAGTTGGCAGCTGCTGAAGATGGGTAAATTATGTATGAGCATTCACTATACTACTTACTTCAGTGTTTAAATTTTATTGTAATTAAATACATATACAACTATCAACCTTAATAAATGCTGCATTTCGCTTCTTGAAATTCAGATACCACTATGAATTCAAAATAATAATCGGTGCTCCTATATATATTGAGGCTTGAGAAGAGTCATCCCATATTCCATAAGCCTTGCAGGCTAGCATAAACTATTAGGTTATGTTTGAGAACACATTCCCTCTATAAAAATTAATAAGTAAAAAAATTAGTGAATTCATCTACCTTATTAGGAATTACTAAAATTCAAAATCCAGCAATGCTTTGGGTCAACACAGAGTTTTCTACCTTCCCTGGTGGCCTTAAATGTATATAAATAGCCACCATAATGTTTGTAGTCTTTCCTTTCCAGAGGATTCAAAACCACCTTCAGAAAATCTACATATACACATAATTGTCAGTAGCTCAAAGTTTAAAGGAGGGGTTTGAAAGAGAATACAATGACCATGCACCTCTATGCTTTAAAGGCCCCAAGGGCTTTTCAAGACTACAATTAAATGTGGCTTGTTGTAGACTGACTGACAGAGGGGATCCGAATTATTCCCTAGCTGGTACTGCATTAAACCATTTTTCACTAGAATTCCTTTTTCCAGACAGAGCAATACAAGCTCTACTGCCAGGTAAATGTCCTGGGAGAGACTGTCCTATCACGTAACAGATCAGGAAGTAAATTTTCATTTCAGAGGAGTCCTTGGAGGAATATTTTAATTTTGCTTCTGCAAACACACATAGTATATCCTGTTCCCTTCTAAAAATTTCCCTCTCTCTCTCTCTCACACACACAAACACATACACAAACACACACAGTCCATAATCAGGCTCTAGTTTAAAATGTACCCAGTTGAAGAGGAGTAATGAATAACAATGCACCTCATCATCTGCCTGCCGTAACCGGGCAACAGCATAACGCCTCACTGTTGGATTGGTGTAATGAGAGGACAACAGCTCCAAGGAATCCTCTACATCCATTGGCTTCCATTTTCCCAGAAGTTCCAATGCCTGTTTGGCCTCCTGGGGTAGATCCCAATTAACACATTTCAAGAACTTCGTCAAAGCCTAAAATCAGAAAAGGTTTAAGAATTAGAAACAATAGCTTATTCTGGGATAGGAGGGGTCAAGGGTGACTAGGCAGAGTTCAACTTGGACTTGATGGCAGAGTCACAAAGTCAACAACACACTCCTTACATAAACACTTTGTTTAGTGTTTAGTATACACACAATCCTAGAAAAACACTGCAGAACGAGGAAAAAAAAAATCATGTTCCTTGTAACTTTATGTTTTTTTCAGGTCAAACCACTATGAATTTTTAAATTTTCTTCAGCTTTTCTTCATTTTGCTTTTGTTATTTTAAAACACTGCAGACCTCAAGACAGGGAAATAGTTGATGCATGTCTCACGAACTCTGAGATACCTTAGAGAAAACCTTCATTTTACAACATCGACATGTGAGACATAAAATATTGCAGCCAATGAATGAGAGTCCAAAGTCAAGAAGGGCAGAACCCCACTCTTGAACACCTCCCAGAGTCAATGGTTTTCCTAGATACTCACATACAAGGACTCAAATGAAGTTAAATATGTATGTCTCTTTTACACAGAGAAGTAACTATTGGGGAATTAAGTGTTTAATGGGGACAGGGTTTCAGTTTAGGAAGGTGAAAAATTCGGGAGATGGATGATGGTGAGAGTTGCACAACAATGTGAATGTACTTAGTGCCACTGAACTGTACAGTTAAATATGGTTAAAATATGTTTTATATTTAACCATATTATATATGGTTAAAGTATGTTTTATATTACGTGACTTTTACCACAATAAAAAAAAATTTTTAAAAAGAAAAAGATAGACAAAAATTCCACAGACACAATAATAAAAATAGATAAATGCATGGAAGCACCAGCTTCTGTATATATATTCTGATTCAGCTGGCTGTTTGCAGAATCATTCTGGAGCCTCACTTCTTTAGAAAAGTAGTGAAGTCTTCATAAGACTGTTGGGTAAGTAAACTACCTTTGAGCATATCATTAATGGCTGCATAACAATAAATGCTCTTTAAAGAAGGGTTTATACCTGTTTTCCATAAAAAGTAGTCCCTATTGCCAGATCTCCCTACTGGCAACACTTTCCTGGCTGATCCCAAGACATTTTCTTCTTTCTCTTCCTCTATGAATTCATCTCTTGAACAAAGATAACTTTAAAACTTTAAATTCCTGCTCTGCCCAATTAAAAATATTTTCATTAGTAAACTAATCAAGTTCTCAAAAAATGTTCACTTGGACAATAAAACACAATTACTCATTAGTATGACATAAAATGAATCTTCATTCCCATTCCCTAACTTACTCTTAATTTAACTAAATTAAGGAAAAAGGCACTATGGAGATGATCTAGTCCAGTGCTCAAATTTGTATATAATCTCAGTGAAGTGGCTTGCCCATCATCTCAAAATGGTGAGAGGCTAGACCCAGAATCTAAATCCATTGACTCTCAGCCCATGCATGTTACACCACACGGCTCCTCCTTATCATTGAGGCACTGCATCTCCTACTTAGCTAGGCCCATGCCCCTTGGAGCCATTACTCCACCAACACTTATTTCCTAAATCTGTTGTACCAAAAAAATGGGGCACAAGAGGAGGGTCACGTCCCAGGTCTTGAGTGAGTCCCTGGGACTGGCCACCTAGTGAGGGTCCTTGGCTTCGCACAGGAAAGAATTCAAGAGCCAAACACAGTAAAGTGAAAGCAGGTTTATTTAGAGAGATACACACTCCACAGACAGAGTGGGCCGTCTGAGGAGAGTGGTCATGGGAGATACACATTCCATATACAGAATGCAGTCTGTCTCAAAAGGCGAGAGTGGCCCAGAAATGTGGGGGTGGTTAGTTTTTATGGGCTGGGTAATTTCATAGGCTAACGGGAGGGAGGATTATTCCAACTATTTTAGGGAAGGGGTAGAGATTTCCAGGAACTGGGCCACCGCCCACTTTTTGGCCTTTTATGGCTGGCCTCAGAACTGTCATGGCGCCTGTGGGTGTATCATTTAGCTAATGTATTACAATGAGTGTATAATGAGGCTCAAGGTCTCCCGGAAGTCAAATCTTCCACCATCTTGGGCCTATTAGGTTCTAACCAGTTTTTGTGGTATCCTGTTCTTAATGGTTGTATCATTCTTTTAATGGTTGTGCCCTGCCCCCTTCCCTCCTGTCTCAAATCCATTCCCAATTCCTGTCAATTATTTCCTGGCAATATTTCCTGTTGTTCCCCTCAGATTGATTCTCACTATACCAAACATCTAGAGTTTGGCACAGCCTTCTAGCTAAGAGCCTCAACACCAGTTTCTTTTCTAATCATTTCACAGACTGTCAGACACTCAAGCTGGAAGTGATTTTATTAGCACAAACTCCCACTGTCAGCAGAAATTTACCTTATAATATCTCTGCCCAAAAGAGACCCAATATTTACCTAAGTAATTCCAGGGACTAATTTCCAAAGTACTCATTGTACTTATAGACAGTGAAACCATTTTTGTTGTTTTTTAAACCTTGGCTTCTTTCTCAAAACATTCCTTGATACCTCTCACCACAATCCAAACCTGTGACTCTCATTAAGCTCTCATTGCCCCTCTATGCTTCAACCAAGCTAACCTATTTTATAATGACTGTCTAACTCCCATCTACAAGGAGTTCATGCCTTCCTTATGCTCTTCACCAAAACTGTAATGTCATCTTCTTTAAGGCCAGCTTGTCAAAATCTCAACTTTTCCAGGCAGTTTTCAGCAACTTTCAGCTCTTCTTTTAGTAGCTGCCTCAGTTTTACTATCTTCATTTAAATGATGCTCTTCTAACTACCAAATGCTTTTCTGGGCATTCTTATGTCTACAACTGGAGTCTGCATCCCCCAAGGATAGCTATCCATTTCTTCTGCACCTCCTGCACACCATTCAGGGCAGTGCTCCCTCTCCATATAAAAACATGGACTGCCCTCCTAACTTATTCTATGCATTTATTTTTCACTTCCAAAATGTATTTCTAGACTGAATGTGGAAACAAAGCAATACTTCTTAAACAACTACAGTGAAAGCTTTGCCATTTCACAGTACATCAGTAGTCTTAATAGAAATGTGCAGGTATGTACTTATTATAAGCAAATCTTGCCACAGGTCGATGTACTCAGTTCAGCAACTGAAACAATCTAACTCCCAGATTCTCAGATTTATAGATTTATTAGTAAGATTTACGGAATACACTGCTGCCAGGGAACTTAAGACACTGTACAAAGATTTCACAACTTGATAATGCTAAATGTTACAAATGTAAACAAGGAGATAATACAATGAAGGAGGAAACAAGAAGAGTAATGAGAAAGAAAGGAAGTGTAACAATTTGAAGACAGCTATAATAATGATGATACTTAATCTCAGGTCCTTTAAAGATGCTTTATTGATCTATGTAAAAAAAAGGTACAGGATTCAAATGCAATTTTATCCCTAGAGCTTCCACAGATAGTATAGGCTTTAGACTAAGGCAAGGTGTTTGGGTTTAAATCTTAATTTCCAGGTCCATCAATTATTACTGTGTCACATGGAGCACATTATTTAAATTTTAAGTGATCTATCTCATAAGGTCGTGGTAAAAATTAAATAAGTTAATGAATATAAATGCTTAAAACAGGATATATATATAATAAATAGCTGATAAATGTTAATTATTTCAACATCTGATATTATTGTTATTCTATTTTTGCTGCTGAGTCCAGCATCAAATGTTAACATTATTGTACGTATTACCACGTTTTATATTAATAGCAATAAATATTTTGTTAACCTCCTTTCTGATCTTAGAATCACTTCATTGTTATCTCCTACTTTTAGAATCATGATCACATTTCAGAGTTGAAAACACTGTATTTATCATATATATTTCTAATATTAACTTCTACCAACTAAATTACTGGAAATTACTACCTTGTTGCTAAAGGAAAACCTGTTCTTCTACTCAAGACACTTCTGACATCAAATGTGTGGGTTGTCCACATGAACCAATTTCCTAATTCTCTGCAGACACTGAGTGTCCTACAATTTAACTGAATTCTGACACTCAGTGCAGATTGCAGAGGTTAAGGGGTTAGTCTCACAAGCCTGCTTCCCATTTCAGATGCCAAGAGCAAACACTGGATTCTCAGGTACCCATACTTCAGCCCAGCTTGGCTACATATTGGGGGTTCCCATGACCCTTCCTCAGGCTCAATAATTTGCTATAATGGCACAAAGAATTCAGAGAAATAGTTTACTTATTACTGCTGGTTTATTATAAAAGATATAAATGAATAACCAGGTGAAGAGGTACATTAGGCGAGGTCCAGAAGGGTCCCAAGCACAGGAGCTTCTGTCCCCATAGTTAGGAATGTGCCACCTTCCTGGCATATGGATGCATTCACCAACCCAGAAGCTCTATAGGTTTTCACAGAGATTCCATAACGTAGACACAATTGATTAAATCATTAGCCATTCTTGAGTTATTAATTCCATCCCCAGCCCCTTTACGATCTCCCCTCCTCCCTCCCCAGAGGTCAAGGGCGGGGCTGAAAATTCCAACCCTCTAATCAGAGGTTTCGTTCTTTTGGCAATGAGCCCCACTCTCCAAGAGTCACCTCATTAGCATAAATACAGGTATAGTTGAAAGGGGCTTATTATGAAAAACAAAAGACACTCCTCTCATCCTTACCACTCATGAAATTCCTAAGGTTTTAGAAACTCTGTGCCAGGAACCAGAGATGAAGACCAAATATAAGATTTCTTATTACATCACCGTATCACAGCTATTCTCCTAATATTTTAAATTCAAAACATTCAAAAACGAAATATCTCCTTACCCTGCTCCTTCCACTTGCCATATTTCCTTATTTCAGTCACTCAGGCCTAATTCTTGGGAATTACCTCCAAGTCATTTTACACATTATCCTCTCCTTCCTTTGCTCTCCAATACAGCTCTCAAAATCCATACATAAGCCTCCTAATTATGTCTCTTTTTTCATTCTCAGCTCTGCTCCAATCCACCTGGTTCATCTTCCTTAAAACACCACTTGTTTAGACACATTCTGTTTGCTTTAGGGGTTTCTTATTGCCAGTGATATCCAACTCTGAACCACAGAATTCAAGGCTCATTACAATCTGATTCCACCTTTTCTATTTAAAGAACATTTCATACAAACTTTTCTGTCTCCTGAACCTAACACTCTGCCTTACTCATGCTTTTCTTTCCCATGAAAAATGATCATCAAATAATAATGACCATCAAAGTTTGTTCAAACTTCAAGACCAATCTTGGCTCTGTAAAACCTCCCTCATATCATAGCACACTGATCTTGTTCTCCTTCACATCTCTATTATAGTAATTACCTAACTGTTTACTAATAAGACAGTGACCCTTTATCAGTTACTATCCTCTACTTCTCCATTTTGGTTGTGTGTAATTATCTTTTCCCCAAAACAGTTTTAATTTATATGAAATTTACAGGGACATAATACCTCAAAGCCCAGAGCCTTAAATAACACTAGGCCAAGAGCTGATACCAAATGCTTGCTGAATTGAATTCATTTCTGCTATGGTTTGCCATCAACTTCTTGCCAGGAGGCACAAATATGATTATTGTCCTGATGTCACTGTCTCAGAAGCAGCCTCATAAGAGCATTCAGTGTGCATCACTATTACCTTCACCATTATGACTCTTCCTACTATTTTTGTTCCCTAAGCATAATGGAAAGGAATTAATATAACGGTTATTTTTCATTAACATTTTAATAAGAAAGGCCATTTACCATGTTAAAAGCTGAAATTTTTTTTTTTAAAGCTGAATTTTAAAAGTTACAATAGTCACATTTGAGTTCTGCAAAAATGAGTCACTTCCTATATGCTAAGGACCACAAAATTAAAAATACTTCATAAATTCAACTGATTTTGTTGGACAAACTTATTACTGTGAACTTTTCAGGTACAACATCAAGTCTAGACTAGAGGGCTTTTTATCTGAAATACTTAAGACAGGTCATTTAGAAAAAAATAGGTGGAAAGACCAAATTTAATTAAAAAATAAATAAGAAGTACAACTTTGTAAGAACCAATTTCCACCAACTTGTTTCCTGAGCACTGCTTTCTCTCTAGGAAATCTTTTCAGCCTTAGGGCTCAACTGTCAAATAACCTAAATCACAGTTCCTGAGAAGCTGGCACTGAACGAATTTCTTTTATAAATAAATTAAAGGACAGTGGTACAGGAGTATTTATTTTCTACAAAACCCATTTTAAATTATTACAAAGATACAAATGTAGCTATTTTAATAATTCCTTTGGTCACTTCAAGACCAATATATATTTGGTTTTCTGAAAAGTGCTTCCTAAACATTAAAAAATAGCGTTCACTCTACTCTAGTGATCTTAAGAATCCTATAATATGTCCTGAGAATTGAAGTTTCATCACCTACCTTTCAAAAAGTTGAAATCAACTAGTTAAATGAAACTTGTCACACACTTTATATCACTTGAGCATTTTATTTCTTTTGCACATATCTAGAAGTAATTGAATTTCAGTGGGAAGTGACGACTTGTTAAAACAAACAGTTTTCCTTGGAAGCCTTTCTATCTAAGGGAGTTCTGCTTTGTAAATCTATTCTATGCTTCTTGAACCTATACATTCTAACAAGTTTAATTCAATATCTTACTGCGTATTTTTAGACAGCACTGTGTTGCATTCAAGATGCAATTTCTGTGACCAAGGTTATTCTTCATTTAACAGAGTATCACGATACTAACTCAATCTTTCTATAAAACACAAAAATCATAAATCTGTGCTTCTGCTGATGAATCTTTCCTTTTTTGCAGGGATAAAGAGAATAACACTCAAAAGCTATAGCAAATTTAAAATTCCTCTCTCATTCTTGTTATAGATATAAAAGAGAATGAATATGATTCATCTACAAAGAATTTCCAAAGGCATCAATAAAAGATAAAGAAGAAAAGGTGAAGAGTTAAAATGAGCTGTAACTGGGTTTTTATCTTTAGAGACTAAAGGAAATACAATTGTTTCAGAAAACAAGTTAACAAAGTAGCTAAAGACAATCTCATAAGATTGTAAACATTCATTCATTCATTCTCACATAATTATATATCTGACAGATATTAATTTTCCTGATGCTTCTCTGTTTTGCCCGCAATGCATTTCAGAATTCCTGTTAAGGCATGCATGATGCTGTATTTTCTATATAATCCTCTTTTCTATGACTTCACTGACTACCTTCTCTACTAACTCATAAATGTGAGCCTATCAAGAAGCAGCACTTATAAGCTTTGATTCTGCACAGGTTCCTTAATCTCTCTAAGACTCAGGTTTCCTCATCTGTAGAATAGTAACAATAATACCTACATTGTGGGGTTGTTGTGGGATTTCAAATATCCCTGACACACAGTGGTTGTTTAATAAATGCTGGTTATTATTATTATACCTTAACAGTTAGTCTTTGAACCTATGTTCTAAGAATTTACCGACTATTTTATGAACTAGAAGAGACTTAAAGTTCACTATAATTTAATGGACTCATATTAAATATGAGGAAACTAAAGCAGTCAAAAAGCTTCTTTGTGACAATAAATAGTAATAAATAGTAAGCCTCAAAACTAAGTCTCTACACTAAAGTCTAGTACTGACTGCTTCATCCCAATTCTCTCTCTCCAGAAACTTTATCTACTCCATAGTTTCATTATGGAAAGCAAATGTCTAGTTCTGACCTAGCCTCTATCCTCATGCCAAGCTGGATGCCATTCCACCAACTCAATTTACCATTTCAAATTACATTTCTCATATTTTCTCTCTAGCCACATCTCCTCCAGAATTCTATAGTTCTTTAACATAAACCTTTTGCCAGCCACCCAGGCTCAAAGAGGTGAGAATAATGAAGATAAAGTGAGTCAACATTTACTCTGCACCTACTATGCATTAAGTACCCAACCAGGTTATTCATCTGTATTATCTCACCTGTGAAGGAGAGTTGTCATAATTAGAAAAATGAGGAAACAAAGCTTCCAAAGCAACTTGCCTCACCTTACCCAGTAAGAATAAGTTGTAGTGCTGGAAACTGAACCCAAGTCTCTCTGACTTAACCCATTCAGACATTGTCTATACATCAACAAACAGGTACATGTGTCTTTGTGTTTTAAATTTTTAAAAAATGGAGTAACGATATATATTACTCTATAAACCTTTCTTTTTTCAAGTTTGAGAATAAGTCTGTATTTCTCTGGCAGTTTTACTTCATTTTGCTCATTAGCAACAAAGTTTATAGATAATTTGATATATGAAAATATTCAAGAAACTCACTTTTTCTTGATTAGTAAGGTAATATCTAAACTTCCATACAAGATCTTGTTCTTCATATGTAAGTTGCTTGGTTGGTGGATAACTCACAATAATCTACAACAAAGAAAACAAAAAAATTACTTTTGTCAAATAAAAAAAATCTTCCTATATATTTCCATTTCATTTAAAAATTTTCATTCATTTAAATATATCTATAATTGAACTATTACAGAAGCAAGGAGAATATACATGCAGTCAAGTAAGACTTAAATTTGCTGTACTTATCAGTTCAAAAAGGATATTAGAGTGTAAGCGGAGAAAAAGATAAGATAAAAAAAAAGTCAAGCTCCATATTAAAAAAAAAGTATGTAATTACAGAGCTAATTTACTTCAACCAAAGACATAACAAATCCAAATAGCAAAAGCTCCCCCCAACCAAACTACTGCATGCAAGACAGGCTCAAGGATTGTACAACACAGGGAATAGAGACAATAATTTGTAATAACTGCAAATGGAAAGTAACCCTTAAAAATTGTATAAAACATTTTTAAAAAAATAAAAATGAGGGAAAAAGTCCCCTCCCCCCAACACACACACAAGGAAAAGAAAAAAAAAAAAAAAAAACACACCCAAATGATAAACATTTCTCTTGTTAAGTCAGCGGAAGTTCAGGCAATGTATCTTAGGGCCAGTTTCTAAGAACACTATATCAAGAAAGCATACACTATTTGCAGTTCTGTCTCTAGGGCTAATATATTTCCTGAAAGCCCCAAAATGATATAAAACTACAGAAATGTGAAGTTGTTGAAATTACATAGGGTTCATCAACCTGTGTCTGAATCACTTTTAAGTGATGTGCTATCGCATCAGTTATAACCAAAATACCCACTTAATTATTTTTAAATTAATATTTTATAAATTCTCTTACATTCAGTTGATCTCTTGTGGCAGCATTAGGTTTGAGATCGTGGTCAGAAGGTCCACTTCTTAAACTCCGGGCAAGTTTGTGGTGTTTGCTCTCAACTAAATTTTCCTATAAATTATTTAAGAATATTAACCAACAATGTAAATTTCACCAGTAAGCAGTTTCAACAGCCACTTAGAAATAGAAAAGTAAATAGTTACTTACTTAAGACCAGTTTATAATATTTAACATTTTATTCGTGTTACAACTTTAGTCTCCTATGTATCTTGTGGTGATAGGGAAAGTAAGCATACCTTATGCTTCACCAGGCACACATGAGCATGCCATTCCAGCTTCTTGTTTTAACTCTCCATTGTATTCAAGGTTTTATACCCTCTACCCACTCAAATGTCACCTTCACTCCAAAATCTCCCCTGGCAACTCAGATTAAACCACTCCTTCTTCCTATGAGCTACTAGTGACTTCGTGATATAATTGTATTATCATCTTAGAGTTTAACTGCCAGTAGTAACTGAGGGCAGGGACAATGAACGACCAAAATGCTTAACTATTTTACCTATGGCCAAAATCATTAGTTCTGAACATACTGCCTTTGCTTAAGAGACTTTATTCATTTTTGCATGTGTGAATTGTCTGCTCATGTTTTTTTCCTAATTTGGCTTTCTGGTCCTTTATTCTTCAGTTTTTAAGAGTTCTTTACATATTAGATATTCAGTCCTTTGTCTGTGATGTATGTCACAAATAGTTTCTCCCAGTTTGTCAATTGTCTTTTGACTTTGTTACAGTGTTTTTGCCATGCAAATTTTTTAACATAGTCAAATTTATCAATCATTTCTTTTGTTGCTTCTGGATTTTGACTCATCGTTAGGAAGTCTTTCCCTACACTGACAGTAAAGTACTAGTAAGGTTTCATTTTATAATATTTAAATCCCTGATTCATTTGGAGTTTTTCCTTATGTATGGTGTGATGTGTGGATTTGATTTAATTTCATCTTTTTCCAAATGGCTCATTCCCCAGCACTATGCTCCAGTGATGAAATGCCACCTTAGTCAATTTACATATGTACTTGGATCTATTTCTGGGATTTTTAGTCAGTTCTACCACTCCATTTGCATATGTACATGTGTTAGTACCACACTTGTAACTATAGACTCTAATTTATTGTCTGATACAGTGATATACCAGCTTAGCAGCACTCAATGTTTGTTAAAATATATTCCTCTGTTTAGTTAATACTAATGGCTACAAATTAAAATTTTTTAACATAGGGAGTAAGGAGGGTAGCTTTTTTTCTTAATCTTTTGTTTTGTTTTTTCTTGATTGTATTTAAAACTAAAACTTGTTCACAGAGGTCCTAGATCTTTGTTTTTTAATTACAGCATCCATAATATTAAACCTATAATTGTTGACGAGCATTTTCTTTAGAAAAAAATACACTAAATATACAGACATCTCATTTACCTGACATTTTGATAGGAGTTAATATGGTCCCAGTATGACAAAACTTGAATACTCTCAACCATTTTGAAGGTAACCATTAGTGTGTTTCAAATATCCAGAATGCAAAATACAATTTGATTTTATAATGAAAATTCAGTGTCAATTTTATTTTTATTTTTTAACGTTTCTATTGGAGTATAATTGCTTTACAATGGTGTGTTAGTTTCTGCTTTATAACAAAGTGAATCAGCTATACATATACATATATCCCCATATCTCTTCCCTCTTGCGTCTCCCTCCCTCCCACCCTCCCTATCCCACCCTTCTAGCTGGTCACAAAGCACCGAGCTGATCTCCCTGTGCTATGCGACTGCTTCCCACTAGCTATCTATTTTACATTTGGGAGTGTATATATGTCCATATATACACTACCACTCTCTCACTTTGTCCCAGCTTACCCATCCCCCTCCCCGTGTCCTCAAGTCCATTCTCTAGTAGGTCTGCGTCTTTATTCCCGTCTAGCCCCTAGGTTCTTCATGACCATTTTTTCTTTTTTACATTCCATATATATGTGTTAGCATACGGTATTTGTTTTTCTCTTTCTGACTTACTTCACTCTGTATGACGGACTCTAGGTCCATTCACCTCACTACAAATAACTCAATGTCGTTTCTTTTTATGGCTGAGTAATATTCCATTGTATATATGTGCCACATCTTCTTTATCCATTCATCTGTCGATGGACACTTAGGTTGCTTCCATGTCCTGGCTATTGTAAATAGAGCTGCAATGAACCTTGTGGTACATGACTATTTTTGAATGATGGTTTTCTCAGGGTACATGCCCAGTAGTGGGATTGCTGGGTCATATGGTAGTTCTATTTTTAGTTGTTTTAAGGAACCTCCATACTGTTCTCCATAGTGGCTGTATCAATTTACATTCCCACCAACAGTGTATGAGGGTTCCCTTTTCTCCACACCCTCTCCAGCATGAACTGTTTGTAGATTTCTTGATGATGGCCATTCTGACCTGTGTGAGATGATATCGCATTGTAGTTTTGATTTGCATTTCTCTAATGATTAATGATGTTGAGCATTCTTTCATGTGTTTGTTGGCAATCTGTATATCTTTGGAGAAATGTCTATTTAGGTCGTCTGCCCAATTTTGGATTGGGTTGTTTTTTGGATATTGAGCTGCATGAGCTGCTTGTAAATTTTGGAGATTAATCCTTTGTCGGTTGCTTCATTTGCAAATATTTTCTCCCATTCTGAGGGTTGTCTTTTCGTCTTGCTTATGGTTTCCTTTGCTGTGCAAAAGCTTTGAAGTTTCATTAGGTCCTATTTGTTTATTTTTGTTTTTATTTCCATTTCTCTAGGTGGTGGGTCAAAAAGGATCTTGCTGTGATTTATGTCACAGAGTGTTCTGCCTATGTTTTCCTCTAAGAGTTTGATAGTGTCTGGCCTTACATTTAGGTCTTTAATCCATTTTGAGTTTATTTTTGTGTATGGTGTCAGGGAGTGTTCTAATTTCATACTTTTACATGTAGCTGTCCAGCTTTCCCAGCACCACTTATTGAACAGGCTGTCTTTTCTCCATTGTATATTCTTGCCTCCTTTATCAAAGGTAAGGTGACCATATGTGCGTGGGTTTATCTCTGGGCTTTCTATCCTGTTCCATTGATCTATATTTCTGTTTTTGTGCCAGTACCATACTGTCTTGATTACTGTAACTTTGTAGTATAGTCTGAAGTCCGGGAGCCTGATTCCTCCAGCTCTGTTTTTCTTTCTCAAGATTGCTTTGGCTATTCGGGGTCTTTTGTGTTTCCATATAAATTGTGAAATTTTTTGTTCTAGTTCTGTGAAAAATGCCAGTGGTAGTTTGATAGAGACTGCATTGAATCTGGAGATTGCTTTGGGTAGTACAGTCATTTTCACAATGTTGATTCTTCCAATCCACGGTGTCAATTTTAGATCTATTAACTTTATTTTATTATGCTAGGCATAAGATCTGTGAAAGTACTTAGATGTTTGTTTCTAAGATTCCCGAGTGACCTTTGTTTTCTAACTTTTTATTCCCTTTTCCCCTCTATTTCTTCCTTTGATGTTAGGCCATCAGCCATTACTTCCTGCTCTAATGAACTGTATTTACTCCAGTCATCATGTTTTCATCTTCCCATGTACTACTTTTTATCTACTTTGTTCTGATTAGGAAGGTAATTAATCTAATTAGAAATGTATAAAATAAGGAGAAAATAGTTCAGAGTGATATAAATGAATTCTAAGTGTAAATATCACAGTATCTCCTATGTTGCTATAAGGATTTTTTGCCTGGAACTTTCTAAATCTGAAGTCATCAAATTAAATCTCTGCTGCAAAGTAGGAATTCTTCCTCTTTCTTATTCCTGAGAGAGCTATCGTCTCAACAATTCAATGCAGGTATATCAAAATCATCCAAAACACCATAATCCAAATTGAATAGTTCTAGTAGCTACAATAATCTTCCCTATTTTTCAACAAAATCAGTCTCCCTAAAATTTCTATCCATTGATCTTAGTGTTATCTTCTGGTATAAATAAATTTCCCTTCTGTTATGATGACAATCTTTCAAATACTTGTTTCCCCGAGTCCTTCAAGACTGCATTCCATAGCTTTTTCAATAATTCAAACAAAATGGTTCCCCAACACTATACTATCTTGACCTTATTTTAAGGTGTTAAGATTTCTTGTAAAGATTCCATCTGAACCTGATTACATATATCAATAGCTGAAGTGAATTTATGACTCTTTTAAATAACCAATGTAGTTACGGATATAGTTTTTAAAAAGAAAGTGTATGATGTAGATCTAAGTCATAATCACTCTGGAAAAAAGAATTTTCATAAGAAATTTGACAATGACTCACCATAGACATCTGAGGGTCAGGAACTTTCACTATCTCAAAGCTTGTTAAGATTGGAGATGACTCATCACCATCCTGGATTACAGCATAACAAGTTTTAAAAAACCAAATGTTTAAAATGTCATACATGATCATGTGTACTCTAATGTATTTTAAGTTTTAATGAACATCGTTCCTCCCTTTAAAAAATTATCTTCATTCAACTACATTTTAAAATACATATCCATTTTTTACCTTTTGTTGCTGATAAAATATTTTGAGAAAAATAAACTCTAACAATAAAAAAAATCTGTATTATAGTTTTTAGAGATATGAGGTCTGGAAATTAGTAGATTGTCCGGATTTTGTTTTAAACTTTGTTTATAATGACTGAGTCAAAACAGTATGTCCTAATTTTCAAACTTAGAACAAGAAACCAAAGAGTATAATTAAAATATGGCACAATGGATCTGTTGCATCATTTGCAAAAACTACTAAGTGGATTTTGGTAATTTTTCAAATTATCACAATTAAGTTCCACTCAGATAAGTAGAATTTTAAATGTGGGTTAACATTACTCAAACTTATATACGACTAGAAACTCAGCAGCATTGCTTCTCAGAGGATATTTACTCAACGCAATGCAAATTTGAATAGCAAGAATCAATCCATCAATTCTTAAGAAATAAATCTGTCTTATTTTGTTGGTATTATCATTTTTGAAGAATTTTGGCTTTTACTTTTATCCAATTCAGGCAAGAAAGGTAATTCTGCATAATAAATGTCACTGCATACATCCTGGAAAAGGATAAACTAATTAAGGTTGAAATTCATTTCCTCACAACTGTACACCTAGCATCAAGTTTTTCTGTCAATTTCCAAATGGTAGCATATTTTCAATTTTAGATATGAGCAACAAAATCAAGAGAGACTGAAAGAGGGGAAGTATTGTGACTTTACTTTAGGTTCAGTAATTGAGTCCTAGAGAAAACCACAAATTCCCACAGCCATTGTTTAACAGGCTGGTTCTCAGTCACAACATCAGAAATCACATTTATCAGCCCAACTGTGACAAGTAATCTTCACTAAGGCTATCTGTCACAAAAGACAGGTGACAGGAAAGTATATTTCCATTAGATTCAATACACTGGCCCAGCAATCTTTACACTAAGTGGAAATATGACAGGGTAGGTAGACAGGCATTAATTTATGGGCAATTTTCAAGAAGCAGCAGAAAGGGGTCAAGAACCTTTTCAAAAATACTAGAAATTCTTCTAATTTCTATTCTGTTATTATTTCATCTATCATCAAAGCTGTCTTTCAAAAGATCCTTCAAGTCTCCAATGATTGAAAGTACCATCACCATTAGCATGTTTCTGCAATATAAACTCCATATGGGCAGGAAATATTGCTTTTAATGAAATTACATATAGTAAAAATGTAAAAAGTGATTTTACTAAGATGTATTGGTAACAAAACAATTTCACTCACCTACATTTCCCTTTCTTTTTAATGTAGTCTTTCTAATGAATTAACAAAAAATATTAAATAGTCTACCTTCTTATCTTTTTTTCCCCCAGAGAGTACTATTTATAAAACAAAAAGCTGAAACAAGTTAACTTTTCCTAACCTTTTACTTTAGGAAGGGGTACAAGCTAAAGGGAAAAATACATTAACTTGAAAAGTACCAGAAAAATGATCACAAATTAACTATACAAACCCTAAACCTTCATTATGAAAACATCTTTCAAATAGTAATTTAATAGTTATAAAACATATATTTTTAAAAAATCACTTGTGACAACTTTAACAAATAACACTAATGTGTAAAGGTAATTTAAAAGTGCTGCTTCTAATGAACAAATAAACTGCATATAGCTTAGCTCTATGCTAGAAGAAATATTATTCTATCATGCCATGTATCGAAAGTCTGTCCTCAGTCACACCGATTCTTATTCGCACTGTCCTCATAAGCACTTGTCTCAGTACTTCCAAAATAACAGAAGGTACCTAATTTATGTGGTTTTGAACTACGCATACTATTATTACTGTAGTACTAAAATGAAGACCCATCAATAAGCATTTAAGGCACAGATATTTTTCAAGTAGCTGGATATCAAATATACAACTACTTTCTTTTGGTAATGAACAGACCAGAGCAAATTCATAACTTCATATTCATTACCACTCAGCCTACTGATAACATGGTTTTCTTAATTCTGCATATATTATATAAATGAACATTTATGAGGTATTTCATAAGCATACTTATGTTGGAATTGTTACATATACAATTCCAACACATTACATACACACTCAAATAACAAACATACCCTTAACATTCAATAGCCTACCACATAAAAAATATGATTTCCTCTTTTTACTTTTCAAATGGACACTGATTGTTAATGAAGCTACTGCTTTAATGTCTTACTTGCCAATTTACAGAACAATTAATCAAAAAGTTTTTAATCTCTTGCATATTTATTGAATTCTATAACCCAGAACTGCATTACATGAGTGATCAGCTTTTGTAATCTTGTTGTAGCTATATGATTTGATTTGTGTATATACAAACAGCTGCTGCTGACAGCTGTCTGCTGCCATTCTGCAGCCAAAGAATTCATCCCAGCAGGAAAAACAATAAATTTTTTTTAATGTTTCCCCTCCCTTCTACTTTAGAGACCATAAACAGTTCCAAGGAAAATACCTTTTCATAATAAACAATACCATATTCCTTATCATCACACTTGACACATCGAAACTCAACCATCAAGTACATGAAATTAGAACTTCGTTTTTCACTCTAAAAAAAAAAAAAAGATTTTTTATGAAAAATGATTTTCTTCAACATCAGTTTGTATCATTATTCCCAATTCAGTAATACATGGATTCTATCAAATACAATTTAAAATGTAACAAATTTTTATTTCATTATTATAAATGTACTGTTTTACACAGCACTACTATTTCATTATATACAGCACTACTGTTTTATCCAGAAGTGTCTACTACTCACTTATAACTCCCTCCTCAAACTTAATGACATTTTTGGTTTATTCAGTAGTATGAATTCTATTATATAACATTTTAAAGGTATTTCATATACATTTGCAGGAGCATTATTTTATTTAAAAAAAAATTTTGTAGTTCTAATAATTTTAAGCAAAGAACAGTTCACCCTTAAACCATATGGACTAATCTAACTATAGAAATTAATATAAGTATAACAAAAAACAAAAGTAAAACAAAGTATGTAACTAAGGACAGAGGTCATTTGAGCTTAACAGATACAACATTAACAAGTTTTTCACAATTTATAAACGGTCTTAAAATAACTTGTAATCATTTGCAAAGTTTTATCAATAGACTTTAAATACACTGGGAAGAGTTACTTCTTCCCCAACATGTAAAATGCTGATTGTGTGTATAAATGTGTCCCCTTAAAAAAGTAAATATTATATTAATAATGAAGTGAAAATAAAATGAAATTTAAAAGGGTGATTAGTCCTGACCCAAAACAGTTTGAAAAATGGCTTTAAATCTATATGTATATAATCATAAAGATCTAAGGAGGTCACTTAAACTGTTCAGCTTTATGAAGCATATTATAATCTATCATGATAATGGTAATGGCCTCCTATCTTTCAAAGAGTGCAGATAGAGTGAGTGAAAAAGGTTGGGC
This sequence comes from Eubalaena glacialis, assembly GCF_028564815.1. NCBI lineage: Eukaryota > Metazoa > Chordata > Mammalia > Artiodactyla > Balaenidae > Eubalaena > Eubalaena glacialis. The sequence goes on from NC_083730.1 coordinate 36,003,557, forward strand.
GAAGTATGCTCTAATGTTACATTTTCAACACCCAGGGGTATCTAAGTTGAAGAATAGAAAAATTAAAAATATTTTTTAATTAAAAATAGGAAAAAGAAAAAAGTAAGCATTTTGATTAAACTATTTTTGGAATGTGACTATTATCAAAATTCAAAAAAGTAAAATTTTCTTCCAGTTTCAGTATATAAGAATGTATTATGAATACATTTAGAAAAGATGCCCAGTATTCATACTGAATATAAATGTTGTTAGACACTACTAATTTGTTTTTAAAAAATGAACAATGTCAGAATTTAACTTTTCTAAGTGTTCACTGTAAAATGACAAATTTCTCTCTCTCGACCTGCTGAAAACTGTTGAAAGAACACAAATCAAGTCAGTTGTGCCATGTGGTGATCACTATAAGCTACGCATTTCACAAAATTGTTATTCCTCTCTCCTAATGTGATTAATATATAACCATTATTTCTGCTCTCTAGACATAGAATGTTAGGCCAAACATCTAGTATTTCAGTGCTAGTGCATAGAAAAAATTTTTTTCTCGTTCTAACTTTTGTAAAGAGTTTCACTGAAGCCATCTTTTCATTAAACATATTCTGGACCAATACACAAGATCAAGAAAGCACACAAATTACTTGAACCATGTAACCTCATTAAGTGTGCACAGCCCTATATGTACTAAATAAGATAAGGAATATCTTAATTGGGGAGAGGAATTGCTAATGATGACTTAAGGTAACTGAAGTGAAGAGGTTGTTTTGACACTATGTTGACAGATTTATCCAATCAACTTGGACATAAACTGCCATATGGAGGAAGAGAGAACATACAAGTGAGGCATCAAGCTTAACATGGGCTTCACTTATATGATATTTAGTACACTTATGATATCCACTACCTATTTCGGGGTTCAAGAGAACACTAAAATATAAGAAAGGCAGATATCCTAAGTTTTCCTTTTATTAGCATAAACCTCACAACTAGAGGTAATCCTCAATGCTCCCACATTTGAGAGATACCTGGCAATAAATAGTTCTTCTAAAAAATTTTTCAGTTAAAATTCTGGAGAAAATATTTTGAAATAAAAAAGAGGAAAAAAAAAAAAAAAAAAAAAAAAAAAAAAAAAGAGGGATACAACCCACCTCATTTATCATTTCTATTTCTCTAAATGTCAATCTGTCCAGCCAATCTACTTTCACCATGTGACCTTGTCGATGAGCTTTGGTGAGCTGCAAAAAATATATAATGGAGAAAATTTTAAGAGATAGATCTCACAGAAAGGAGGATAAAGAATGGTAATGATCATCAACATGACACTGGAAGTACTAGCTAATGCAAAGAAAAAGGAAATAAATGATATACAGATTGGGAAGAAAGAAATAATACTTTCTTTATTCAAAGGTGACATGATCATTTATGTAGAAAATATTTTAAAATGGGCAAAAAGCTCCTGGAACTAATAAGCAATTACAGCAAGGAGGATACAAGGTTCATATATAGAAGTCAATCTCTTTCTTATATATTGTTACCAGCAATCAATAAGTAAAATTTGAAATTAAAAACACAATATCAAAACACAGTATCATTTACATTAGCGCCTCCCAAAAATGAAATTGGTATAAATCTAACAAAATATGTACAAGATCTACGTGAGGAAAACTACAAAACTCTGATGAACAAAATCAAAGAAGAACTAAATTAATGGACAGATACTCCATTCAGGGTAAGATGACTCAATATTGTCAAGATGTCAGTACTTCCCAACTTGATTTATAGATTCAAAGCAATCCTAGTCCAAAAAAAACAAAAAAACAAAAATCCCAGCAAGTTATTTTGTAGATAACTTGATTTATAGATTCAAAGCAATCCTAGTCCAAAAAAAAAAAAAAAAAAAAAAAAATCCCAGCAAGTTATTTTGCAGATATCAACAAACTGATTCTAAAGTTTATATGGAAAGGCAAAAGATCCATAATAGCCAACACAGTACTGAAGGACAAAATTGGAAGCTATATATTACCCAACTATAAGACTTAATATATAGCTACTGTAATCAAGACAGTGTGGTATTGGCAAAAGAATAGATAAATGGATCAATGGAACAGAATGGAGTCCAGAAAGAGACCACATAAATAGAGTCAACGATCTTTGACCAAGAAGCAGAGGCAATAAAATGGAGCAAAGAGTCTTTTCAAATATCGCTGGGATAACTGGACATGCACACGCAAACAAATACATGTAGACAAAGACCTTACACCCTTCACAATAATTAACTCAAAATGAATCACAGACCTAAATGTAAATCGCAAAATACAAAACTCCTAGAAGATAACATAGGAGAAAACCTAGATGACCTTGGGTATGGTGACAACTTTTTAGATGCAACACCAAAGGCATAATCCATGAAAGAAATCACTGATAAGCTGGACTTCATTAAAATTAAAAAATTCTGCTCTGTGAAAGACATTGTGAAGAGAATGAGAAAACAAGCCACGGACCGGGAGAAAATATTTGCAAAAGGCACATATGATAAAGGAATGTTGGCCAAAATATACAAAGAACTCTTAAAACTCAACAATAAGAAAATAACCAACCTGATTTAAAAAATGGGCCAAAGATCTTAATAAACAACTCACCAAAGAAGAGATATGGATGGCAAATAAGCATACGAAAAGATGCTCCACATCATATGCCATCAGGGAAATGCAAATTAAAACAATGAGAAATCACTAAACACTATCAGAATGACCAAGATTTGGAACACTAACAACACCAAATGCAGGTGAGGATGTAGAGCTACAGGAACTCTCATTAATTGCTGGTGGGAATGCAAAATGTACAGCCATTCTGGAAGTCAGTGTGGCAGTTTCTTAAAAAACTAAACATACTCTTACCATACAGTCCAGGAATTGCCCTCCTTGGTATTTACCCAAAGGAGTTGAATACTTAATGCCCACACAAAAGCCTGCACATGGATATTTACAGCAACTTTGTTTATAATAACCAAAACTTGGAAGCAATTCAGATGGCCTTCACCAAGTGAATGGATAAATGGATACATTCAAACAATGTTATATAGTCCTAAAAGGAAAGGAGGTATCAATCAATGAAAAGACATGGAGGAACCTTAAGTACACATTACTTGCACATTGCTAAGTGAAAGAGGCCAATCTGAAAAGGGTAGGTGCAGTATGATTCCAACTAAAGAAAAGGTATTGATAAAACTATGGAGACAATAAAAAGATAACTAGTTGCCCAGGGTTGGGGGGGAAGAAGGGATGTATAAGTGGAGCACAGAAGATTTTTAGGGCAGTAAAACTACTCTGTATCATACTATAATGAAGGACAAATGACATTAAACATTTGTCAAAGCCCATAGAATGTACAATACCAAGAGAGAACACTGACATATATGGTCTTTGGGTGATTATGAGTTGTCAGTATAGGTTCATCAATTGTAACAAATTGTAACAAATGTACCACTGTGGTGAGAAGTGTTGACAACAGGGGAGGCTATGCATGTGCTGGGGCAGAGTGTATATGAGAAATATCTGTACCTTCCTCTTAGTATTGCTGTGAATGTAAAACTGTTCAACAAAAATAAAATCTTTAAAAAATCTAAAAAATCAAAAAAAGAAGTGTTATGTCACCTTCACATTTGATACATTCTTATACACAACAGAAGCCATACACAACTATCAAGATAAGAAATGGACTTGGCTAGAGACTAATCATCATAGTTTTTTACAGAAAAACAAAACATTTTAAATGGTCTATAATCTGCCATCCAAACATGCTAAAAAATAATGAAGCCTTTCCTGAAAGTATCTCCATGTTCTATATTTCTTGCATTTTGATTATTACAAAGGGAGAGAATTATAATGATAGTTCTTCAAATTGGAAATAAACTTCTATTTTTTTTCACATCTCAATATGAAAAATAACAGACAGTTACATAAATAAGGCATTTCTCTGGAGCCTATAATTTACTACTCTAAGACTTAAGCACATAGGTGTGCATGTGCGCTTTACTTTTAAGAAGGAGTAATAAAAGAATTAACGGTAATAAAAGAACCAGCGGTAAAAGAATTTCTAGAGTTGCAGTTGGTAGAGTCCTCTGCAGGTCTTACATACCAACCTACCTTTGGTTTCACAAATTAAATAATACATTGACCCTTCAAATATACAGAGAATTCAAGATAATTTCCAAGGTCCTCAAACTGAAACTAGATTTTGTCTTAGAAAGTGTAATTTTAAACATCAGCATTATTCATGTATCAAATCCCCTCTTTCTTTCTAAACAAATTCATAGCATAAAGCAAAATTGAGCATTAAGGACTTCAATGGTAGCTTGTCTTTATGATATGTCTTCGTTTCCATTATACATGTTATGATGGTGTTCCTACAAGGATGCCAAACACTTCTACCAATTATTATCTCTCTCAAGAACTAAAAATCTTCATCAATATTCTTTATATCCCTCAACTAAGGGACTCTTATCACAACTACATGGTCATACTATTTCAGAAATGAAAATAGTAGCTTCATACAAAAAGTCTGAGGATCATTGTAATATAAAAATATTATCAGCTTAGCTTCTTCTGAATAACAAATTCCTTTTCACTTGAGGTAATCTCTAAATGAAAATGGATGAGGCAACAAAAAGTGCTTAGCACTATTACTCACACAAAGCAGGGACTAAACATTTTGCTGGCTCTGGTGGAACATTAGACAAATACACTAACACGGAAACAGACTAAGAATTAGTTACAAGGAAACCAAAAGAACACCAGGCAATGTGACCTAAAGGAAAGAGTGCTAGACTAGGAGCCATTTGACCTGGGTTCTAACCCTAGCACTCCATTTTTGAATTCTGTCATTTTTGAACCCTCATGTACAAAAAGAAGTATTAACGTCTATTTCTGCTAGCAAAATTCAAATAGGATAATGGATGCAAAATATGATAGGTAGTATTATTCCATAGTCTTTAGAGAATTACATTCTCACGCATTTTGCCACATGTCCCAAACTAGTTTTTTAAATGAATAAAAATATAAAGGGTCGTATCACATCAACTACCACACTGAAGTGGCAGAGCTAGGATTTAAACCCCAGGTCTATAAAGTCCATACTCCTTCTATCAGCCTTTGCTATCTCCTCTATTGAAGCAGTCATAGTAAAAGATTTAAGTCTAATTAACTTTTGAAATTTTTTAAACACAAGTTTCATACTTATGATACAGTAGTTGATTCTCCACTAGTTTCCTTTGAGGAAAAAAGTAACAATAGCATATTAAGTTTAGATGTTGCAGAATGTGTTGGGCATTTTTCTCTCCCTTACTAAATAATCAGACAAATCGAAAATTTTCTAAAGTCATTTCACTAATTCCAGAATTCATGTTTGCTGCTAATAAATATTATTTCCTATATAGCATATTCTTACCTTCTGTATTTGAATACTAAAAGATGACCATTCTCAACCTTACAAATAGCAACCAAAGAATGCATGGTCAAGGATGGTAGTACCATAAACTGGTAAAGCCATTTTGGAGTACAAGTTTAAATTACCTGAGATATATTCATATTTGTGCATCACTGTTTGCAATATGGAAAACTGAGACATAAAAGAATGTAAATGTCTATCAATAGTGGGCACTGTTAAGTAAACTATGGCACACACACTAAGAAATACTATAATCAAAAAGAAAGAAAAATCCATATACCCCGATAGGAAACATCACTATGACACTGTTGAATGCAAAAGCCAACTGCAGAATGAGAGGTACCACTTATGCTATGACTGTTTGTTTACAAGTTTGTCTCACACCAGACTCTTGAGATTGACAGCAGAATTTCTAGATATTTCTCTGCTTGAATCAGTTTTATAATTTCTGTTGCACTAGAAAGTTACCACTCAAAATGTCCCCTAGCTACTTGTGCTATTTATCTGATACTATGTAACAAAGCACCACAAAACTTAGTGCCTTAAAACACCACTCATTTTAATATTTTTCACGATTCTTGGAGACATCAAGAAGTCATTTTCTTGAGGACATCTGGATATTTTTTTTCTCTTAGTCTAACAGTCTCTCATGAGACTGTTGTCATGTGGTAGCTGGAGCTGGAATGTCCAAGATAGCTTCACTCACATTTCCAACGCCTTTGTGGGAAAGGATGGGCTCAGGTGGGAAACCAGAGTGGTGGGGCCTCTCTCTTTCTGAAGGTACTCGCAGTGCTGCTCCCTCTCCAGGTAGTCTTTCAACATAGTCACTCCAACTAGGTAGCTGGACTTCTTACATGGTGGCTCATTATTCCCCAAAAGTGCAAAAAACAGAAGCTTTCAAGTTGTCTTAAAGTTTAGCCCTGGAACAGGCATAGCATCAGTTCAGCTGCATCATGTTAGTTAAAATGAGTCACAGAGCTAGTGCAGATCCAACATGGAAGCGTGAGTATCAGGAGGCATATTTCATTGACGGTCACCTTTGGAGACTAGCTAGCACAGCACTTACTGGACAATCTAAGCATACAGTTGATTGCTCAATTGCAGAAGAGCAAGGGGAGAGAATTTGAAGATGGCAAAGCTAGCTCTTGACTGGACTTTAGGTATCAGGTAAAGTCTAGAATTAGCTATCACAATTCCTAAATGATTAGGCCTTGCCTTCCTCTCCAAAATAAGCTCTTACAACTCTCCAACTGATATGCTACACTCCAGTCACCCGTTTCAGTTCTTCAGACAATAAGGCCTTTTACTTTTAAGACTCAATGCAGATTAAATAATTAAATATTAGATGAAATTTACTAAAAATTTTAGAAAACTATAAAGCACTATGCAAACTGTAAGCAGCTGTTATTAGCCCATAATCTATGTCACTTCATCTCTCTCTATAGGTGCTGATGACTATGTAGACAGACTTGGGTGGTTTTCATCAGTCCAAAGCAGTTTCCAGTTGTCTCCAGTTTGAGAATGTCTATAGATAATGAAGACCAACAAATGAACTTGAACAGCTTATATTTCATTTGGGGTCTGACCTAGATCTCCCAAACGAGAAAATCTGCATTCTGTTAAACAGCAGGGTAAAACTAGTACAATCTGTTTCAAATTGCTTGTGAAGAGATAATCCTCACTAGGGTGCCCATCCTAGAAAGCAGCTAGGTCAAGATATCAGTAAAAGAGTCATTCTCTATTTTTAAGGAACATAAGTTTCTACAGAATACACAAGAAATCATATAGAGCTTGGAAGAGAAGCCCACTGTCACAGAAATAACAGCATAATTATTGAGCTCTAACTTCTCCAAGAATTAAACAGCAAGGGGTTTTAAAAGCTACTTAAATAAAAGAATCTGTAAGAACCAATAAGAACACGCCCAGGAAACTGCTTGGAGTACTAATCATGTATATCAGACTTAACGGGAGGACAGATACGTGCTTGAGGAAGATGCCTCAGATTAGTAGGTGTTCAATACAAGTACCAAGGACAGAACTAAAAGAAGGCCAACTTGCTATAGACTAGGAACAGCAGAGAAAAGGAACGTCAAACTGGATAGCTATCCCTGGGAACAGATAGACTTCCATGATCACCACAAGTCACAATTCTTTGCTCCTTATTTGTATCTGCCCTACTAGACCATAAGCTTCTTGAGTGCTAGAGTTATGAATGGTTGACAGAACCTAGCATTAATCCATTCAATGAATATTTATATTTATTGACAGGACTTCTAATGTGGAAGAGTGATAGAACAGAAAACAAATGCTTGTATACTCTGCAATTTTGTTCAAGAGCTTTGGGGAGTAAATGGGGAGCAAGGGGAAGGGAGTGACACTCAAAAGGAAGCTGGAGAAAAGAATGATTCATGTCCTTAGTCACTTTTCCCTAGTACTTATATACTTTCAACATAAATATATATTACTTAATTTGCTGTTGTAAGTTACAAACTTCCATCAGGTCCTCTGCTCTGGAGATAAGCACAGAATGTTGAACAAAAGAAGCAAGTTCCCTGACTTCAAGAACTTAAGGTAGGGGTGAGCCATTTGTATGGTAATGCCTATATGCCCATATGGTAGATGCTTATATGTCTATATAGAAATTGAAACAGTAATATGAAAGTCATGAACAGGGTGATGTGACAGAAAATAATGGGGGTTCTTGAGAAGGCCTCTCAGGCAGGTAACATTAAAGCAGAGACTTGAAGGATAAGGAGTAAGTCAAACAAACAGGATGAAATCTTCCATGCAGAGGAAAGAGCTTATTTGTCAGCACATCAGGGAGTTTGATGTACCCAGGTATTAAAGAGAGACTAGGATGGTAGTCCTTGGTAAATATTTAAGTAAATCAAGTTCTCTGCAAGGTGGACAGTAGGAAGATTTACACATACATAAGATGCTTACTGGGAATCATCTTTCTTGAGGTTCATCATGATCTAGATTTTTCTTTATAGTAGATACCACACTTACTGCCTAAAGGAAGAAAGGGAAGAATAAAAAGAACTGAAAAATGCTTATCTATTTCAAATCTGCCTAGGAATCTGTAGGGAGGTAAATGGGGAGAGACAGACTCAAAAGGAAACTGGACAGAAAATGGTTTCTGCTTTACAAATTTTCCCTGGCCAGTTTCTTCCATATTCATATACCCACTTTATCTTTACAAAAGGCATCAATTAACATGTATTAATCAAAATACGAGACACATGGCCCAAGTTCACATATGCTATGAAAGGTGGGCTAGTTTTGTTGGTTTATCAAGACACAGTATGATAATTCACGGAGTTTATTATCTACCTGTGAAAACAAGATGAACAACAAGATGAACATAAGACAGAATGTAACTGATAAAAGAATTCAGAGATGTACACCAAACTTTGATCCTGGTTTTAAGCACCCACATACGCCTTATGACTATGTCTGATAATTTGAAAATACAGCATACAAGCACATATCAAGCAAACCATATAAAAATAACTTAAAGAACAATTCTCACTTTCTATTTTCAAGCTAGTAGAAAGTTTAAAGTGGATAAAGGCTTTACAACAGCACAGAATTGCAAATACTTTGAACAGCCAACCATAGAGGATTGTTGAAATGAATTATGGCATATCCACACTATGCAAAACCTGACAGTCATTACAAATCATGTTATGAAAGCATCTTAAATGACCTGGAACAATTTTGAAACATCATTAAGTGTAAAAGCAGGATTCATTTAAACACACACACAATATGATCCCAAATTAAAAATAAATACATATACATTCCATACATTCCATACATACATACATACATTTATTTATTTATTTACCAAAAGCATATCAACTAAAATACTAATGATGACTACTGTGAGTAGAGGATTAGAGGTGATTTTTTCAGTCTTTGCACTTTAACAATCTTCTTCCATTGTAGATGTATGTTAGCTTGTAATAACAAAAGATAAGTTATTTAAAAACTAAAGTTATTTTAAGAACAATTAACTGTGGAGAAAACTCTGTTGAGAAAACCATAAAAGATTAGCATTTATCAAGACGATGCTAAATAAAGTTATATTACTTCATAATAAACTCAAAGAATAAAGACCCATCTGATTAATTTAACTCAATCGTATGAAATGAAAACCAGGTATCAACATAATTGTTCTCTCTCAAATTATTTCTTCCAAGGGCCTTTCAACTGGGTCCAACTAAAAATCCATATAAATTAAATGAAAAAAAAAACCCATATAAATTAAAAGCTACCACTTTTCAATATGCAGTTAATAAAAACTCCTATATAAAAAAATGTACAGGCTTAAGGTTTCAAATTTTACTCACATCAAGAAACTGTAAGAGGGGAGTTACAAGATAAATGGATTTTCCAAAATAAGTAGCTATGCAATAGGTGATGCTTGGGCCAGATACACTTATGCTTTCTTAGGAAATCGTAGGAGAAAAAAATGACAAAGCTGTATTTTCTTTTTCCCTTTTTTCCCTCTGCCACTTGAAAAGATAAACAAAAAAACCCCAGTCTACTCTTGTCACCAGATGGAAAACTTTCAGATTCAGAGGGCCTATGTGAATGTTCAAAATCTCTCTTGACACATTTATAAGAATATTGGCCAATAAAAATGCTTGGTACTATCATATACAAGACTAATTTTTTTCCAGCATGATCACAGAGGGTTGTGTTTATTCAACTACCCCATATCTCCTTCCTCTAAATTCCCTCAAGTTAAAGGTTATAACGTAACTCTTTCAACACTAACACTTGCCTAAGCCTAGACTAGAAGTGAGCATATGTACTCATTAAACAGAATACCATTATTGGTCAGTAATCTATTTGCAGGATGCACTATGGCTCACTGAGAGATTTGTATCATTAAACAGTATAATTCTTCAATAAACCATGAGTCCTATCCGTGTCAAATCAAATACAAGCTATGCAGTAATTTATAATTCAAGACAAAATATAGTTGTATACGGCTTCCATGGTGGCATAGTGGTTAAGAATCCACCTGCCAATGCAGGGAACACAGGTTTGAGCCCTGGTCCGGGAAGATCCCACATGCTGCAGAGCAACTAAGCCCGTGCACCACAACTACAGAGCCTGTGCTCTAGAGCCTGTGTGCCACAACTACTGAAGCCCACACGCCTAGAGCTTGTGCTCCACAACAAGAGAAGCCACCGCAATGAGAAGCTCGTGCACCTAGAGCTTGTGCTCCACAAGAGAAGCCACCGCAATGAGAAGCCTCTGCACCGCAACGAAGAGTAGCCCCTGCTTGCCGCAACTAGAGAAAGCACGTGTGCAATGCAGCCAAAAATAAATAAATTAAATAAAAATAAATTAAAAATAATATACCCAGCAATCCCACTACTGGGCATATACCTAGAGAAAACCATAGCCAGGACATGGAAGCAATCTAAATGTCCATCGACAGATGAATGGATACAGAAGGTGTGGCACATATATACAATGGAATATTACTCAGCCATAAAATGAAACAAAATTGAGCTATTTGTAGTGAGGTGGATGAACCTAGAGTCTGTCACACAGAGTGAAGTAAGTCAGAAAGAGAAAAACAAATACCATATGCTAACACATATACATGGAATCTAAAAAAAAAAAAGATGGTTCTGAAGAACCTAGTGGTAGGACAGGAATAAAGACGCAGACGTAGAGAATGGACTTGAGGACATGGGGAGGGTGAAGGGTAAGCTGGGATGAAGTGAGAGAGTGGCATGGACATATATACACTACCAAATGTAAAACAGATAGCTAGTGGGAAGCAGCCGCATAGCACAGAGAGATCAGCTCAGTGCTTTGTGACCACCTAGAGGGGTGGGATAGGGACGGTGGGAGGGAGACGCAAGAGGGAGGGGATATGGGGATATATGTATACATATAGCTGATTCACTTTCTTATACAGCAGAAACTAACACACCATTGTAAAGCAATTATACTCCAATAAAGATGGTAAAAAAAAAAATTCACTTAAACTGAGATTTAAAAAGGAGTTGTATCTGTATGTTAAGAGTTTGCACCCACACCTATTATATTTAATTCTTACAAAGCACAGGAGTTTCTTCTACCTTCCTGATTAATGAAGTCTTAGCCACAAATCTTCAATTTTACTTTGAAATTTTACATGTGTATCTTATTCAGGAAGAGCGGTATTTGCCTCTTAAAAGTTTCATTCAGTTTAACTCCTCAGAGATTAATGTAGTCTTAAAAGCACGTTACTTTCTAGTTTTCTGGCAGAAACTATAGCTGCAAAGACAGACAACAGATTTACAGAACATGAATTGATATTCTTTTAGGGCTCAATCTTTCACTGGCAAAAACTAATTTAGTCTACTTGCTACCATCGATTTCAAGACAAATCTAAAAATTTTGACAGTCTTAGACAACAGTAAGCAAATCAAAGTGACTGATAAAAAAGATTCTACCATGTATCATTAGGAATAAATTTATAAGAGATTCCCAAACTCTTCTTTTATGACACAAAAGAAAAGCAACACAGAATCAAATCCAATACACTATGTTTATAAAAGTTACACTTATTATTTATACAAAAACCTGTAGCTAAGACGCATTTTTGATGACATAGATGGGGCCACTAAATAAGTTTTACAGCCTTGAATAAGTTCACTAAGAATTGTCTGACATTTAGAAGAAAAAATCCCTAAAGATAATGAATATTCATATTTTTCCTCCCTCCCTTCCTCCCTCCCTTCCTTCCCACTAAAGGCACATTGAAGAAGTAGTTCTGTGTTAGACAACCTAATTGAGCTGGTTGACTTTCATCTTCTTCATCAAAGTGCTCTTCAGCGTAAGGGAATTAACCAAATAACTTGGCTAAGTAGTAACTGAATTCCAAGATTAGTGAAAAGAGGTAGTAACACGGCACTTGTTGACTTATTATTTATTGTTTTCCCAGTACTAGAAAGTTAAATGTCTGAGTTTTAAAGTTATGTATATATGTAATTAAATTTTTTATTTTTATTATAAAGCAAAAGTATCCAGAATAATATGAGATATCCATGTATTCACTGTCAAAACTGAACATGTATTGTTTGCCTTATTTGTTTCACACTTCTTAAAAAAGATGAAAAAAATCAGATATTTGTAAAGACTTCCCTCATTCTTTCATTTCAATTTGCTTTTTTAAACTTAATGCTGTTTTTGATACGTATCCATGTTAATTTACACGGCTCAAATGCTTTCATTTAAACTGTTGTATAGTATCCCAGTGTACGAGTAAATCAGTTTATTATTTATTCTCCCAACAAACTCAACTTTTCGTGTTATTATCAGGGCTGAAGTGAATATACGTGTATGTATCTTCTTATGCCCATAAGTGAGTTTCTTTAGTGTAGAAATTTAGGTGTGAAATTGTTGGATTTCCAAGATGAAAATCTATACATTTTCTGTTTGGTTTATTTCTAAATTTCACGTAGTTTTTGTTGCTAGTGTAAATATCTTTTAAAGATTTTATTTTTAGATTGGTAAAAAGGGAATAATAGGAATTTTGGAATAATAACTGATTCCTGTTTATTGATCTTGTATCTAACAACATTATTATTTATAACAGTTTGTCTAATAGTTCTTCTGACTTTTCTATGTAATCATCATCTGTAAATAATTTTTATTTCTTACCTCTATATATACAGTTTTTTTGTACTGACTAGTACAAGAAACTCTGGTACAATGTCTAATCGGAACAGTAATAGAAGCATCCTTGTTTTGTTCCTGACTTTAATGAGAATGTTTCTTACATTTAACCATTTGGTAAGATGCTGGTTATCAGTTCTTGGCATATTTCTTATATCAGGTTAAGAAAGTCCTATTTTATTTTACCAAAACTTTATATGATGAATGTTTGTTGAAACTCACCAAAAAGTTGGTAAGATTGGGAATCCTTTTGACCATATGTTTTTTCTCCTTAATTTAATATGCAGGAGATAGTTAACACAACAGGCTTGAAGCTGCTATCTTTAGAAGGACCTGCTTGCAAGGATGGCCCTTGGCAAATGTGTGAGAACTTGACTTCTGAAACATTCTCTAACGGGTATAGATGTTTCACTGTGGCTAGGTTGTTTGTACATTGTGATTTATGGTGAGCACCTGTTTTCTTTCTGGGAGGCCAGAATTTTGGTAGTTGAGGGCAGAGAATGCCTGTATGACCAGACCCCCAGTAAAAAACCTAATTTCTGAGTCTCAAATGGGTTTTTCTAAAAGGCTTCATTTTTCTTCCTGGAGAAAGCAGCACACCCAGTGTCTCTTCCTGGGCTGGGAAGGGGAAGCATAGGAAGCCTGCGTATGGATTTCTCCAGACCCCACCTATACCTTTTTCTTTTACTGAACCATCTCTAGTTGTATATTCTTTCTGTGTTGCTTATAATAAATCTTAGCTGTGATTACAACTGCCTCTAAGTCCTGTGCTTTCATCATCTCATCTTGGGGGACCCCTGAAACACTCAATACTGTGATAATAATGTACACTAATAGATATTCTGTGTTAAACTGTTCTTACATTCTTGGAATACATCTTGTTTGGGCATGATGTATTTTTTTATCACTTAATTCAGTTTGCTAATTTTATGCTGAAATTTTGCATCTGTATTTATAAGTGAGAACTGTCTATAATTTTCCTTTCTTTCACTTTTCTTCTCTAGTTTTGGTATCATGGTTATATTGATCTCAGCAGGCTTTGTAGGTCCAGCTTATAAAACCACTTGAGCTTGAAGAAAGGAGAATAAAGGGGGAAGAATTACTCTAACCAATATTAAGGTTCACTATATAGCTATAGTAGTAAATAATATCTTGTTCCTTTTTGTTTTGAGTCCTTGATTTATGTTTTATGGTTTTATATTACTGTTTCATTTTTAAATAGTTTTTTTAATTTTCAATATTCCATTATCTGAATTTCTGGTGGATATATTCCAGTTGTTTGTTATGATTACTGATTTTAGCTTCCATTGGTTTAAAATTTTAGATTGCCAACTCATCTTTTGTAGGGCTTACCTTCCTAAGTGGTTATACCTATTTTACTGCTACTTCATATTATTAGCTGTTTGTTGGGGGAGGATTTTCAGTTTATCTTAGTCTTCCACATTACTGAAACCAGCAACCAAACCAAACATTATTTGCTTATCTGCTATTGATGTTAGAGGAACCTAGAGAAAGAAAGAGATGTATTAGAAAACTAAGGTTGGCAAATGTTTTGATTTTTAGAAATATGATTTATAAGCTAGATATCATTTTTGTTTATAAATCCAAGAATAGATTATCAAAGTGATGACTTACGTGGACTTTTAAACCAGTACCCACATAATGATATTTGTAGTTAGATTTTAGAGAAATGAGGAACATGGAATTTTCAGGGAGGTGTTTTGGTAATTAAAAGCATTACCTTTCATTTTATGCTTTTAAAATTAATGGAACAAAATGTATGGAAGATTTAAACAGTAATGAGGTACATTATAACTGGGTAGAAAGACTGGCAGTCAAAAACCCTGATTTATAGCTCTCACAGTGGCTCATTGAATAACCAGTTATTTCTGTATTTGTGGACATTTTTCATTGATAGAATGTGGTCAGCTGGACTCTACTCTCTCTGTTAATTACAGGAATCATAACAGTGTCATCATCATGATGATTTTTTTTCAGCTATTCTGAAAAGGAAACAACCTCAGAGACCATTTTCTTTATAGTATAGCAAGTTGATCAAGTATACTTTTCTTGGCTTCTGAATACATTTCTACCCTGAAGTAGCTTTGTGAAATAATTTTCATGAATAAACTGACATTCTGGGTAAAATCAGTTTAAGAAAATAAATTATTTAGTAGGACCTATTAATGATCTGTCTCCCTTATTATAATTATGTAATTTACTGTTTTCAGAATATAACATGAAGTTCCTAGAGATACCTTCAATTAATTTTATGTTAGGGCTTTTCAGGGAAAGTTGGTATTCTCTGTAATGTCTCTTTACATTAAAAAAAGTGTCCTTTCAGCCACATGTAAATGAAGTTAGTATACTCCTTCACACCAAACACAAAAATAAACTCGAAATGGCTTAAAGACTTAAATATAAGACATGACACTATAAAACTCCTAGAAGAGAACATAGGCAAAACATTCTCTGACATAAGTCGTAGCAATACTTTCTTAGATCAGTCTCCCAAAGCAAAAGAAATAAAAGTAAAAGTAAACAAATGGGACCTAATCAAACTTGTAAGCTTTTGCACAGCAAATAAAACCATAAGCAAAATGAAAAGACAACCTACGGAGTGGGAGAAAATATCTGCAAGCAATGTGACTGACAAGGGCTTAATTTCCAAAATACACAAACAGTTCATACAGCTCAATATCAAAAACAAAACAAAACAAAAAAAAACCCACACCCAATCAAAAAGTGGGCAGAAGACCTAAACAGACATTTCTCTAAAGAAGACATACAGATGGCCAACAGGCACATTAAAAGATGCTCACCACTGCTAATTATTAGAGAAATGCAAATCAAAACTACAATGATACCTCACCTCACACCAGTCAGAATGGCCATCATCAGAAAGTCTGCAAATAATAGATAGATGCTGGAGAGGGTGTGGAGAAAAGGGAATCCTCCCACACTGTTGGTGGACATGTAAATTGGTGCGGCCACTATGGAGAACAGTACACAGGTTCCTCAAAAAACTAAAAACAGAGTTACCATGTAATCCAGAAATCCCACTCCTGGGCATATATCTGGAAAAGATGAAAACTAGTTCAAAAAGATACATGCACCCCAAGATTCATAGCAGCACTATTTACAACAGCCAAAATATAGAAGCAACCTAAGTGTCTATAAACAGATGAATTGATAAAGAAGATGTGGCATGCATATATATTTTCTATTGTATATATTATATAATATATATTATATTCCACTACTCAGCCATAAAAAAGAATACAATATTGCCATTTGCAGCAACATGGATAGACCTAGAGATTAGTCATACTAGGGAAGTAAGTCAGACAGAGAAAGAAAAAAAAAAGACAAATATCATGATATCACTTACATGTGGACTCTAAAAAATGGATATAAATGAAGATATTTACAAAACAGAGACAGACTCACAGACATACAAAACAAACTTATGGTTACCAAAGGAGAAATTAGGGAGGGGAGAAATTAGGGAGGGAATAAATTAGGAGTTTAGGATTAACAGATACACACAACTATATATAAAAGAGATAAACAACAAGGACCTACTGTATAGCACAGGGAACTCTATAATATCTTGTAATAACCTATAATGGAAAAGAATCCAAAAAGTTTATGTGTGTGCATATGTATATGTACACACATATATCACTGAATCACTTTGCTGTATACCTGAAACTAATACAACACTGTAAATGAACTATTTTTTTTTTTTTTAAAAAAGTTTGTAACAACCAGACACACCGTTTTAGTATAAAAGAAGCCTGAATTCTACCTCGGGTAAAATGGTTCTTTGGGACGCTAGTCCACCATCTTCTCAGTCTGCTGGCTTTCAAAGTAAAATCACTTTTCCTTGCCCCAACACCTATTCTCTCAATTAACTGGCCTGTTATGTGGCAAGCACTAGGTGCTTGCACTTGGTAACAGTAACAACAACTGAAGCCTAAGTACTGCTTGTAACACCAGTTCATTTATAGCACAAATATTTAATGGGTGCTCATTCACCACAGGCAAGTCACTGTTTATTGAGTCACTAGGCACCATCTTTTATGCTATACCTGAGGACCTGCAGGAATATACATTGTTTCATTTCATACTCCCTCTGCCTTTTCTCCTATTTTTCCACTTTAATCTTCTTGATAAGTACGACACATTCTCTATGCAAACTAATTCTTCACAATTCTTAAACCTAAAACACATCACTGATTCTTATCTTTGGAAAGATGTTTACATAAAGGATTTAAAGACCTGATTTTAGGTCCTGGTTCTATAACTTACTGTTTATTTGAAAAGTTAACATAAATCACTTAACTTCTCTAAGCTTCCATCTTTTCAGGAGTTTAAAAACAATGTACATTTCATGAGTTACAAAATACTGTATAGAGGAGCTTCAAGATGGCAGAAGAGTAAGAAGTGGAGATCACCTTCCTCCCCACAAATACATCAGAAATACATCTACATGTGGAACAACTCCTACAGAACTCCTACTGAACGCTGGCAGAAGAACTCAGACCTCCCAAAAGGCAAGAAACTCCCCACGTACCTGGGTGGGGCAAAAGAAAAAAGAAAAAACAGAGACAAAAGAATAGGGATGGGACCTGCACCAGTGGGAGGGAGCTGTGAAGGAGGAAAGGTTTCCACACACTAGGAAGCCCCTTCATGGGCAGAGACTGCAGGTGGCGGAAGAAGGGAAGCTTCGGAGCCACGGAGGAGAGGGCAGCAACAGGGGTGCAGAGGGCAAAGCAGAAAGATTCCCGTACGGACGATCGATGCCGACCAGCACTCACCAGTCTGAGAGGCTTGTCTGCTCACCCGCCGGAACGGGTGGGGACTGGGAGATGAGGCTCCAGCTTCAGAGGTCAGATCCCAGGGAGACGACTAAGGTTGGCTGCGTGAACACAGCCTGAAGGGGGCAAGTGCGCCACAGCTAGCTGGGAGGGAATCCGGGAAAAGGTCTGGAACTGCCTAAGAGGCAAGAGACTTTGTCTTGCCTCTTTGTTTTGCGGTGGACGAGGAGAGGGGATTAAGAGCGCCGCTTAAAGGAACTCCAGAGACGGGTGTGAGCCGCGGCTACCAGCGCGGACCCCAGAGACCGGCATGAGACACTAAGGCTGCTGCTGCCGCCACCAAGAAGCCTGTGTGCAAGAACAGGTCACTATCCACACCTCCCCTCCTGGGAGCCTGTGCAGCCCGCCACTGCCAGGGTCCCGTCGTCCAGGGACAACTTCCCTGGGAGAACACACGGCACGCCTCAGGCTGGTGCAATGTCATGCCGGCCTCTGCCGCCGCAGACTCGCCCCGCATCCATACCCCTCCCTCACCCCGCCCTCAGTGAGCCAGAGCCCCCGAAACAGCTGCTCCTTTAACCCTGTCCTGTCTGAGCGAAGAACAGACGCCCTCAAGAGATCTACACACAGAGGCGGGGTCAAATCCAAAGCTGAACCCCGGGAGCTGTGCGAACAAAGAAGAGAAAGGGAAATTTCTCCCAGCAGCCTCAGGAGCAGAGGATTAAATCTCCACAATCAGCTTGATGTAGCCTGCATCTCTGGAATACCTGAATAGACAACGAATCATCCCAAAATTGAAGCGGTGGACTTTGGGAGCAACAATATATATATTTTTTTCCTTTTTCTCTTTTTGTGAGTGTGTATGTGTATGCTTGTGTGTGTGATGTTGTCTGTATAACTTTGCTTTTACCATTTGTCCTAGGGTTCTGTCTGTCCATTTTTTCTTTTAGTATAGTTTTTAGTGCTTGTTATCATTGGTGGATTTGTCTTCTGGTGTGGTTGCTCTCTTGGTTCTTTCATTCTTTTTTTTTGTTACTTTTTAAATTTTTTTAATAATTATTTTTTATTTTAATAACTTAATTTATTTTTTTTCTTTCTTTTCCTTTTTTTCTCCCTTTTATTCTGAGCTGTGTGGATGACAGGGTCTTGGTGCTCCGGCCAGGCATCAGGCCTGTGCCTCTGA
The DNA here is from genome assembly GCF_028564815.1 of Eubalaena glacialis. Lineage (NCBI taxonomy): Eukaryota > Metazoa > Chordata > Mammalia > Artiodactyla > Balaenidae > Eubalaena > Eubalaena glacialis. The sequence goes on from NC_083730.1 coordinate 36,022,694, forward strand.
GGTGGGAGAGCCGAGTTCAGGACATTGGTCCAACAGAGACCTCCCAGCCCACGTAACATCAAACAGCGAAAATCTCGCAGAGATCTCCATCTCAACGCCAAGACCCAGCTCCACTCAACGACCAGCAAGCTACAGTGCTGGACACCCTATGCCAAACAACTAGCAAGACAGGAACACAAAACCACCCATTAGCAGAAAGGCTGCCTAAAATCATAAGTTCACAGGCACCCCAAAACACACCACCAGACACAGACCTGCCCACCAGAAAGACAAGATCCAGCCTCATTCACCAGAACACAGGCACTAGTCCCCTCCACCAGGAAGCCTACACAACCCACTGAAACAACCTTAGCCATTGGGGGCAGACACCAAAAACAAGGGGAACTAACAACCTGCAGCCTGCAAAAAGAGACCCCAAACACAGTAAGTTAAGCAAAATGAGAAGACAGAGAAACACACAGCAGATGAAGGAGCAAGGTAAAAACCCACCAGACCTAACAAATGAAGAGGAAATAGCCAGTCTACTTGAAAAAGAATTCAGAATAATGATAGTAAAGATGATCCAAAATCTTGAAAATAGAATGGAGAAAATACAAGAAACGTTTAACAAGGACCTAGAAGAACTAAAGAGCAAACAAACAATGATGATCAACATAATAAATGAAATTTAAAATTCTCTAGAAGGAGTCAAGAGCAGAATAACTGAGGCAGAAGAACGGATAAGTGACCTGGAAGATAAAATAGTGGAAATAACCACTGCAGAGCAGAATAAAGAAAAAAGAATGAAAAGAATTGAGGACTGTCTCAGAGACCTCTGGGACAATATTAAATGCACCAACATTAGACGTATATGGGGCCCAGGGCTTCCCTGGTGGCACAGTGGTTGGGAGTCTGCCTGCCAATGCAGGGGACACGGGTTCAAGCCCTTGTCTGGGAAGATCCCACATGCCGCGGAGCAACTAGGCCTGTGAGCCACAATTACTGAGCCTGTGCGTCTAAAGCCTGTCCTCCGCAACAAGAGAGGCCGCGATAGTGAGAGGCCCACGCACCGCGATGAAGGGTGGCCCCCACTTGCCGGAACTAGAGAAAGCCCTGGCACAGAAACGAAGATCCAACACAGCCATAAAATAAATAATTAAATAAATAAATAAAAAGAATTATAAGGGGTCCAGAAGAAGAAGAGACAAAGAAAGGGACTGAGAAAATATTTGAAGAGATTAAAGTGGAAAACTTCCCTAATATGGGAAAGGAAACAGTTAATCAAGTCCAGGAAGCGCACAGAGTCCCACACAGGATAAATCCAAGGGGAAACATGGCCAGATACATATTAATCAAACTATCAAAAATTAAATACAAAGAAAAAATATTAAAAGCAGCAAGGAAAAAACAACAAATAACATACAAGGGAATCCCCATAAGGTTAACAGCTGATCTTTCAGCAAAAACTCTGCAAGCCAGAAAGGGGTGGCAGGACATATTTAAAATGATGAAAGGGAAAAGCCTACAACCAAGATTACTCTACCCAGCAAGGATCTCATTCAGATTTGATGGAGAAATTAAAACCTTTACAGACAAGCAAAAGCTAAGTGAATTCAGCAATACCTAACCAACTTTACAACAAATGCTAAAGGAACTTCTCTAGGCAGGAAACACAAGAGAAGGAAAAGACCTACAACAACAAAACCAAAACAACTGAGAAAATGATAATAGGAGCATACATATCGATAATTAGCTTAAATGTAAATGGATTAAATGCTCCAACCAAAAGATATAGACTGGCTGAATGGATACAAAAACAAGACCTGTATATATGCTGTCTACAAGAGACCCACTTCAAACCTAGGGACACATACAGACTGAAAGTGAGGGGATGGAAAAAGATATTCCATGCAAATGGAAATCAAAACAAAGCTGGAGTAGCAATTCTCATATCAGACAAAATAGACTTTAAAACAAAGACTATTAAAAGAGACAAAGAAGGACACTACATAATAATCAAGGGATCCATCCAAGAAGAAGATATAACAATTATAAATATCTATGCACCCAACATAGGAGCACCTCAATACATAAGGCAAATGCTAACAGCCATAAAAGGGGAAACTGACAGTAACACAATCATAGTAAGGGACTTTAACACCCTACTTTCACCAATGGACAGATCATCCAAAATGAAAATAAATAAGGAAACACATGTTTTAAATGATACATTAAACAAGATGGTCTTAACTGATATTTATAGGGCATTCCATCCAAAAACAACAGAATACACTCTCTTCTCAAGTGTTCATGGAACATTCTCCAGGATAGATCTTATCTTGGGTCACAAATCAAGCCTTGGTAAATTTAAGAAAATTGAAATCATATCAAGTGTCTTTTCTGAACACAACGCTATGAGACTAGATATCAATTACAGGAAAAAATCTGTAAAAAATACAAGCACATGGAGGTTAAACAATACACTACTTAATAACCAAGAGAACACTGAAGAAATCAAAGAGAAAAATCAAAAAATACCTAGAAACAAATGACAATGAAAACACGACAACCCAAAACCTATGGGATGCAGCAAAAGCAGTTCTAAGAGGGAAGTTTATAGCCATACAATCCTACCTTAAGAAACAAGAAACATCTCAAATAAACAACCTAACCTTACACTTAAAGCAATTAGAGAAAGAAGAACAAAAAACTCCCAAAGTTAGCAGAAGGAAAGAAATCATAAAGATCAGATCAGAAATATGTTGAAAAGAAATGAAGGAAACAATAGCAAAGATCAATAAAACTAAAAGCTGGTTCTTTGAGAAGATAAACAAAATGGATAAACCAATAGCCAGACACATCAAGAAAAAAAGGGAGATGACCAAAACAGTAGAATCAGAAATGAAAAAGGAAAAGTAACAACTGACACTGCAAAAATATAAAGGATCAAGAGAGATTACTACAAGGAACTATAAGCCAATAAAATGGACAAGCTGGAAGAAATGGACAAATTCTTAGAAAAGTACAACCTTCCGAGACTGAACCAGGAAGAAAGAGAAAATATAAACAGACCAATCACAGGCACTGAAATTGAAACTGTGATTAAAAATCTTCCAACAAACAAAGGCCCAGGACCAGACGGCTTCACAGGCGAATTCTATCAAACATTTAGAGAAGAGCTAACACTTATCCTTCTCAAACCCTTCCAAAATATTGCAGAGGGAGGAACACTCCCAAACTCATTCTATGAGGTCACCATCACCCTGATACCAAAACCAGACAAAGATGTCACAAAAGAAAGAAAACTACTGGCCAATATCACTGATGAACATAGATGCAATAATCCTCAACAAAATAGTAGCAAACAGAATCCAATATCACGTTAAAAGGATCATACACCATGATCAAGTAGGATTTATCCCAGGAATGCAAGGATTCTTCAATATACACAAATCAATCAATGTGATACACCATATTAACAAATTGAAGAATAAAAACCATATGATCATCTTAATAGATGAAGAAAAAGGTTTTGACAAAATTCAACACTCATTTATGATAACAACCCTCCAGAAAGTAGGCATAGAGGGAACTTACCTCATCAAAATAAAGGCCATATATGACAAAACCATAGCCAACATTGTCCTCAATGGTGAAAAACTGAAACCATTTGCACTAGGATCAGAAAGAAGACACGGTTGCCCACTCTCACCACTATTATTCAACATAGCTTTGGAAGTCCTAGCCACGGCAATGAGAAGAAAAAGAAATAAAAGGAATCCAAATCGGAAAAGAAGAAGTAAAGCTGTCACTGCTTGCAAATGACATGATACTATACATAGAGAATCCTAAAGATGCTACCAGAAAACTACTAGAGCTAATCAAAGAATTTGCTAAAGTAGCAGGATACAAAATTAATGCACAGAATTCTCTTGCATTCCTATACACTAATGATGAAAAATCTGAAAGTGAAATTAAGGAAACACTCCCATTTACCACTGCAACAAAAAGAATAAAATACCTAGGAATAAACCTACCTAAGGAGACAAAAGACCTGTATGCAGAAAACTATAAGACACTGATGAAAGAAATTAAATATGATACCAACAGATGGAGAGATATACCATATACTGTGTTCTCGGATTGGAAGAATCAACATGTGAAAATGACTATACTACCCAAAGCAATCTACAGATTCAATGCAATCCCTATCAAACTACCAATGGCATTATTCACAGAACTAGAACAAAAAAGTTCACAATTTGTATGGAAACACAAAAGACCCCGAATAGCCAAAGCAATCTTGAGAAAGAAAAACGGAGCTGGAGGAATCAGGCTCCCAGACTTCAGACTGTACTACAAAGCTACAGTAATCAAGACAGTATGGTACTGGCACAAAAACAGAAATATAGATCAGCGGAACAGGATAGAAAGCCCAGAGATAAACCCATGCACATATGGTCACCTTATTTTTGATAAAGGAGGCAAAAATATACAATGGAGAAAAGACAGCCTCTTCAATAAGTGGTGCTGGGAAAACTGGACACTTACATGTAAAAGAATGAAATTAGAACACTCCCTAACACCATACACAAAAATAAGCTCAAAATGGATTAAAGACCTAAATGTAAGGCCAGACACTATCAAACTCTTAGAGGAAAACATAGGCAGAACACTCTATGACATAAATCAAAGCAAGATCCGTTTTGACCCACTTCCTAAAGAAATGGAAATAAAAACAAAAATAAACAAATGGGACCTAATGAAACTTCACAGCTTTTTCACAGCAAAGGAAACCATAAACAAGATGAAAAGACAACCCTCTGAATGGGAGAAAATATTTGCAAATGAAGCAACTGACAAAGGATTAATCTTCAAAATTTACAAGCAGCTCATGCAGCTCAATATCAAAAAAACAAACAACCCAATCCAAAAATGGGCAGAAGACCTAAATAGACATTTCTCCAAAGAAGATATATAGATTGCCAACAAACACATGAAAAAATGCTCAACATCATTAATCATTAGAGAAATGCAAATCGAAACTACAATGAGATATCACCTCACACAGGTCAGAATGGCCATCATCAAAAAATCTACAAACTGTAAATGCTGGAGAGGGTGTGGAGAAAAGGGAACCCTCTTGCACTGTTGGTGGGAGTGTAGATTGATACAGCCACTATGGAGAACAGTATGGAGGTTCCTTAAAAAACAAAAAATAGAGCTGCCATATGACCCAGCAATCCCACTACTGGGCATATACCCTGAGAAAACCATAATTCAAAAAGAGTCATGTACCACAGTGTTCACTGCAGCTCTTTTTACAATAGCCAGGACATGGAAGCAACCTAAGTGTCCATCGACAGATGAATGGATAAAGACGATGTGGCACATATATACAATGGAATATTACTCAGCCATAAAATGAAACAAAATTGAGTTATTTGTAGTGAGGTGGATGGACCTAGAGTCTGTCATACAGAGTGAAGTAATTCAGAAAGAGAAAAACAAATACCATATGCTAACACATATATATGGAATCTAAAAAAAAAAAAAAAATGGTCATGAAGAACCTAGGGGCAGGACAGGAATAAAGACGCAGACCTACTAGAGAATGGACTTGAGGACACAGGGAGGCGGAAGGGTAAGCTGGGACAAAGTGAGAGAGTGGCATGTACATATATACACTACCAAATGTAAAACAGATAGCTAGTGGGAAGCAGCCGCATAGTACAGGGAGATCAGCTCGGTGCTTTGTGACCACCTACACGGTTGGGATAGGGAGGGAGGGAGGGAGACACAAGAGGGAAGAGATATGGGGATATATGTATATGTATATATATAGCTGATTCACTTTGTTATAAAGCAGAAACTAACACACCATTGTAAAGCAATTATACTCCAATAAAGATGTTAAGTAAATAAATAAATAAATAAAAGGGAGACTAAAAAAAAAAATACAGTGTATTACAAGTCCAATCATTACACTTGTTAGAATTAAATGAAAGCAAATAAGATCAAGTAACAACAGCTAACATTTATTAGTGCTCAGTACTGTCCCACAATATGTTAAAAACTAAATATTTTATCTCATTTATATTTAGTCTTCACAGTAACTCAAAAAAGTGGATATAACCCTTATTCCTATTTAAAGATGAGGAATTCACAGCTTAGTAAAGGTTAAGTAGCTAATCTGAGATCACAAGTAAACAAGAGACACAACTGGAATCTGAATGAAAAGTGGTCTCCAAAGCCATGATTTTAATCACATCTCCATTTTTAGTTCTTGATCCATGTAAAGGGTTTTAGTGCTATTAAAGCACTTTATACATGTGAGGAGATTATTATAGTTATTATCATTATTCCTCATAATGGCACTAGTAATAATGACAGCTTCAACCTAGTAACATAATTCTTAAATCTCCAGCATTTAGAAGTGTGTCTTCAACATAGCAAGTGATGATGGTGGAGATAGAGGACTTTTCCACATACTTAAAATAAAAATCTCAGTGAGCTCCTCTAAATTAATACCTCAAAACAAGTACCCATTCAATGCAGTGTATTCAATGTAAAATATTGTCTTTCAAGGGCAAATATTTTGGCAGGTCAAACAGCACAATAAAATAATTTAAAATAAATAGCCTCAAGCCCATTTCACAAAATTATGTAACCAGAAAACTTCTTGTTATGTTAATCTCAATTGTAAAGGATTATTTTGTGATCATGATAATTTGTCAATGTTTATTCAAAACATACAGTGTAGCCAGCATATTCAAGTAATCCTGCAACTAGAAAGACAATGTCATGAGAGAAAGAGGAAGAGTCCTTTTAAGATTTCCCCATACTGAGAGAAATATCTCATAAAACTCTGTAGCTCCTTCAGGCTCCTTCATGGCTCACTAAGAAATTAATAACTCCTGAAGACTAATTTAATTTCCAAACTGCCTTAAAAAATGGTGTCCTGGATAGCAGACACAAGTATTATGGTTACCAGAAAGGTAATATGGTTACTCACCCATTACAAATTAGTAAATTGGTACTCTAGACCAGGGCTGCTCAATAGAACAGCAATAATGGGAATACTCCACACCTGCACTGTCTACTAGGTAGCCACTAGCCACATGTGGCTATTCAGCACTTGAAATGTGATTATGGTAACACAGCAACTGAATTTTAAATTTAATTTAATTTTGATTAACTTAAATTGTCACATGTGGATTGTGGCTATTATCTTAGACAGTACAGCTCTAGATTAAAAATAACCCCTTGAATTGATTGGCATGAACCTATTCTCAAGATACTAATTTTTCCTGGATGAACTAAAAAAAATCCAGTTCCTATTGTTATAAACCTGAGTCTGGACCCTGGACCCAGAATGACCCCATGTAGGCACTCTGAGGGTCAGCCTGAAACATCACCACATCTTACCACAACTTCCCTGTAGCAATGCTCACCTATACACTCTGCCTAACATTCCCCACCCCATCTGCGTCACACAGATCACAACACATTTTTCAAATAGTCATTGCTTTCTCTTTGCCTCCTCTTAATCAAATTGACAGAAACTAAAGCACATTCCAAAGGCATCAAGCAGAGCTGCTAAAATGAAAAGGAGAGAGTGGGGAAGCATGCTTTTGCACTAACCTTTCATGTCTAAAGACATGGATTCAAATATAAATCAAACACTAAAGCTTGGTAGTCACATCCAAAACCCCAGGTGGATATGTATCCTAGTCATAAAACTCTTACAATAGGACAAGCTGAAAAATGGAGCAGATGGGAACAATGGGCAAATTTGCTCAATTAAGGCCCACAATCATTAAAAGGCCGGTCATGGACAATCAAAGAGTAATAAATGCCCAAGAGGTATGGGCTTTGATTATTTTCACAAATCAATTCAAACAGAAAGTTACTATGTTAGTAAAAAATTAATTAGGGAAATTTAGAGATGGGAAAGAGAAGATAATGAGGAAGATGGGGGAAAGAGTATATTTCAATATATTAATTTTCTTCCTGTTCCCTACTAAGTCTAAGAAATGCAAGTCATAAAAAATAAGAACTAAACTGAAGACTATTCAGTTTTTTTTAAAATTTATTTACTTACTTTATTTTATTTTTGGCTATGTTGGGTCTTCATTGCTTCTGCGGGCTTTCTCTAGTTGCGGTGAGCGGGGGCTACTCTTCATTGCAGTGAGCGGGCTTCTCATTGCGATGGCTTCTCTTGCTGCGGAGCACAGGCTCTAGACGCGCAGGCTTCAGTAGTTGTGGCTCGTGGGCTCTAGAGCGCAGGCTCAGTAGTTGTGGCGCACGGGCTTAGTTGCTCCGCAGCATGTAGGATCTTCCAGGACCAGGGCTCGAACCCATGTTCCCTGCATTGGCAGGTGGATTCTTAACCACTGCACCACCAGGGAAGTCCCAAGACTATTCAGTTTTGTTTCCTTTTCTCACACTCAATTTTTCCTCAAAGGAAAACTAGGCATGTCCACAAAATGATGTGAAATCATTAGAGGTTAATTCCACTAAAACTATTCTGAAAGGATTTGACTTTTTAAAATATGTTAAACCTAGAAATCAGTCTTTTAAAATTCAGTTATTCATATTGCACTTATAATTTAACTTTCAGTTCTATCAATAAGTCAGAATAAGAATATTTAGTACAGCTTGAGTTTGAGGTTCTTTGCTTAATAATTATCAAACACTGTCTCTTTATAGGCCATTTAAATAGCTCATCTTCATTTCACAGCCCTCTTGTCCTATTATCCCCAAGCAGCCAGGACTAAAGCAGTTCTTTAACTGAATAAACTCTCTTAAATTGCAGTTTGAAAATCATCACTATGCTATTTATTTTGGCTCATGGTTACAATGCATGGTAACTATGCTTTGCTATTATTAAGATTAATATACACTTTTTTACTCTTAAGCCACCTTTCTCAACAATTAGAAACAGAGTAAATTCACTGGAAAAATCAAAGCACAACAAGAAAGAAACCATTCAGTTCTAACCACTGAAACCTCATCTATTTGAATACTCATTTCTTTTCTTAAAATGATAGTGTGAGAAAATGAAGTATCTGTTCCTTTCATATGAAAATGGAAACAATAGCATAGACATTTTTTGCCAGGTTTTTAAAGAACCAAAAACAATTTCAAAATATTGTAATACTGTACCAAAGACAATTTCAAAATATTGTAATACTGTATCAAAGACAATTTCGAAATGTTTTGAGGAAGAGAATGACAATCTAACTTGACAAACTTTTTAATGTGGAACCAGAAAAGTGAGAGGAGGAGAGAAGGAGGGAGAAAGAGAGCTACTTTGGCATAATTTTAAGGAACAAACAAATACCAAAGTATAATTTTAAATTCAGAGTATACCAAGTATCAAAGTATACTCTCTCTGGTAAGTTTAGAAGTTAAGACCACAACAAATATCAAAGTATACTTTTTCTGGTATAAGGCAAGGGAAATACTAAGGAAGCCAGTCTGAAAAATTTAAGTAAAGAAGCAGGCACTAACCAAAAAAGAAAAACAACAAAAACAAAATCTAAGAGCACAGCCGTATCATTCACATTAGGCAGGTCCTGAACGATGCTTTACTCTAGGCATATGTATTACAGATGAAAGGGAATGGCATGAACAACGATTCCACAATTGCCAACTGATGACTGCATGTTGTTTCTCTATTAAGGTGGTAACTATAAAATCCAGGTAAATAAAAAATCCCAATTATTTACTATTTCAGTACTTTTAGAATCATAGAATATGAATAGCTACATGGGACCCCAAATATCATCCATTCTAAACCTCTGATTTTACAGGCTTAGAAATTATTTTCCCAGAGCTGGTAGGATGGCCAAATCTCTACCTCATACTACAATGTTCTTCCCACTGAAAAGTGCTTCCAAATGCCCAAGCTTCCAATTTCATCAAACCAAAGCATCATTTATAAAACACATTCATCTTCAATAGCAGCAGGGATATAACAGTTCTGAAACTTCAAACAGCATGACCAACTGCTGTACAGAAAAGAATGAAACATATTAGCCCAAGTGCCAAAAAATTAAAAAACCGCTTCCTTCAAAAGGAGAGCAGTTCCTTCAAAAATGCTACAAACATGATGCCTTTTTCCCCTTAAGAAGAGTAATTATTGGTTTTAATGGTTTCCATTTAGTCTCTGGGGAACATGAGTTAAACACTAATGCAAGCTGTCACAGCACAGCAACCTCCGAAGGCTCCACTCCACTCAGAAGTAAGAAATAGAATTCTGTTAGGGAAAAAGAACTTTGAAAGGAGCTCATCTCCGATTTGCATAAGAAAGACTTATTCTCATTAATTTTTATCCCCATTTTAAAGATTTAGAAACAAATGCATAAATACTCACTTAAAAACTATTAGCCACCCTCGGTAATAGTCAGCATATAAATTTTAATACCTATCTCTTGAAAAAGTAGGATCCTACTTGCCATCCTCTCCAATATAAAGAATTTAGACTGTTGATGATTGCTACCGATTAACAAAACTGTTAAGAAGGCTTCTTCCCAATACCACATTTAGCTCTGCATATGCTTACTCATCATTTTGAGAGCTGCAAATGTACAATGATAATCAAAAGAATAAATACGAACCCAAACAACTCTTTAAGGAGTTATAGTTGCAACCATAAAAAAGCTGATAATTATCAAGTCACACCTTTTTCTCCTACTATAAAATTCAAAAGATAAAAATGAGAAATGTATACTATAACATTGTGCTACATTAAAAAGTCCATTTCAAATTCCAATGCTGCATTTACTGCTCTTTGAAAAATGTCAATCAGTTGTTACAAAAATTATTTCTGAACTCTGCATCAAAAATAAATGGGAAAAAATTAGGAACATGTGAAAAGAAGCCTATATAATTTGTTTAATATAAGAGAACCTAAGTGGATGAATTGTGCAACTGTATAGCTTTATATTTCTTGACTCTGACCATTCCCCCTCAAATTCAGAATTTCATTATTATATGAATTATAACATTCATTCTCGGAGACCTTCAAGATGGCAGAGGAGTAAGACGTGAAGATCACCTTCCTCCCCACAAATACATCAGAAATACATCTACATGTGGAACATCTCCTACAGAACACCTACTGAACGCTGGCAGAAGACCTCAGACTTCCCAAAAGGCAAGAAACTCCCCACGTACTTGGGTAGGGCAAAAGAAAAAACAGAGAGAAAAGAATAGGGACAGGACCTACACCTCTGGGAGGGAGCTGTGAAGGAGGAAAAGTTTCTACACACTAGGAAGCCCCTTCACTGGCGGAGATGGGGGGTGGTGGGGGGGAAGCTTCGGAGCCATGGAGGAGAGCGCAGCAACAGGGGTGCAGAGGGCAAAGCAGAGAGATTCCCGCACAGAGGATCAGTGCCGACCAGCACTCACCAGCCTGAGAGGCTTGTCTGCTCATCTGCCTGGACGGTTGGGGGCTGGGAGCTGAGGCTCCAGCTTCGGAGGTCAGATCCCAGGGAGAGGACTGGGGTTGACTGCGTGAACACAGCCTGAAGGGGGCTAGTGCACCACAGCTAGACGAGAGGGAGTCCGGGAAAAAGTCTGGAACTGCCTAAGAGGCAAGAGACTACTGTTTTGCAGTGCACAAGGATAGGGGATTCAGAGCACTGCCTAAATGAGCTCCAGAGATGGACACCAGCCGCAGCTATCAGCGTAGACAACAGAGACGGGAATGAGACGCTAAGGCTGCTGCTGCAGCCACCAAGAATACTGTGTGCAAGCACAGGTCACTATCCACACCTGCACTCCCAGGAGCCTGTGCAGGCCGCCACTGCCAGGGTCGCGTGATCCAGGGACAACTTCCATGGAAGAATACATGGCACATCTCAGGCTGTTGCAACGTCACCCCTGCCTCTGCCGCTGCAGGCTAGCTAGCCCCGCATTCCATACCCCTCCCTCCCCCCAGGCCTGAGTGAGACACAGCCCCCTAATCAGCTGCTCCTTTAACCCTGTCCTGTCTGAGTGAAGAACAGATGCCCTCAGGCGACCTACATGCAGAGGCAGGCCAAATCCAAAGCTGAACCCAAGGAGCTGTGAGAACAAAGAAAAGAAAGGGAAATTTCTCCCAGCAGCCTCAGGAACAGTGGATTAAATCTACACAATCACCTTGATGTACCCTGCATCTCTGGAATACCTGAAGAGACAATGAATCATCCCAAAATTGAGGCGGTGGACTTTGGGAGCAACTGTAGACTTGCGGTTTGCTTTCTGCATCTAATTTGTTTCTGGTTTTAGTATTTAGAGTTTATTATCATTGGTAGATTTGTTTATTGATTTGGTTGCCCTCTTCCTTTTTTTACTTTAATATATAGATGTATATATCTTTTTCCTTTTTCTCTTTTTGTGAGTGTGAATGTGTACGTTTCTTTGTGTGATTTTTGTCTGAATAACTTTGCTTTTACCATTTGTCCTAAGGTTGTTTCTGACTGGTTTTTTTTCTTTTTTTTTAATTACTTTAAAATTTTTTTATGTTTAATAATTAAAAATTTTTTTTATTTTAATAACTTTATTTTATTTTTTTCTTTCTTTCTTTTTTTTCTCCCTTTTCTTCTAAACCATGTGGCTGACAGGGTCTTGGTGCTCCAGCCGGGTGTCAGACCTGTGCCTCTGAGGTGGGAGAGCCAAGTTCAGGACATTGGTCCACCAGAGACTTCCCGGCTCCAGGTAATGTCAAACAGCGAAAGCTCTCCCAGAGATCTCCATCTCAACGCTAAGACCCAGCTCCACTCAATGACCAGCAAGCTACAGTGCTGGACACCCTATGCCAAACAACTAGCAAGACAGGAACACAACCACACCCATCAGAAGAGAGGCTGCCTAAAATCACAGTAAGGTCACAGGCACCCCAAAACACACCACCGGACACGGTCCTGCCAACCAAAAAGACAAGATCCAGCCTCACCCACGAGAACACAGGCACCAGTCCCCTCCATCAGGAAGCATACATAATCCACTGAAACAACCTTAGCCACTGAGGGCAGACGCTAAAAACAACGGGAACTAAGAACGTGCAGCCTGCGAAAGAAGACCCCAAACACAGTAAGTTAAGCAAACTGAGAAGACAGAGAAACACACAGCAGATGAAGGAGCAAGGTAAAAACCCATCAGACCAAATAAATGAAGAGGAAATAGGCAGTCTATCTGAAAAAGAATTCAGAGTAATGATAGTAAAGATGATCCAAAATCTTGGAAATACAATGCAGAACAAACAAGAAAGTTTTAACAAGGAACCAGAAGAACTAAAGAGCAAACAAACAATGATGAACAACACAATAAATGAAATTAAAAATTCTCTAGAAGGAATCAACAGCAGAATAACTGAGGCAGAAGAATGGATAAGTGACCTGGAAGATAAAATAGTAGAAATAACTACTGCAGAGCAGAATAAAAAACAAAGATTGAAGAGTTGAGGACAGTCTCAGAGACCTCTGGGACAACATTAAACGCAGCAATATTCGAATTATAGGGGTCCCAGAAGAAAAAGAGGAAATAAAAGGGACTGAGAAAATATTTGAAGAGATTATAGTGGAAAACTTCCCTAATATGGGAAAGGAAATAGTCAATCAAGTCCAGGAAGCACAGAGAGTCCCATAAAGGATAAATCCAAGGAGAAACGTGCCAAGACACATATTAATCAAACTATCAAAAATTAAATACATAGAAAAAATTAAAAGCAGCAAGGAAAAAACAACAAATAACATACAAGGGAATCCCCATAAGGTTAAAAGCTGATCTTTCAGCAGAAACTCTGCAAGCCAGAGGGAGTGGCAGGACATAATTAAAGTGATGAAATGAAAAAACCTACAACCAAGCAAGGATCTCATTCAGCTTCGATGGAGACATTAAAACATTCACAGACAAGCAAAAGCTAAGCAAATTCAGCACCATCAAACCAGCTTTACAACAAATGCTAAAGGAACTTCTCTAGGCAGGAAACACAAGAGAAGGAAAAGACCTACAATAACAAACCCAAAACAATTCAGAAAATGGTAATAGGAACATACATATTGATAATTACCTTAAATGTAAATGGATTAAATGCTCCAACCAAAAGACACAGACCGGCTGAATGGATACAAAAACAAGACCCGTACATATGTTGTCTACAAGAGACCCACTTCAGACCCAGGGACACATACAGACTGAAAGTGAGGGGATGGAAAAAGATATTCCAAGCAAATGGAAATCAAAAGAAAGCTGGAGTAGCAATTCTCATATCAGACAAAATAGACTTTATAATAAAGAGTAGCACAAGAGACAAAGAAGGACACTACATGATGATCAAGGGATCCATCCAAGAAGAAGATATAACAATTGTAAATATTTATGCACCCAACATAGGAGCACCTCAATACATAAGGAAAATGCTAACAGCCATAAAAGGGGACATTGACAGTAACACAATCATAGTAGGGGACTTTAACACCCCACTTTCACCAATGGACAGATCATCCAAAATGAAAATAAATAAGGAAACACAAGCTTTAAATGATACATTAAACAAGATGGACTTAATTGACATTTATAGGACATTCGATCCAAAAACAACAGAATACACTCTCTTCTCAAGTGCTCATGGAACATTCTCCAGGATAGATCATATCTTAGGTCACAAATCAAGCCTTGGTAAATTTAAGAAAATTGAAATCGTATCAAGTATCTTTTCCGAACACAACGCTATGAGACTAGATATCAACTACAGGAAAAAAAATGTAAAATTACAAACACATGGAGGCTAAACAATATGCTACTAAATAACCAAGAGATAACTGAGGAAATCAAAAACTACTTAGAAACAAATGACTGAAAACACGATGGCCCAAAACCTACGGGATGCAGCAAAAGCAGTTTTAAGAGGGAAGTTTATAGCAATACAATGCTACCTCAAGAAGCAAGAAAAACCTCAAACAACCTAATCTTACAACTAAAGCAATTAGACATAGAAGAACAAAAAACCCCAAAGTTAGCAAAGGAAAGAAATCATAAAGATCAGATCAGAAATAAATGAAAAAGAAATGAAGAAAACAATAAAAAAGATGGATAAAACTAAAAGCTGGTTCTTGGAGAAGATAAACAAGATTGATTAACCATTAGACAGACTTATCAAGAACAAAAGGAGAAGACTCAAATCAACAGAATTAGAAATGAAAAAGAGAAGTAACAACTGACACTGCAGAAACACAAAGGATCAAGGGAGATTACTACAAGCAACTATATGCCAATAAAATGGACAACCTGGAAGAAATGGACAAATTCTTAAAAATGCACAACCTTCCGAGACTGAACCAGGAAGAAAGAGAAAATATAAACAGACCAAACACAAGCACTGAAATTGAAACTGTGATTAAAAATCTTCCAACAAACAAAGGCCCAGGACCAGATGGCTTCACAGGTGAATTCTATCAAACATTTAGAGAAGAACTAACACCTATCCTTCTCAAACTCTTCCAAAATATAGCAGAGGGAGGAACACTCTTAAACTCATTCTACAAGGCCACCATCACCCTGATACCAACACCAGACAAAGATATCACAAAAAAAGAAAAGTACAGACCATATCACTGATGACCATTGATGCAAAAATCTTCAATAAAATACGAGCAAACAGAATCCAAAGGCACATTAAAGCGATCATACACCATGACCAAGTGGGGTTTACCCAGGAATGCAAGGATTCTTCAATACACGCAAATCAATGTGATACACCACATTAACAACCTGAAGGATAAAAACCATATGATAATCTCAATAGATGCAGAAAAAGCTTTCAACTAAATTCAACACGCATTTATGACAAAAACTCTCCAGAAAGTAGGCATAGAGGGAACTTACCTCAACATAATAAAGGCTATATATGACAAACCCACAGCCAACATCGTTCTCAATGGTGAAAAACTGAAACCATTTCCTCTAAAATCCTGAACAAGACAAGGATGCCCACTCTCACCACTAATATTCAACATAGTTTTGGAAACTTTAGCCACAGCAATCAGAGAAGAAAAAGAAATAAAAGGAATGCAAATCGGAAAAGAAGAAGTAAAGCTGTCACTGTTTGCAGATGACATGATACTATACACAGAGAATCCTAAAGATGCTACCAAAAAACTACTAGAGCTAATCAATGAATTTGGTAAAGTAGCAGACTACAAAATTAATGCACAGAAATCTCTTGCATTCCTACACACTAATGATGAAAAATCAGAA
Organism: Eubalaena glacialis; assembly: GCF_028564815.1. Taxonomy (NCBI): domain Eukaryota; kingdom Metazoa; phylum Chordata; class Mammalia; order Artiodactyla; family Balaenidae; genus Eubalaena; species Eubalaena glacialis. Next base: position 36,038,921 of record NC_083730.1, read on the forward strand.
AGTGAAATTAAGGAAACACTCTCATTTACTATTTCAACAAAAAGAATAAAATACCTAGGAATAAACTTACCTAAGGAGACAAAAGACCAGTATGCAGAAAACTATAAGACACTGATGAAAGAAATTAAAGATGATACAAACAGATGAAGAGGTATACCATGTTCTTGGATTGGAAGAATCAACATTGTGAAAATGACTATACTACCCAAAGCAATCTACAGATTCAATGCAATACCTATCAAACTGCCAATGGCATTTTTCACAGAACTAGAACAAAAAATTTCACAATTTGTGTTGAAAAACAAAAGACCCTGAATAGCCAAAGCAATCTTGAGAAAGAAAAACAGAGCTGGAGGATTCAGGCTCCGTGACTTCAGACTATACTACGAAGCTACAGTCATCAAGACCGTATTGTAGTGGCACAAAAACAGAAATATAGATCAATAGAACAGGATAGAAAGCCCAGAGATAAACCCACGCACATATGGTCACCTTATTTTTGATAAAGGAGGCAAAAATATACAATGGAGAAAAGACAGCCTCTTCAATAAGTGGTGCTGGGAAAACTGGACACTTACATGTAAAAGAATGAAATTAGAACACTCCCTAACACCATACACAAAAATAAACTCAAAATGGATTAAAGACCTAAATGTAAGGCCAGACACTATAAAACTCTTAGAGGAAAACATAGGCAGAACACTCTATGACATAAATCAAAGCAAGATCCTTTTTGACCCACCTCCTAAAGAAATAGAGATAAAAACAAAAATAAACAAATGGGACCTAATGAAACTTCAAAGCTTTGCACAGCAAAGGATAACATAAACAAGACGAAAAGACAACCCTCAGAATGGGAGAAAATATTTGCAAACGAATCAATGGACAAAGGATTAATCTCCAAAATATATAAACAGCTCATGCAGCTCAATATCCAAAAAACAAACAACCCAATCCAAAAATGGGCAGAAGACCTAAATAGACATTTCTCCAAAGAAGATATACAGACTGACAACAAATACATGAAAGGATGCTCAACATCACTAATCATCAGAGAAATGCAATCAAAACTATAATGAGGTATCACCTCACACCAGTCAGAATGGCCATCATCAAAAAATCTACAAGCAATAAATGCTGAAGAGGGTGTGGAGAAAAGGGAACCCTCTTGCACTGTTGGTGGGAATGTAAACTGATACAGCCACTATGGAGAACAGTATGGAGGTTCCTTAGAAAACTAAAAACAGAACTACCATATGACCCAGCAATCCCACTACTGGGCATATACCCTGAGAAAACCATAATTCAAAAAGAGTCATGTTCCACAATGGTCATTGCACCACTATTTACAATAGCCAGGATATGGAACCTAAGTGTCCATTGACAGATGAATGGATAAAGAAGACGTGACACATATATACAATGGAATATTACTCAGCCATAAAAGGAAACAAAATTGAGTTATTTGTAGTGAAGTGGATGGACCTAGAGTCTGTCCTACAGAGTGAAGTAAGTCAGAAAGAGAAAAACAAATACCGTATGCTAACACATATACATGGAATCTAAAACAAAAAAGTTGTAAAGTGCTTGGCATTAAAACTTTCTCCAGACATAATAGAGTCATCCATAACTAATAAGATCACAAAGGAAAATTACATGTAGAAATTAAAAGAAAGTCTCTTAACAAAAGTATTGTAAAAGGATCTTTAAACAGTATCTAACATAGTACTTTTTGAACAGATATTCACAACATAAGTTACACTGTTGTGATTTAAGAATAGAATTGAACTTAGAAATACAAACATTAAATGAAAACACTTCACTAACACAATTTTGAAAGAAAGAGGTAATAACTCAGTCAATTTACAAAAAGAGAGGTGGGGTGGAGTGAGGGTAATTCAGACGAGCTAATATAAGAAATTTTCACTTTCAAACAATATAAGAATCTCTAGCATGTAATAACACTTGCATCTTTAAGACAATGTTACCAAAAAAGTAGGTGGTCATCTTGAAGGTATCACCAAAAGCTCTACATTTTCAAATCTGTTGGAATTACAGACACAAAAGGCCACGTATTATATGATTCCCTTTATATGAAATGTCCAGAATTGGAATATCTACAGAGATAGAAAGTAGATGAGTGGTTGCCAGGGGCTGGAGGAAGGAGGGAATGGGGAATGACTGCTAATGGGTACATGGTTATATTTTTGATAAAAATGGTCTAAAAGTAAACAGTGGTGCTGATCGTACAACTTTGTGAATTCACTAAAAAACCATTAAACTGTACACTTTCCAAGGGTGAACTTTATGGTGTGTGAATTATACTTCAATAAAACTATTATTAAAAGATTAAATTTAAATTAAAAAGTAATCTGACAGAATTCATAATGTCAATTTATACTACAACAGATATCATTCAGAGCCTTCCACCTGTTCCAATAGCTTCTTTTTTACCTTGGCAAGGCGGCTCATCTGATCTTCTGAGAGAGTACTGCTTGTTCTGCCAGGAGTTTTTGTGGGCTCTGATCCATCTGCTTCCACGTTAGGCCAGACTTTCAAGTCGTGCATCCCTTGGCGAAACATGCTAGGCAAAAAGAGAATGTTCAGCACAGAATTAAATTAATGTAGTTCATTATGGGAAATTTTAGATTCGTAAACAGAGAGAATTCTACCAAGGAAATACATGTCTCTCTTGCCAAGCTTTAAGCCTCCAGTGGGCTGTAAAGCAATTAACCAAGCAACTAAAATCCATGTAACACTGTTTTTCACGTGCCATATTTTTCTCCTCCAAGCAGTTAGAACTATTACAGAGATTCTAAAGTTAAACTGGAAACAGAGAAGCATCAGTAATGGACCACATGCACTTCATCACTTCAGTGGAGATCTTAGAAACAGAAACCAAATTTCTACCCAGTGAAAGAATGTCACATTTACAATGACTGAAACCAAAATTAAAATAATTATATAACTTTCTACTTTAAGTGACAATTCAGCATAGTAGACAGCGGAGTTGAACTGCCGGGGTTTGGATCCCAGCTGTGCCATCTATTACCTACAAGACTTTGGGTAAGTTACTTAACTTCTCTGTGCCTCAGTTTCCTCATCTATAAAATGAGATTATAAAGAGTAACTGTATCTCACAGGGTTGTTAGAAAAATTAAATAAACCAGTACAAGTAAAAAGTACTTAGAATAGTGTCTGCCACATAATAAGTATTCGATAAATGTTAGCTATTATTTTCCTTTTCACTGGGTACAGGCTTATTTTTCACCCATCTTCTTTTCCATAAGAAAGATGTCTAAAAGGGAATACAACAGTGGATTCAGTAAGAAAAAATACCCATGTCTACAAATCAGAAATTTAACATATCGTTGGAATTCAGCCTGAGCTGGATGATCCTGCTTTAAAGTAAAAGACTGCATGACCTCTGATTGTCATGCTTCTGCTTCTTTCAAAAAGCTACCATGGGGTTTCCATGGTGGCGCAGTGGTTGAGAATCTGCCTGCCAATGCAGGGGACACGGGTTCGAGCCCTGGTCTGGGAAGATCCCACATGCCGCGGAGCAACTAGGCCCGTGAGCCACAACTACTGAGCCTGCGCGTCTGGAGCCTGTGCTCCCCAACAAGAGAGGCCGCGATAGTGAGAGGCCCGCGCATCGCGATGAAGAGTGGCCCCCACTTGCCGCATCTAGAGAAAGCCCTCGCACAGAAACGAAGACCCAAGACAGCGAAAAATAAATAATAAAAATAAATAATAAATAAAAAAACTTAAAAAAAAAAAAAAAAAGCTACCATGGGGCTTCCATGGTGGCGCAGTGGTTGAGAATCTGCCTGCCAATGCAGGGGACACATGTTCGAGCCCTGGTCTGGGAAGATCCCACATGCCGCGGAGCAACTAGGCCCGTGAGCCACAATTACTGAGCCTGCGCGTCTGGAGCCTGTGCTCCGCAACAAGAGAGGCCGCGATAGTGAGAGGCCCGCGCACCGCGATGAAGAGTGGCCCCCGCTTGCCGCAACTGGAGAAAGCCCGCGTACAGAAATGAAGACCAACACAGCCAAAAATATAAATAAATAAATAAAAATAAATTAAAAAAAAAAAAAGCTACCATGAAGACCCACAGTAAAGGTTGAACAAACTCATAAAAGGAGCTCTAGACAAATATGTTTTTTAAATATGCTGTCAAGTTTCTGAGTTTTGTTTTTTTGAAGAGGGTTAGAGATAGTCTTCTGTTAGTGTGTTCTCTTTTTTTAAGTGTTGTTTAACAAGGCCTTTCAAACAATATAAAGTCTATTCAAACAGCATCCTCCCAAAGCTGAAAGGCCAAGCTGTCAATTGCAATGAAAAGAATAAGACTAGAAGTGTGTGCAGGGGAGTAGGCAAGTCCAAAGACTCCCATATTAAATAATTTTTTAATTAGGTACACGATGGATATAGTGATGCATTTTTCCCATCTTTAAAACCACTGTACTTAACTGTAAAAGGTTCACATTAATTTTTAAACCATTATTATCATGATCTGACCAATGGAAAATTTCTTAGCAGATTTTCCTGAGGTAATAAAGAGAATTTTCACTGAATATTATGTAATGTATGTAAGTAATGATGCCATAAACATTTAGATTGGAAACTATAAAGGACAGCTACAAGCTGATGAGCAGTATAAGATTAAGGACCAAATATGTTAAGGTCTCTAAGGTTGGCAATAAACTGGTAATATCCAGCAACCATATCTGCAAAAGCTTACTTTATAGGCCCAACACAAAATGTACTGACTGGTTGTGAAGAATCAATACACCCAATATTTATCTATCATGTTAAAGATAAAAAAAAAAGTGTTATTATTTAAAAAGCCTTTATAAAGTTCATTTTCTTTCCCTTTCAACTGAGAGACATTCAACATCAAGCAGACCTTAGTCTCTAAGAAACTGGGTACAGTGAGGTCATAATACCACTTTCAATGAATATCCTTAAATGTACCTTCAGAAACAGCAGAAAGCTTCCCTTCCTTCTCTCCACTTCCTTACCCCCAAGTGAATAGTTTGGCTAAACTTAACTAAATCAAAAATAAGTACAGTTGGCAGGAAGTCAGTTTACTAAATGATTTAGGTGCCTTGGGATGGATCTGGAGAAGAGATTTAAGGATAGGGGACATGGAAGGTAGGGGTGATGCCAAGTGATTCAAATGATCAAGTGAACATATTACTTTCTCTTGACACTAATGGAACCTTTACAGAGAGTTACACAGCCTCCAGGTGGCAAGCCAGAAGATGCTCAGAGCATCAAGTCCATTTGGGAAATTAAGCCAAACAGGCAAGAAAGAAGAAAACAGTACAGCAGGATCTCCCTCAGACACAAGCAGAGGCCCCAGCAACAGCTGCTGTAGATGCTCCAGCTCCCAGTGCCAAGCCACTACAGCAACAACTGGCCTGACTTCAGAATTCACATTTGGAAAAAACATCTGCAAGAGAAATATACAGCTTGCGTATGATCCTTTGCCAATTCAACCTAATGATCAATCAACTCTTTAGCTACTTAGGAATCTCACAAGCTAGACTTTCAAAATGAGGACAATTAGTTACTCCAGCCATATCCTAACAGATCTGTCTTTCGATTAACTACACTATTCTCCAAGAAGCACTGCTTCACACTGACTCAAGTATACAAAACAGGTATTAGCAAACAGCAAGAGTTGGTAGTCACAGGACTCCCGATACTATAACATAGCTATTAGACACTTTGAGGACCACTTTTAAAAAGCTAGTAAGTCCATACCAGGACTATTTAAGGAACAAGGTGGGGTACAACAGGTGTTATTTCATTGCCTAAGAAACATTTGAGGAAATGAAGGTCGAAAGCAGCATTTCCCTAAGTCATGAGAACTGTGGTGGCACATGACATGATTTTTAATGGTAGGTGGAAAAAAATTTGCACAGGCTTCCTGCTGAGATCACACAGAAGACTCATACTACTTTCTCACCATGAATGTCAGCAACACCATGCAGAGAAGCAGCTGTGACCCAGCAGTACAAGTGGATGTCTGCACTCTGCTATAGCACCTGGAATATCCTGAATATCATATTCTTCCACAATCCAAAGGTGCACAGGAAGTCCAGTATCCTGCGAGGGAATGCCTCGGCTTGTCTCCACTGCACCCCAGTTAGCCTTCAAGGGAAGGCCCCAGGACACAGAGAGAAAAAGGAGTTATTTTAATTTCATAGGGCTTCTCAGATTTCCTTTTTCTGAGGTGCAGGTCACTATAAGCATCAGCCTAGAGAGAAGAGTAGGTGATCTAACATGAGTCATTATACACACACATACACACAATGATTACTACTGATTTCACGTACTTTATAAAAACTTGCCAAAGGCCAAGTAAAACAGTGTCACAAATGTCAATCTGAGAATTGATTTGGCTGTAGGCAGGTCATTTCACTGTACTTCTGTGGAAATTTCTATTGTCTCACACCTATAGTCTAGTCAGATTGTCTCCTGAAAGCACATCCTAAGGTCAATGAAAATGTATCGATATATGAGAGTTAAAAGAGGTGTTTCCATGAGGGAAACTCCCGCTGTTATTTCAGAAGGTAAACCACTAATGAAGAGGCCAGGAGGAAAAACCAAGAGGTCTATCTGGCTGTTTCTCAAGAAGATTTAACCACTAAGACTACAGTAAGAGTAATAAACTGTTGTGCATTTTTTTCTATATGGCAAGCAAATTCCACCCTGGTAGAGAAAGTAAAAAGGTACAAACACTCCAGAAAAGAAACATACTGATTTTGTAATATGTCCATTCTACTATAACATGCCATTTTATCAGAAACCATATTTAAAACTGGAGGCCATGATGTCTCAGACTATGTCTAAATTATTGTTCCTGCATGGATTTCAATAATAAATATTTCTTTAATTGGTACATTAAAGTAAAATACCTACACATTACTAAGCAATCAAGCTATTCTAAATGAAATTACATCTACATTTTATTCATAAGTTGAAGCTTTTCTGAGACATCCTATCCTGAACAGAAAAATTCAATATTGTAAGGATATCAATTCTCTCTGTAATTCACATATATAATTCAATACAGTTTCCCAACAAAATAACAATGAGCTTTTTATTTTTAACTGAGGAAATAATATTAATATTTATCTGATAAAATATAGAGACTATCCAGAGAAATTCTGAAAGGACTACAAATGAGGAAGATTATCCGTCTCTAATATTAAAACATTTTATAATTAATAGTATTCAAAACTAACAAGAATAGTTCAGAAATAATTACAGCTAATATTTACTGAGCACTTACTAAGCTCATTACATGTCTTTAGTAATTTATCATCATAAACTACTCTGTGAGGTAAATACTAATATCTCATTTTACAGATAAGGAAACTGAGGCATAAAGAGATTAAATAACTTGCCCAAGGGTGCACAGATAATAAGCAAAAGAGCCAGGTTTTAAACCCAGACAATCTAGTTCTACCTGCCTTCCTAACCACCACTGGTTTATAAAAAACTGATAAATTCAACATCATAATTTAAGATTCATGAGCTGCAAGTAAATAAGCAACAAACAAATATACGATAATTCAAAAGAAAATGTCAAACAGGAGAAACAATATGTGTAACATGTAACACACAAAGGGCTAATTCCACTAATCTACAAAGACCCCTTACACATTAATAAGAAAAATGACAACTCAAAAAAAAAGGCAAAGAATTTTATGGTATGTGAATTATACCTCAATTTTAAAAAATGGGCAAAGGATATGAAAAAGCAATTCACAGAAACATAAACACAAATGTAAAGGGAAATATCACAATACGATCATCTTCACTCATATTTAATGATGTGAAAATTAATTTAGGAGATAACATTTTTCAATTTTAAAATGGGCAAAAATTAAGAAGTTTGATAATACCTAGATTATGGTCTCTACCATTTGATACCTAAAGGAACTAGGACTTCTTTCAGAGAGTCCAGGTCTGGGGCAGGAAATTTCCCAATGAGCCTGGAATAGCTTGTCTCCAGAAAATAAAGACGCTACCAATGACTACTGCTGTACTATACTGTCAAAAGAACATGGGATCAACTTGAAGGGGCTCCTACTGACCAAAAATTGGAATTTTTGAGAATTATAAATAAAAAGAACAATGGATTGAAACATTTCAAAACTGTTTAAAAGTTCATGATAAAACTAAAGAACAAAAAACCAAAAAACCATCAATCGTCACTTTCAAGGTTACCAAGGCACCAACCAATTCATTCTTAAAATTGTTAAAAGGGAAAAGAATTAAACATTCATCTGCCTTTCCTATATGAACTGTATACCAAGGTAACTCAATATATGATGAAACACCATGTTTTTTAGAGAAAAATTCCTATTAATAAACATAGAAAGAATAGAATGTCAACAATTTTCTTAAGATGAAGAGTGATCTCTCTGTTCAGGAGAAAAGGGATAGAGAAAAAACACCCTAAAGGACTATCATGTTTTTGTTTTTGTTTTTTTTTACAATAAACTTCTATTATCTGTAAATTTTTAAAAACAAAATTAACTTTCCTATTATAATCATTACCATTACAGCAAATTAGTGCTTTAGTACTTTTTAAACCCTGTTTGTCCTTTTTGTCACTATTATGACAAAGCAGAAAAACCCTATAACAAAGCAGTTACAGTATATGACAAATAGCCTTTTTTTCCTAAAAATAAGGTTCCAGTTTCCAATGACTATTTCCTAATAGAAATCTCATTACCAATCATTAACAGTAGAGAAATACAAACTGTGTTTTTTAATTAATCTATCTGCATCTCCTGAAGGAAATATGTGTCAACTTCAGCCTCAAGTACTATGGAATCATATGTATCCAATAGGTTTCACTTCCTAGCACAGAGAACCAGACTGGGCATAAACTATTAAGGTCAAGAAAGAAAAGGGCCAGAAAGCAACAACATTTCCATAGGAAAAGAAAACGCTTACCCGTATTTTCCAAACAGCGAAACTGTTGTTCCTCCCACAGGCACTGCCTTTCCTGGTCCATACACATCCCATATAGTCAGGGCCACTTGCGCATTCCTGGGCAGGTCGGGGTATTTCACAGGCAGTTTTAGCCATTCATTCCAGCTATGGAAATAAAGTCAACAAAAACATAAAGCTAAGGAAAGAAAGTCAACATAAACATACGTGTATAACTTTCTTTTAAATTAACAAACCATACAAGAAGGTTTGTCCAGAGAAAATGTCAAAAGATTAAGTTAGTAGTACAAAAAATAACATGACACTTACCTCAATTTTGCTCTAGGTAACTTCAATTTTAAATACAGGCATATATGTATTTTATTTCACTTCACTTTATTGGGCTTTGCAGATATTGCATTTTTTACAAATTGAGGTTTATGGCAACTCCGCACCTAACAAGTCTATGGGTACCATTTTTCCAACAGTTTTTGCTCATTTCATGTCTCTCTATCACATTTTGGTAATTCTTTCAATATTTCAAACTTTTTCATTATTAATATATTTTTTTATGGTGATCTGTTGTAAGTGATCTTTGATGTTACTACTATGACTCGCTGAAGGCTCAGATGATAGTTAGGATCTTTTAGCAATAAAGTAATTTTTAATTAAGGTATGAACACTGTTTTTAGACACAATGCTATTGCACACCTAACAGACTACAGTATAAAGATAACTTTCATATGCATTGGAAAACCAAAAAAATCACTTTATTGCAATACTCGCTTTATTGTGGTGATCTAGACCTGAACCTGCAATATCCCCAAGGTATGCCTATAGAACACATGAAAAAAAATATTTTGAAAAACAAAGCTCATGAAAAATAACACTGGTAAATTCTTTAATCAAGAAACTCAGACATCAAGGATTTACTGTATATATTTACTATAGGGAACTATAGTCAATATCTTGTAATAAAATCTAATGGAAAAGAATAAGAAAAAAGATATATACATATATATGTATAACAGAATCTCTTTGCTATATACCTGAAACCAACATAATACTGTAAATCAACTACACTTCAATGAAGAAAAGAAAAGAGAAACAGACAATATCACTAAGACACAAGGAATATAATAATGGCTAATAAAAATCTGGGAAAACACATAAACCTATTAGAACCAAAGTTGTTTTAGAACTAAACTGTGATTTTTTTTCTGTAAGCATTCTCCAGAACAGTTTTTTATTAAAAAAAGAAAGAAATCAGAATTACTCATATTATACTCAAAATGCTGCCAGGTATAATATGGTCCTATAATATACATCAGTATCTCAATAAAGCAGAAAAAAACCAAAATTTTAAAGAGCTCAAAGGAGACCGACCATCCACTAACTTTGTAACATGAAGAAGTTACTAGACTGCTTTGGACAGGTATGTGACAACTTTTTACATGAGATTTTTCTTCCACTCAAGTTATTTCATTAATACCAATAATGCTTAGCTATTGTTTTATTTAATGCTTTCAAAGCATATTTTTACACATGATTTCACTAAGGAATGTTTGTTCTTACTAACAGTAATGACAGCACAGCTCTCCCATTTTTTTTACTGTCTATTCACCTATGCAAATTTTCTTCTGCATTCAAACTTAACACTGGATTTATCTGATCATTTCAACTTCCTTAAACAACAGATGGCTTTTAAGATCCCAAAAGAAAACTATGCAAACAACACACAAAGTAATACCCAGCAGACACACAGAATTGCTTCTCTCTGTTTACTCAAAATTATTCTCAAAGGGCATATCCCAGTCTAGGTCAAATACACCTGCATCAGTAAGAAACTGAACAGAATTTTCACGAACTTATTAAAGAACAAAACATTTACATCCACCATATAAATTCAAGGACCTACAGGAAAATTAGAGATGGCTATCAATTTAAAGGAGACTCTAAACGTCATTAAATCTTTTTCTTCTATGAAGTTCTTAAAGAAACAAAATACATGCTTTAAAAAGCCTTTCTCCCCTACAGATAAGCTTAAGAAACTAAATGAATTTACTTAATTACTATTCACATGGTGGGCCAGAATGAAAAGGTAAATACTAAGCAGTGTAACCTTATGCCAATGAACAAACCACAGAGATTAGTTAACACAGGCTAAAGTTAAAGAGAAAAGTCAGTAACAATATCCAAAATGAGCTATGAAAATACTCACCCTTATATTCTGTCCTTTGACTAGGAGACAATACATAACAGCAAGCAATCATTTGCCTCAAACCTTTTGCCATCCAACACCTGACCCCCACACCTCTTTAAATTAAAGCAAAAACACTTTACCTGTTTTACATACTGGGCTTCTGCAGAAGATTTCTTTTGAAGAAAATGAATCTGCCGCTAAAAAATAGTTTGAAAACTACTCAAGATATTCTAGAAATTATGGAAACATCTGGTCAGACATCAAAGAACTGTGTATTTTGAACACCATTTTGTTCTCTCCCTTCCCATGAATCATCCCTTCTTCATGCCCCAACTCTAATTAGGCTTAAACTCACCTGGCAACTTTCAAAATATTCCAGTATCCTAAAGCCTGATTCTGGATGGTATGACTTCCCACCATGTACCCCACACCCATACACCAGTGTACTAATTCTCTAGTCTGATTAATGCACTCCTAAATCCTAACTTTCTAATTTTAAAATTATATTAGATAGTCTATGCCTAAAGCCATTTCAAATCCTCGTGACAAGACAAAATATAAATTAAAATAAACTGTAAACCACTTGCCTGCAGAATAATATTCATATATATAACTTAAAATTTTTCAGTATTTCACACCTAAAGATGATAATTTTACCCTAAGTGTAACTAAAGGAAGTACAGGTTTCCTCCCCATGGGCTCTCTTATTATAGGACAGGATAGAATAGAATATGGTAGAAGAGATTCGGATGAATTTTGGATGAGCTTCTCATTATTTGAACTCTCACAACTCACTATCAGAAACTCAGAAATCAGATTTAGACAACTTGGAATCTCATACTACCCCAAAATACTTTCTGAAATGCAAAAATTAAGATAGCAAGAGATCCTTTTGTGGTATAATTTATTTTCCTCACAGTCTACAGAATCTTCTTTTAAGTCAGTGCTTATAGAAAATAAGGGCTGTATAAAGTTTGCCCTTATTTATTTTAGAAGTGCTATTTTTGTTTTGATGAATTGGTAAAAAATTCAACTCTTAAATACTAAAGGGCAGGATGTACAAAATCTGCAAATGTTTCCCTTAAGCCCAAAGAGTATATTTAAAAGAAGATAGGGACTTCCCTGGTGGCGCAGTGATTAAGAATCCACCTGCTAATGCAGGGGACATGGGTTCGAGCACTGGTCCGGGGAGATCCCACATGCCGTGGAGCAACTAAGCCTGTGCACCACAACTACTAAGCCTGCGCTCTAGAGCCCGCGAGCCACAACTACGGAAGCCCGCGTGCCTAGAGCCCGTGCTCCGCAATAAGAGAAGCCACCGCAATGAGAAGCCCGTGCACCACAACGAAGAGTAGCCCTGCTCACCACAACTAGAGAAAGCCGGCACACAGCAACGAAGACCCAACGCAGCCAAAAATAAGTAAGTTAATTAATTAAAAAAATAAAAACCTATCCTCATATATTTACCCAACGTAAGGTATTTTCTCAATCTATCTTCTACACAGCTGTTTTAAACCTTTTAATTAAAAAAAAAGGCATTCTAATTATTTTAGAGTACTTAGTTAGTTTCACAATTTAAAAAAATATAAACTAAATACCTCAAACCTTGAGAGAGCAAATATGAAAGTTTTTATATCCTTGAAAATACATAAACAATGCAGAGAGGAGCTGGTAAATGGGAGGAAGAGGAGAAAGATGTTAATCTCCCTATAACTGGGAATTTGCTTTTGCTCTAATCCCTTTTATTGCCAAGGCATGGAACAAAACAACCATACAATTTACCCCAAGAAAAGTGGAATTCTCCATAAATGTTGACTTCCTAGACCTAAATTTGAGGTTCTAAGTCTTTTGGGGGGTCACAAGCCACCTCAAAAAGTCTAATAAAAACTTTGAGCTCTGTCCCTGTAAAAATGCGCAAGACACAAAAAATTCTGCATACAATTTCAGGGTTTTGTAGATTTCCTGATTCCAGTTTAGGAACCTCTGATACAATTATAGGAGTTTTGGTGGGTTGTTTTAGGTGTAATGATGATACTGTAGCTATGTTACAGACATAAAGAAATATTTAAGTTAAGGTGATATAATATTTGGAATTTGCTTCAGAATAACATTGGGTATAGCTGAAACAAGATTGGCCTGAGTTAGTAATTACTGAAGCTAGGTGAGGGAGCCCTGGAAGTTCATTATATTATTCTCTCTACTTTTACAGGTTTGAAATTTTCCAGAATAATAAGTACAAATACATACATATACTTGTGTGTGTATATATCTAGCCACAAAAAGACTACTAAAGAAATTACACCATTAAAACAGTTGGTTTCAGTGTAGCCAGATCATCAGAGCTTAGGCTTCTGATCTCTCCACAAAACCTTTCCCAGTCTGCTGGGCCACACTTGGTAAACAAAGGGTTGTATCCTCAACAGCACAGCCCGGGAGTCCATGTGGCCACATCCTGTCCTCCATGAATACTGTGGGCATAAACTCCTTCACTGAGAGGCACACAACCTGTGTATCCTGTACCAAGCCTACCAGGGTACTGAATAATACTCACGAATCAAACATTAAAACTGCACCACACAATCTATCAAATAAGAAGTGTCAAGAGATTATATTAAGGACCTACAATACTATCCTGGAAAAACGGGAACTTCATGTTCATTACATTTACCTCGAATTCCAACAATGGCTTGCTAATGCAGCATGCTTAATAAACAAAGAACTTAAAAAAAAAAAAGTTAGTTTCATATTTAACATAAACATCTGATCCAAACAGATGACAACATCTCTCTCTCTAAAGATCTGAGTTCCAAACATCAGCTTAGACAACATCTCAGACTATCCAAAAGTGTTTCTGTGTTCAAGGGCATAGAATGGGAGCAAATTTAGAGACGTGTTTTTGGTTTGGGTCATTTTGTGAATCAGTCAAGTTCTCATAAAAATATGTCAATATACTCAATACAAACATAAATTCACTTCCACCTCAATTAGGTAAATAAATTCACTTTCACCTCACTTCCACCTACTTTATCTGAGTAGGTTCCTACTTTAAACTATTTGATCACTGCTTATAGGTATTAAATAAAGAATTTTAATTCCTCTGTAATCCCAAATAATACTTTCAACATCTATAAAGAAATGGGAGAATAGTCTGGAACCCACCATATTCAAGAAAACAACTTACTTCCATCTCGTACTAAATGCCTTGTAGGAGGTTCTCACTGGCAAGGCAAGAGGCTTCCCTTCTGCGAAAACTTGGCAAGTAACATAGAGGTCAGAACATGTTTCTTGGTACAGTCCTGAAAACTTCAACATTGGGTCTTCTAGAACAGCTTTATAACTCTTTTGTTCTCTCTTCCCTTCCAAACTTCCTCTGAAAGCATAAAAGCAATAATGTTTAGACACACATTTTTAAAAGACAAACACAACAAATACTAAGAGTTTATGGTTATGTCACAGTAACCTTATGCTACCTGAACATTTTCCTATACATGAAATTAAAGTCATTTTTTCATTTACTAAAGGTCTCTTAAAATACTAACATGCCTAAGATCATTCCTAACTTCATCAACATATTTCTCTATTTTAGGCTTCTTAATTTTAAACCCTGTAATCAACTCTTGTGTCTACCTTCTAGATGTCACCAGCTTTCCAAGCATTAGTTTCATTTTATTAATTTCAAGTTGACCACTTATTCCTGTAGTCTTTCAACAACATTTACTGTACTAAGCATAGAGGTCCAGAAATGAAAGACAAGATAAACAATACAGTGTTACAGGAAAATATTAAGTCCTTGCTCTAGGGAGAAAACTTACTTTTAACTGCATATTTTTTTACGCTTTTTTTTTTTTTTTTTACTATGTAGATGTATTATCTAATCAGTTCTTTAAATTAAGAAATACAGTGTTTTAAGTAGTAAAAGATATGCATAAATTATAAAAGAGGTAGGAACATTGCTTGGAAATCAAGATTACATCATATATTGTGCCAGCCATTTTATAGAGACTTTCTTACTTACTTTTCACCATATTACCATGTTATAAATCATGAAGCAGAGACTCAGAGATCAAGCTTATTATCCAGGATCACAAAGTAAGTAACAGAGGTGAGAATAAAAACCAGGACAGAGGAAGCCAAAGCCAATGTTCTTCCCATTACAGAAAGATATATCAGAAAGTCTTAGGAGCACCTAACGTGGCTTGGAGGTAGGGACTCGTAACCCAGAAAGATGCCTGAAATGAGCCTGAACAATATATGAAAGATGAGAGCCAGAGGCAGAGAGTCATCCCAGAATAAAAGAACAGCATATACAACTGCAAAAAGGCAAGATGGTGTGTCTGACGAACTACAGGTTGGTATAGCTAAAGCATAAAGCTCATGTGGAGAAGAAGCTAGAGATGAGAATGAAGTGTAGGGGGGCAATGAAGCCAAGTAGCCACCAAATTCAGTACAGTGCCTCACGCAAAATGAACATTCAAAAACCTGTTAACTGAACAATTTGAATTGAGAGAAATATAATCAGATTTGTGTTTATGATACCTTGGCAGGAGTATAAGAAAGTAATGGAGAGGTGTGACTGAAAGCAAGATCAGTTGGAGACTTTCAATCAAAATTAAAAGGAAAAGGGTAGACTAAGGCTAGGGCAATGGGGTTTAAAGGGGGCATGGATCAAAGATACTGAGCAGGTAGATTCAAGACAACTTGCAAAGGATTAAACAGAGAAGGTGAGAGGGGGTGTCTGCATGAATCCGTATGACTCCTTTTCTGTCTTAACCAAAATCAATGAATGATGCTAACAATCACCAAAATAGGGTGAGAGAAGATAAGAGTTAGAGGGCACGCTAATGATGTGCTCCATTTTGGACAAGTTGCTTTTAAAGTGCTTTGGGACATCCAAAGTGACCATGTCTTGTGGGCAGTTTGATATTCAACTATGGCACTAAGAAAAGAGACATCAAAGTGCAAGTTTTATTAAAACCACAGAAACAGATGAAAAGGCCTGGGGAAAATAAACAGAATTTTAAAATTTACTATTCTCTGACTATATGATTCTAAACTGATACTTCCTGCCCTCCCCAAAACTAGTCTCAGACGCTAAAAGGTGGTTTGTACTGAATTTTGCCAAACTTCTGATTTATGCTTTACCTTTTCCTCAAAATACTCAATGTGTGTCTGTTAATAATGGACCAGTTTTAAAAAAATTTTTCTTCTTTCCTTTTCATGTTCAAAAGTTTCAAAAAAAACAAAAAACACATTCATATGTCCAAGAAATACTGAGAGGAATAAGACTGAAGGAAAGTCCTTTACCAGATGATGGCAATACAGGTCCTGTATAAACATCTACTGGCGTATGCTGTAAAAATTACTTTAAATGGGTGTGTAAAGTATTATACAAAGGTACAGTTTGGCATATTATTCTTACCACCACCACAAAATGAACAGTAAAGGACTTGTCAGAGTCTGAAGTAAGTAACTTCTGGAAACAATCATTCAAAGGAGCATCTAATGACTCAGAAAATGTATTTACTACAGGTATGTAGCCCTATGCCTGAGTCACATTTGTTGAATACTGACTAAAACATACGATGAATGATGTTGGGATTAATAATCTGTGATAATTTATGATAGTTTTCACATATGAAAATACATCTATGAGACTGCCAATGGACATAATTTCCAACTTGGTGCTACCTGTTCCCCATCTCAGTTCCATTATTCTCATCTCAAGATGTCATGCCCTGGACCTTTACTTCAACTGTGATACCCCAAGATTTTCCTGCAAGGCTCTCTTCTTATATATTCTGGTCCCTTTACACCTGGAGCCCTCCTCATCTTTGACTGACTCCCAACTTCCCTGGCTAAGCAATTCCAGACTGTCGTAAGATTCAACCTAATCCTCTATCACCTCTCGTGTTTTTAGTACTACATCCATGTGTTCATCTTAAGTCTCAGCTACCTTATCTGCCTGTATCTACCTCTTCATAATTTCTTCAGTCTCCATTCCACCTTCCAGCCCCGTTTTAAAGTAAGATCTTCCAATTATTAACGGCAGGACGACGATTTAACCAAGACTTGATTTCTTTATCTGTAAGATGAGACGGTAATAATCCCACAAAAGGTTGCAGTGAACAGCAAAACGCTTTCTTCAAAATAAACCCTGTGGGACTTACGAACTTATTCCTACCGCTGTCCTTCTCACTGAGACCACGTCCTCAGTCCTCGCACACGGCCCCTCTCCAAACTCCCGTTCACCTCCGTTTCCCTGGCTTCAGCCTTCCGGGCCGTCCGCAGGCCGACCATCAAGCTAATAAGCATCTTCTCTCCCCAACCCATAGGCCCCTGCCTCCCCGCCCCTGAAGCTCAGCAATCCCAGTCCCGGTCCCCAGATTCTCTTACATTTTAAGCTGCACGTTGATGTCCAGGTCACAACTGTAGATGTAGTGAAACTTCTCCGCTTCCCCCATGGCACCCCCGGGCAAGAGCAACACCTAACGCTGAAAACGGGGAGCTGGGAAGACTCGGGCACTGAACTTGCAGAGCCGCACAACACACGCTCTTCCAGTTCCGCCTCTCAGCCCTTGCTCCGCCAATCCCTGCCGGGAGTGCGACCCCACGCGGCGGAACTCCCCTCCCCTCCGAGCGTTCTTCTGCGCATGTGCAAAGGGAGCCCACCATCTTGCTTGAGTGTAAATAGAATTCCGGAAACGCAGCCTATTTGGTTACATTCCAGACTTCCTGTGTTCTTCCTGTGTTAGCGGTGGTTTGTTTCTTGTTTGTTTTTCGTTGTTTGTTGTTTTTTTAAAGAAAATAAGAAGCTGTCTTTTGAGCCTGAGCTATTTCTAAAATCAGTCCAAAAGGAAATGAAGTTCAAAAAGAATTGTCACAACTTTCACTGGCTGGAGGTTGGTTAACCAGGGAACAATCACAGGAATTAGAGTTTTACCAAGTTTAAATTTCAGGGTCCCTTCCAAAACGTATAGATTTAATCATGTATTTTCTATCTCAAGCAAAGATTTCCTCTTTCCGTTATAAAGAGTGGAGGAAAGACTACACAGAGAACAAGGAAACCTGGGTTCCAGTTTCGTGCTACAAATATATAGGCTACTTTAATCAAAGTACTTGGGTGCTTGTTTACACAGGGTGTATTCAGGCCCAATGTACCTTTGAAGACCTAACCCTTGTTAGAACCTAGAAACATCCAGTAACAACTCTAGGACTCAGATTTCTGACCTCTAAACTCCTACAATGTTTATTTTTATATTTAATTGTATGTGAAATTGTAATCTGCATTTCCAACTAGATCCTAAACTCTTGGCAAGAATAGTGTGCCCCCTTGGTGCCTAATACATTGTTGAGTTTAATAATTCCTATTCATTATTATTGGTGATATTGAATAAAATTCTCTGTTTTCTATGTGTTTATTTTTAGGTGCCACGTTGTAAGAGGGACATTGGTAGAGTATATATAAATTACTATAATTAGGGGAGAAGAAAAAGCTTTCAAGGAAAGATTGAAAGGAGTGTAGCTGTTTAACCTAGAAATCCAAAAACAACGGCTAATGCACACTGTTTTGTCCCAAGTAAATTTTCAAAAATATTTGTGGAAGCAACACTAGGGAAAAGCATGATAGTTATTCTCCTATTACTTACAGTTCCAACAAAAAGACAGCCAACTTGATTTGTTCCTAAGTATAATTATTACCAATGGTTGGAACTTATAGGAAATGTAATTTCAGCAAACAAAGAAACTTGAACTTTCTAATCATCAGAGCTCCCAACAGTAAAACAAATAGTTACAAGTGCCATGTCTATGGGATAATTCCAGCAGTGGATGTCAGGTCTGATGTGAAACAGGTTTCTCAAACTTGAATAAAATATTGACAATTTGTAAAGAACTAAATTTTCTGATCCCAGTGCTGAGTTAAATTACTTTTATTGTAATGTTATTTAATGTATAATCCTGAGTAAACTTCATATAAGTACACATGTATATATTTCTTATAAATTATTTAAAAATCAAATTTACAAATTAAATATAAAAACTTCAAATTAACAAGCTTAATACAATACATAGCCTTTTTGCTGAAACTCAATTGCCTACAACATGAATATGGCATTGACTACTCTTACAGGACTGGTTCTTTGAAATTCAAGACATCTATACTGCTGTATACCACATGGGACTTTAATTTTCTTGCCTCATTTTCTATTCAAATTACTATGAACTCTTCATTAGTATAAGTACCATGATGGTATTTGGCCTTTACTTGGCCCCCAAAGCATTTTTTGTCTTAGGTCTATCTCTGTCCTTTTCTCATTAGCTCATAACAGTTAAAGTCCCAACACAGTCACAGACAGAACACAGATAAAGGTATAAAAATGAAATATCAATACTTAGTTCTAAGGTATTCATTCATAGGATCCAGGATAGACTTATATTAACTTTTTAAAGGTAATCATCAAGAAAAAAACAACATTAAGAATGTATTGGGGTTTCCCTGGTGGCGCAGTGGTTGAGAATCTGCCTGCCAATGCAGGGCACACGGGTTCGAGCCCTGGTCTGGGAAGATCCCACATGCCACGGAGCACCTGAGCCCGTGAGCCACAACTACTGAGCCTGCGCATCTGGAGCCTGTGCTCCGCAACAAGAGAGGCCGCGACAGTGAGAGGCCCGTGCACCGCGATGAAGAGTGGCCCCCGCTCACCGCAACTAGAGAAAGCCCTCGCACAGAAACGAAGACCCAACACAGCCAAAAAAATAAATTAATTAATAAATTTAAAAAAAAAAGTATTATGGGGGAATCTTAGAAGACTGGACTGTAACTGTCAAAGACATTAATGCAACAAGGAAAACTAATGTGCCAGTGAGGAGGATTGTGGCAGGTCGCAGAAGCATTTTAAAAGTCACAGAAACCAAAACTGGCAGTGCCTTTCCTGGACCAACCATGGATCAGGAAGATGTGGTTAGCAGACCTGAGTATCAGACTCCTATTAGCAAGACCATGGGAAATGGAAGCCTTAGGCATCTTATTCTGAAAGGAAAGAAATGATATTTTCTTTCCCATGTAATCTTTCCCATGTGAACTCATAAATATAACAGACACTTATAATTATAGAACACAATTTGCATTGCAAGAACCCACAGCTCCACAGACCACTGACTGTCTGTAGGAAAATAACTTTTTGCATAGGTGTTTTCTTTATGTGGTAGGCTACTTCGTTGACTATTTTGTCTCATATATAATTCACCTTTGTAGTTGCAGTTTTTATTCTGTGTTTCCTTTGTCATCTTTTTTCAATTTCATGTTTAATTATTCAAAATACAGATTTTGATGTTGGTTGAGAAACTTGTTGATAATGGTCTGTTCCTTCTAGTTGCCCAGGATTCATGTCGTGATAATTAGGTTTGTTTTTGTCAGTTCTGCACCCAATTTATTCTCTTTAGCTTGTAATAAAAAATTGACTCATAGCTTAGAAAAGCAACTATCTATTATTGGCCTTCCATCAAGATAAAATGACTATGATATTGTGAGATTAAAATAATCTCGTAACTGCTTTTTCTCCAATGAAAAAAATTGCCTTTACAAGTTTTCTAGCAACTCCAGGGGTTTTAGAACCTAATCATATGATAGAACAGACAGCATTGTCAGGAAACTTGAAAAATCCTACATAATAAGCCAAGACTTATGGCCGTTTGTCAAGTGACAGTGTTGAAAAGATGAGCTTGAGAATGTCTCTTAGTGATCTTGGAGTAGGAACCCACAAAGCCTGGGTGGCTCCATTCAAAAAGGTAATTTCTGTCAGCTACAAAAGGGAAAGGATCAAAAGAATGCATTTTCTGAAAAATAATAAAAGTATATTTTGTGTGTGAGCTCCTTCTACTCTGTAATAAAAGAAGCTCTTCTCTCAGTGTCACAAGTGAGAAAAAAATCCTGATAGTTGAATGACATCACTGTCAAGAATCTCAGCTATAAAAGAGGAATCGGATCATATCTCTCCCAGAAAGCATGATCAGGTCCTACCCAAGGAACATGGTTGTGGGTTGAGCTCTTTGTGCCTCCTCACCCCCGTCACTCAATAAGAGGAGTGATCTCTAGTACTCGGACCTTGGAAAGGAGAACTGTAAAGCTGTAAGAAATATCTGGTGTTATTTATATTCTCTTGATTCAAGATTTTTAAAGATTTTTAAAACTCTAAGCCCCATAAACTCTGGGCTTTTACAAAACGTACTAGACCCTGAGAGAGTCTCCATCTTCCTCCCCTACCCTTGCTAAAAAACTATTAGATTTGTGTATTGCAAGCCTGAGATCGCTGCTTCAGAGAAGCCTCTTCTGACCTCACCTTCCTCCCCAACACTAGTTTAAGTCACCTCACTTGAAAATCTATTCCTCCTGTATTATTCTTCCATAGTATCTTCAAGAGTTTCTATCATAATTATTTAGTCGATGCTGTCCCACTCGACTACAAGCTCTGCAAGGGAAGGATTTGTGTGAATTTTATTTACCACTGTATTCTACTTTAGTTCCTGGCACAGAGCAGATATTGAATAAGAAAAGTGGGAAAGACTCTAGCATTTGAAAAACTACTCTCTGTCACCACGTTAGGCCAGTTCATATATTACTTTATTTAATTATTTCAACAAAATAGTGAAGTAGGTGCTGTTACCCTATTTTACAGAAAAGTAATTCTAATATAGGTTGGGTGATTTATGTATGATTTATAGCTAATAGATGGCAGAGCCAGATGTGTCTGACTTCAAAACACATGATATTTTTACCAAACTATGAAGGAATATTCCAGAATAATTCCTAAACTTACTTTCTGCAACAGAAAAAATATTAATGGCAGTCTCTATAGCATCCTTGGTGTTAGCACTGCCATTGATCCTTCCGCCTCTCTATAGATTATACTCTCAGGTAAACACCTTGACTCGTTAAAGATTAACTCCATGGAGGGAGGAGATTTTGGTCCACTCAGCGCCTTTGCAGGTCATTCATTTATTTAACAAATTTTTACTGACTGCTTAAAATGTGCCAAGAGCTACAGCAAGCATTGTATTAGACATTGGTCTCTCCAATCTCACTAGAGGATAGTGTACCTCATCTGCATGTGGTGCCACCCCTGGCATCCCTCTGTGTATGTATCCTATGTCACATGCAACCTGTCCTCTAATATCATAGGTGACAAAGAGCTTTATTTGATTTGTTCTATAAATATTGTGGGATGATAATGACTTCAGACATTTCCAAGCACCCACTGTTGTTAGAAAACCCATTACAATGAGTGCAACCTCAGCCCACATTATGTTTGATCTGCAATTCTGGTCTGTGTTCATTCTTTCCTTGTGCTTCTACATGCTCCAAAGGACAGAGATGCTGCTGTTATTTTTGGCACTTCTTATTGCCTTGCTTGTTTGCATTTGTGTTTGTGCATGAATATTTAATCACAGAAAAGTTGTTGACCCAACATTCAGACTTGCTTCTCTGAGACAAAAGGAAGAGGAGCAATCAGAGCCTGAGTCCATAGACAGTAATTAGTGACACAAGTAATTCCTCAAGATCCCTGGAGTCATTCTAAGTCACTTTGCCACCTACCCAGATTCTATAAATGCACAGGGAAAGAGTGGCAGAGACCCTAAAAAGGAGGAAAGACTTCACTGTGTTGTAAGAATTTATCTTTTAGTGAAAAACAAAACAAAAATCTTATGTAAACACTAAAAGAAACCTTGGAATGAAAAAGAGGAAGGAAAAGAAGGAGAATTGCTTGCTTGAAAGTCAGCTTGGATTTGAGCTGTGCATTAGTGTGAGAGTTATGAAAGTTAACACTCTTTTCAGAGAGGAATGCTTAGGCTGGAGTTTGGATTTGATGAGGGAATAGGCAGAGAAAGACTAAATGAGAAAATGTGGGAACTAAAACACTTGGACTTTCATCTTCTCAGAGAAAATTAGTCTGCCTATAGGGCAAAGGTGAAACTTTGTCTCTCTTTCTGTCTTAAAGACTGTTGGAGGGGGCTTCCCTGGTGGCGCAGTGGTTGAGAATCCACCTGCCAATGCAGGGGACACGGGTTTGATCCCTGGTCTGGGAAGATCCCACATGCCGCGGAGCAACTAAGCCTGTGCACCACAACTACTAAGACTGCGCTCTAGAGTCCGTGAGCCACAACTACTGAGCCCACGTGCTGCAACTACTGAAGCCCACGCGCCTAGAGCCCATGCTCCACAACGAGAGAAGCCACCTCAATGAGAAGCCCGCTCACTGCAACGAAGAGTAGGCCCCGCTCGCCGCAACTAAAGAAAGCCTGTGTGCGGCAACGAAGACCCAATGCAACCAAAAATAAATAAATAAATTTTAAAAAAGACTGTTGGAGGAAGTCAGGAGAGGACTTGACCACTGGTCAATCCTGGAGCTGGACCTGGGCGATCGGAGGCTCTTCGTCCCTCCCCCCACCCTTGGAATGTGTGCTCTGCCCACTGTTCCCACAGTGAGAGCCAGGTTCAAGGATACAGCACTGAGAGAGCAATGTGTTGTTGAGACCACATTGGATGGTGTATGTGACTGAACCCCATCAAGGCCTCTCTATAAATTCTTAAGATGCTGGTGGGTAGACCAGATCCACTCCTGGGAGCACCACCTACCAAGAGCTGCCTCTTTCTTTGGTCTCTCCTTGCCCTCTGTGTACGGAGCCAGTTTCAGATTATACTCAGAAGCAAACCAACACAGACAAAACAACACAGAAATGCTATTCCATACCAGGGCTCTTTACAGGCGTTAAGAGGAAAGGGAGGCTTTCCAGGACTTCATGGACTATTTAAAATTGGAGCTAAGTTTTAGTTGTTTTTTGAAATTATTTTCTACGTGTCTCTCAATGTTTGTCTGAACATATCAATTCTGAATAATATCCTTTCTCTTATTCTATATTCAGATTTTGTCTTTATCTTCACCCAGTAGTAGAATTGATTCTTGTTGCTAATGGTAGTTATGATCTATAAAATCACAGTGCACAGAATTAGTGAATATTGAAACATTGCTCATAGTGAAATTAAAGGATTATGTTCCTGCAAGCCTCTGATCACATTTTTATCAAACATAGAAATATGTAATGTTGTTTTATCTATGTTTCTTTTAAAGACACCTTATTTAATATACATTGTTCATTTATTAACATTGAACTCATGGCCAAGAGCACTATAACTCATGCCCCAGTGAAACTTACCTAATACATGTATTTTCTCCATGAGGCACATCACATTCTTCTTGCACGTAGGAACACTAGACAGCACTTCAGCACTACACTTGGGGGCCATTTTAAACAGTGAAATCACTAATAAAAAGCACAGAAACCAAAAACAACAAACAAAAACCCACAACATGGCACTAAATAGCAAAAGGACACTTTACAGTTTGAGAGCTGAAACAAGAAGGCAGAGTGTTTCTTTGTTTGATCTCAACTGGAGGCATGTATGTTGGGCGACTCAAATTTTTCACTGCTCCATGCATGTCCATGAATGGCTGCAAGTATTGATTTTGGAAATACAAATAAATGTTAGTGAGCCGGTGAATTTGCAAATACAGAATTTGTGAATAATGAGATTTGACTGTATTTGTTCTCAGAAGAGAATGAAGAGCTTCTCTAGACCAGTGTGCATATGATTCACCAAATGAAGATTCTGTTTCAGTAGGTTAGGGTGGTGGGGCCTGAGAGGTTTCATTTCTAATGATTGAGGCTAAGTCTGTCTTGAGCAGTACTAATCTGCACCATCCATTGCTGTTCATTTAGAAACACAGAAATTGAGTCCTGCAGAGATAAAGAAAATTGCCAAGGTCATACTGATAATTATAAAGTTGGAACTTGAGTACACTGTTCCATAAGACTTTATAAAGGAGATGGACCTCTGATGCTAACAGGCATCAAATTAAATTTATGGTTGCGCTTCCTAGGAAGCTGTGATCTGCTTTGGCTTCTCTCTGCTTCTCCCCTGTGCCATTCCTTTCCCATATCTCTTTGCATTTCTTAAAGGCCACCTCTGTGCTATGAGGATCTTCTTAAAAAGAGCAAAATTTTCTAATAGAGTTTCTAATAAGTCAGGATAAGGGTCCATTCTATTTTTTTCTATCATGCATACATTAAATATATATTACAAGTTCGTCGCTCCCCTGCTCAAAACCCTTAAAGCCTCATCACATCTGATGGAATAAAAATCAGGCCTCTTGCCAGGGACTGCTTTATCTACCAGATTCTTCCTTCAGCCTCCTTCTGGCGTGTTGTTTTCTACTGCTTCTCAAGACAGACTCTCCGCTTAGGCTCCAGCCAACTGCAGTCTTCTTGCAACCTGTATTTCCCCACATATTTGTTGCTTATGCTGTCTTCTCCCTAAAAAGTCACCTCTTCCCTCTGTGAAATAATATTCATATTTTATGGCAAGACAAGGAAAAATTAAACATAAAAAAATTTCTCTGTCCTTTAGCTCCCCTTCTCCCTCTACCACGTGCTGTGTATCTGCATTGCCTAAACCTCTCCTATCAGCAGAAATACCTCCTTAACCATAAAGACTGACATTCTCCTAGCACAAAGAAGACCGCTCCTTAAAAGATAACCTTCCTTCTTGATCTTGTAAGGAGTCATGATGACTCACCACTTTGTACTTGCAGATCTGGATTGTGTAAACTGTCAGTGATACGTCATTTAATGAACTCTGTTTCAAAACACTTATATAACTGTGCTTTCTAATGGGTGGAACTGTGACTTCTAATGGGTGGAACAGGTCTTGGAGCTTTCTGAGAGGCTGCTCCCAGGTTGTAAACTTCAATTTGGCTCAAATAAAATTTTCCATTTATTTCTTAGATCGACTGATTTTTTTGTTGACACATCATTGTCCCACTTACTTCAAGAAACAGCTTCATTCTATTTAGCTCTCCTTAATCTTCAGGCACAAATTTTCCAAACTCTTAGATACCTTTGAAACCTCTACACTCATTGACATGCATATGCATGCGCATTTATTATCTTGTAGAAGTAACCAAGAGCCTAAATTAACTTATCTTTGTATATTCCATAGCACAATAGCATGCAGATTTATTATTGCATCTGTCATTCACTCATTCCTTCAGCAAATATTTACTGAGCATCTGCCATGGACCAGGGATAGCACTGGAGATAAAGTAGACATAGGTAGGTATTACCTCTGCTCTCTCCAAGGTACAGTCTCATAGGGAAGGCAGAAAACTGAACAAGTATAGTTAATCCTCATTATTCACAGAGTCTATACTTATGAATTTACCTACCCACTAAAATTTATCTGTAACCCCCAAATTAATACTCACAGCACTTCTGTGGTTGTTTGCAAACATATGAAGAGTGGGAAAAATCTTGAGTCATCCAGAGCGCACGTTCCCATGTGAGGTCAAACAAAGCAATGCTCTGCCCTCAGCTCGCATACTGTAAAGTGTTCTTTTTGCAGTCTATGTAGTGTCACATTGTTTTTCATGTTTGTGTTTTGTACTGGTGACTTCACTGTTTAAAATGGCCCCCAAATGTAGTGCTGAAGTGCTGTCATATGTTCCTAAGTGTAGATAGGTTGTGATGTGTCTCATGGAGAAAATATTTAAAGTTCCATTCAGGTATGAGTTACAGTGCTATTGGTCATGACTTCAATATTAGTGAATCAATAATATATATTAAATAAGGTGTCTTTAAACAGAAACACATATAAAACAAGATTATGTATTGATTGATGAAAATGTGACTAGAGGCTCACAGGAGCCTAACCCTGTATTTCCCCTAGGAACAATGGTTCATATTCACTAATTCATTGGTTGTGACTACTTTATAGAATATAAGTACCACAAATAACCAGAATTGACTCATTGTTTATGGTAAGTATGAAAGGCGATATAGTGCTTCTTTACATTTGTGGGGGGCTGATGGGACAAAGAAGATTTTGCAGAGGAAGAAAGGATGAAGCAGAGATCTGAAGGATGAGTAAATGTTGACCAGGTGACTGGGGAGAAACATAGATAGGAAGGAAGGAAGAAAAGTGTTCTGTGCAGAGGAAACAGCCTGGGTTTTCTCAAAAAAGGATGACTTGCAATAAGCACAGAACAGAGTAGGAAGGGAATATATTAGTTTGCAAGGTTTGCTGTAACAAAGTGTCATAAACTGGGTGCTATAAAAAACAGACATTTTTTTGTCTTGTAGTTCTGAAAGCTAGAAGTCCAAGGTCAACTTGTTGGCAGGGTTGGTTCCTTCTGGGGTCTGTGGGGGAGAATCTGTTTCTCATCTCTTCCCTACTTCTGGTGGTTTGCTGGCAATCTTCTCTGTCCCTCAGTTTAGGGAAGCATCACCCTGAACTCTGCCTTCATCTTCACACGATATTCTCCCTGTGTGTATGTCTGTGTCCAAAATTTCCTTTTTTATTTTAATAAGGACACCAGTTTTATTGAATTAGGACCCATCCTACTTTAGTGTGATCTCTTTGTAACTAATTATATCTGTAATGACCCTATTTCCAAATTTGAATTTACTGGGCGTTAGCACTTAAACGTAAGAATTTGAGGGAACACAATTCAACCAATAACAACAAGCAAAGGCAATGAAAGTGGGCGAGAGGTAGGAAGAGCCAGGACCTGGTAAAGAACACTAAAAGGTTAAGGCTTCACTGTAATGGTAATGTAGCAAAAACTGTGCTTCAACAAAGAATTATGCATTTTCTGCTGACATTCCTCCAGGTTATATGATTCTAGTATTTCATAGTACTTGAGATAGTTTACCACTTTGTAGATTATAAGCAACTAATAGCAATGCAAAATAATTCCTACAGACAAATCCAAATTAATTTCCCTCCACCACCTTTGGAAAAACCAGTTTTGCCTTAATTTGCATATTCATGTCAATATTTTTGATCTAAAAATATCAGGAGTCATCTTTGAATTCTCTTTTGAACTGGTTAGGATGTCTTCCTGGTTCCTTCCTTAGTTAATGAGTAGAATAAAATTGTTAACGTGTCTATTTTTATATCTGTATGAGAGTCAACATTTTACCTCTTTCTGAAAATTACCTTTTACAGGAACATGAATCCCTCAGTGGATGATGCATTCAATAAATGAACAACTGCATGAATAAGTCAGGTTGCCTAGTAGGTAAACTCTCAAGAGGCAAGACAGTTTAGTTCTAGTTAATAACCAGATTGAGAATGACAGTTTTGAACTTTATCTTGAGCCCTGTGTTCCTGGAAAACAGGGATGGTTAAGAAAACCTCTACTCTCTGTGACCCAGGGAAATGACTTACTACAATACAAAGACCCACACTTCTCTCTGTGACTTAGATAAAACTTACTAATAAACAACTTTTTCTTTATGACAAGACCAGACACAGTCCCTCTATACGTCTATTCTTTGTCTCATAAATGATTAACTGAACTGTTTATGTTCTCCGAATTAGCTAGACACAGAGAAAAATTATTTCCTATTCAGGTGACTGACTGAAAATCCCCCTGATTACAAAAGCAATCCGAACTGTAAGATCACCATACCTATAATTTTTCTACTTCTCCCAACAAAAGTCTAAGATGAAACCATCCTGATGAGAAACTCTGATCTTCGGATCTGCGATGTTCTCCCCATAGTAGTAGTCTGAATAAAAGTAATTTCCTTCCCAGATTCTAAGTGCTTCCTAATAGCCCTGAAATTGGAATGAAATCTAGAATTTAATAGACAACTTGGAAGTTCAGTGAAATTATTGTTTCCTCTTCAACCTTAGTTCCCATGTCAACTCTATTTGGCTTCTCTCTTCCCATTCCATACCTGGAGTCTCATCCATAGTTTTTGCATCTATCACATTTGGGACACTGTAAAATGGCTGATTTCTCTCTGCACTACAATCCTCTGATAAAAATTTTAAAATTCTTATTATATTTAAGTATTTGTAATTAAATTAAATTTTATATATGTACAATGAAACGAATTCAAAATTATGTGAAGAAAGAGAAAGAAAAATTCTGAAAGCAAAATTATACAACATGCTATTTTGTCTTTAAAGGTACTTGTTGCAAGAAGTTATTTAGTAGAGACACAGATGTAGAGAACAAACGTATGGACACCAAGGGAAGAAAGTGGTGAGCAGTGCGGGGGGACGGTGGTGGGATGAATTGGGGGATTGGGATTAACATATATACATTAATATATATAAAATAGACAACTAATAAAATAAAAGAGCACAAAAAAAGAAGTTATTTAGTATGAGATGAACATTTGATGATATACATTTTAGTATTTGTGCTCCCAGCTGACTTTAGGATTACTGAAAGTGTTTTCCAGTGCAATGCACAGAACCTATGGATTCCCCTTTCTACAGAAGGCACCCCTTTAACATGCAAGTTTTTTACACTGAGTTAAGTAGTTCTGCATTACTTAGAATCTTTCTATGATTTGTTGATTTTTTTTCCTCTTAGCATCACAAATCTCAGAGCAAAAGGAAAAAGACCTTACCCTTTTTTATTTCATTTGAACCAGATGATTTTCATGTTATATGGGTGAGGTAACCAGCATTATGAACTGGCGTAATGTATTTACAGGTCAGTATTACTGTACAGAAAATATAAGCCTTATTTATTCAATACATGTGTGGAATACCTAGAATACGTAGTGTGCGTTGCTATGCCTGTTAGTACTTTTTAAATTTAGGGTGCTGCTTTCTTTGCTATTGTTTCACAGTTTGCTTTTTCATCCCACATTGATCAGGTGGATTATAACCTTTATTTTCTTATATTCACCAAAGGTCCCAGAACAGTGCCAGACAAATCTTGGCACTCAAAAAAAAAAAAAAGAAGTATTGATATTAAATTGATTGTCTTTTGAGTATTTGTTTCTAGGTGAGTGACAGTAAGCATTTGCAAATTTCCATTTGTAATTAATACATTAATATTTTAAATACTGAGACAAATAGTAAACTAAGTAACGTCAGAACATCCCACTAGAAGCAACTTAGATAAAAGTTTCTTTAAAAGTGAACCAATAAGTTCAGTTTTGCTCGTGTCCCCAGAGAATAGTGGTGATTAAAAGAAAAAAAAGCAAGAATCTTTATTTCTGTTTTGCCTTAGGTAAGAAGGGGTAGTAAGGCTCCATTCTGAAAGTTCAGTAGGTTGTTAAGTGAGTAAATAGAGATTTATAGAAAAGGGGGAGCAAGCAAAACATCAACACACACTCTGCTGCTCTCTGCCTTGCCCGATTTTATGCCTAAGGAGACTGGCAGGGCCCCTGATGTGATTTGAATCTTAGAGTGAATTCATAAACTCTCTTTTGTCTTCTTCCTTCCCTCCCTACAACCCCTCAATCAGAGATTATATCTGCAAGGAGGTAGTCTCCATCATTATGAAGCTGGGCTTCCTCCTGATGTAAATCTGTATTTCAACCAAGAGAGAAAAAGGGAAGGAGAGAGAGCTGCCTGGGGCAAGGTTATTCTCTGACCCCAGGAAATCGTCCTTCCCCACAGAGCAGTCCCAGGACCAAGCCCATGCTAAAACAAACACATCTGCCCCATCAGCTGCTATCTAGCCTCCTGCCTTTTGAAGAAGAGGCTTTCTCCCACGCCTGCCTAATGAGGGCTGCCTGCCACTCTCAGGCTGGCTTTTACAGCCTGAAGAGCCCTCTGCACACACATTGAGCTTTTCTCTCTACTTTGCACTTCAAGAACTTAGGAAGCTTCAGGGGAAATAAGGATTCAGTTTTTTTCCCCCTCTATTGTGATGAGCATTTGCTTTCCCTACAGGATGCGTTGAAGCACCTTGAAAACTCACATCACGGCTTTTGGGACATGGGGCACTCAGAGGCATAGGCATGTGGTCTGCTGATCCAGGGCTGGAGCACAAAGAGGACCTTAGAAGCACTGGTCATGAGCACACCCTCCTGGCATCCCTTGCTTGGCTTACCCAGCCCAGCCCAGTAAATGAGAGTAGCTGAGGCTACAGAAAGGGAGAGAATATTGGTGAAGAACCCCAAATGGTTGTACTATTTCTAATCCTCCCTCTGCCATTCCTAGCTCTTCTCATCAGGACTGCCAAGGCCCCCTACTAGCAGATTCAATCCTTCCCCGAAGTCTGAGATCATCTGGACCGAATAGGAAAGACAATTTTCCAGTCCTTAGCCCTGACTCTTTCCTTCCTCTTCACCACTGCACCCACCCAAAAACACATACCTTCTTCAGTCTAGTGGGGAGGCTGACCTAGAAGCGTGGCTTCTTGCATTAATGACTCAGTATTCAGTGGGGCCAATCTTGGATGTTAGAGTCTGGATGGAGAGGAGTGCAGTGGATGGGAGCTCATGTGCTCAATAAATAAGAGCAGAACTTTGGCCCTTAGATGGACAAGTAGGGGAGTAGATGTGATAGACCCTCATGGCAGGAACTTGGAAAGAGCTAGGGGTTTACAACAGGGTCACATTATTTACTTTGCTGGGCCCTAAGCATATTAGCCCCTTCCTTCATAAAAAATACTAAAATGTATATTTTATAACTATGTTAATAAAAGATGAATATAATCCAACTTGGATTATGTTCAGGTTTTCCTTCTGATTTTAAAAGAAATCAAAATATTTTCCTAGTTCTCTAAAAGCAGCACAGACTCTAGGTCCTGTGCTTCTGTGCGCAATGGATAAATCAGTATCTGTTTGAAGGGGGATGATGGAGAAATGGTTGGAGGCAGCAGTGGAATCAAGAGTATATCTGATCTACCTCCTGGCCCTGAAGTAGGTGGTGTGTAAGAGGAAGAAAGAAACAGCGGCTTTCATTTAAAAGGGAGAATGGGATCCTCAAGGACAAATATGCTACCCGTAGGTATAGAGGTGAAGGAATTTTTCAGAAATGAGGTTACAACCGTCTGATCACAGAAGATGATTCCAGAAGGCCCAGGGAAAGGATTCAGAGGAGAAGAGATGGAATTGAGTCAGATTAGGGGTAGTGTGGCCAAATGGAAATGAGAATTAGGGTGATAATGGATGACTTGGATTTCTGGTGGGAGGGGCAACTTGAATGTGAAGCACTATGTGCTTGGAGAAGTCCTGAGCTATTTAGAAGTAGGTAGTTGGTCCTCGGAAAACTTACTCTGGGAGTTCAGCTCACCGGACTGCTAACTTTAACCGCACAGGGACTGTTCCCTCCTGCTGTGATAATCTGTAAAATGACTGAGAGGGTACAGACTGCATTCAAAGCACTTTTTTATGCTTTAATCACATTTAATTCTCACAACAACCCATTTTACAGGGGAGAGATCAGAGAAATAAAGAGGTAGTTACTTGTCCAGGGGCCACTCCTCAATAATGACTCTGTCGTGTGTGTATATGTATATATATACATGTATACGTGTATGTATACATACAGGTATCCCCTGCTTTTCCAAAGTTTGCTTTAGGCCACTTTGTTTTACAAAAGACCTACATTAGTACTTCCTTTCAATAACCAAAAGAAATCTGAAGAGGATTTTTGCTTTTATGAAAAAAGGGGAAAAATGAAAATAGCTAGTGTTTAATGTTTGTTTTGCAGCGAGCTGTTATAGAGGCAGCTCCCACCCAGAGCAGCAAGAGGGGCACTGCCAAGCTCCTTTCCAGGAAC
Source organism: Eubalaena glacialis (assembly GCF_028564815.1). Lineage (NCBI taxonomy): Eukaryota > Metazoa > Chordata > Mammalia > Artiodactyla > Balaenidae > Eubalaena > Eubalaena glacialis. Next base: position 36,071,677 of record NC_083730.1, read on the forward strand.
AATACTCAGCATCTCAGCAACAAGACACCATATCTTTGAGCTGTGTTTGTGAGCATCTGTGCTTTATCTCGATTTATTTTGTGCATCTGTTAGCAAGATGTGTCCTAAGGTAATTGCTTCTTTTCTTTATACCATTTCAGTTTACAAAAGGTTTCATAGACATGCTCTACTTTTGGATAGCAGGGGAAACGTGTATATACATATATACATAAGTGTATATAATTACAGAAGTATAGATATACATACACAGAAGTGTGTTTAGATTGATATTATATATACATATATGTATATATACATACATATATAAATATATATCAGATGTTCCTGCTGTAGTTTCAAGTGTAATTTGAAAAGTGAAGCCCCCCTGAGTAGTAGATTATGGTTCATTAATGTATAGGATAGTGCTTTTATTCTCAGGCTGTATGCCCTTTATGTGTCTATGCTTCCCATAATGTAATTACCCTGGATTCTAGCTTCCTAGAAGGCAGGAAATATTTCTAAGGCAATCTCAGTATATATAAGTGCCGAATAGTGTTTTGATGATAGTGAAAAGATAGATTTTTCAGATTCCTAAATTAAAACTATCAGCTATCTGTAGTCACAGTTAGTTATCACAATGGGGATAGAGGTAGAGAGCTTCCTATATTCATTCAACGAATGTGTGAGGGTTTATTGCTTGTCAGGAGCTTAGCTCCTGGGGCTAGACTTGCCCCCACTAGTTGCTGACCCTGGACAAGTTATTTCATTTCTTTAAACCTCTGTTCATTATCTATGTTAAAATTACTTAGCACAATTCCTGGGAGTGAGTAGTTGTTCAATAGATAAGAATTATTATTACTGTTGAATGCTTACTACATGCCAAGTACTTTGCAAGTTCTTAGGGATTCAAGGATACTCTTAAGGAGTTCATAATCAAGTGGTGAGACAGTGAAACAAAGAATTACCCTTACCCTCAACACACACACACACACACACACACACACACACACAAGTCGTGCATGCTGTGATAGAGATATGCACAGTGGACTTTGAAACTATAGTGACAGTAACTAAATACCAAAAGGAACCAGAGAACTCATGATGAGATGGAAACATTTGGTTTAGTGTGTGTGTGTGTGTGTGTGTGTGCGCGTGTGTGTGGTAGGCGGGAGTCATAATTGTTCTGAGAACATCTTTTTTAACTGGAGCTGCTTAAGATCCCCTGCTCAGTTCCACACCAACTGGGAAGGCATAGCGGAGTTAAACTGGTGTCTGACATTTATATTCTCTTCTGGATGAGCAAAGCAGCATGGAGGAGGAAGCAACACCCCAGAAGCTTGATGCTTCTACTCTGTCCCTCCCTTTGTTCCTGCTCTCCTCCGTACCATCTTTTAAATCCACTCTCATTCTGTGAGAGTTTAGTCATGAAGTACCAAGATGAAGGGTAGCACAAGGAAGTGTTTTCTATGTGGTTCCTTTTGTTTTTTCTTTTTTCTTCCTCCTCCTCCTTCTCCTTTTTAAAGTTTATTTTTGCTAAGTGAACCCCAAACTTACTGTTTCTCAGAATCAACAGAGCCTTGCACTGCTGATAGTGTTTGGAGTTTTTCTCTCTCTGGGATTATAGGCCTTTTCACAATGCTGATGCACGGTTTTTAGCTATGTTAGTTCTGTAATGTTAGTTCTGAATGTTTTCATAATATTCCCTTGGTAGTTAGAAGCAGGGAAAGATTTATTTTAAAGGGAAAAAAAGAGATCATTATTTCAGCCCCAGAGTCACAAGTTAAGAAAGGAAGCTTGGAAAGTGTAAATGCAATACGCTCAGCTCAAACTCCTAACCACCTTGGGTTTTGCCCAGCTCCATTTATTTATCATTTCAATTACAGAAGAGATGTGTTGCTATAAAGAGCCATATTGTGTCTATTTTCTAAAGGAAGGAAAGGCATTTTAAGGCAATTTATTTATTTATTTTTAAATTTGTTAACATCTTTATTGGAGTATAATTGCTTTACAATGGTGTGTTAGTTTCTGCTTTATAACAAAGTGAATTAATTTTTAAACTCTTTTATGTGAATATTTCCTCTACCACTGAGCATTTTAGGAAATGAAGAACTTTACCTTATAACAAGTTTGTTTTCATCCTCAAGTCATCTGAACTCAAATAATGTGTTTTTCATCTTTTGTGATATTCCTTGTACCACTTTCTACTGAAGCTTAATTATTATGCTTTACAATGATAAACAAATTCACTTCTTTTAAAAATCATATGATTCTTATAAGCCAAAGGCCTTTAGAAATTCCACTAACTTACGTGCTACCTATGACTATTCTCAAACAACTTGTGTTCGACAATGTTTTTCCTACACGTAATTCAAGAAAAATTATTACATTTTTCTCATGATATCATAAAGACCTAAAACTGAAAAAAAAAATGTGTTCAAGTATATCTTTAAGATGTTGTTTACTATTTCAAATGCAATCCTCACACTGCAGTGGGAAAATCAGATATGTCAGGTAAGACCCACTCATCACTAATTCTACATTATTACAGAGACTATTGAAAGTATCAAAGTATCATGAGCTCTCTTAAAGCATCTAATCATGAAGATGTAAATATGTACTAGAAACACGAAGTTCTCACTTTCCATGTAAATGTGTACACTTTTATATGCTTTTACAGCATATTGCAAAGTTCAGAACTAGGATCTTGACTATTTTTCTACCTTTACTGAACAGACCAAAACACTGGCATTAACTTATGGGATGAAATTCCCCTTCAAAATAAAGATTGAAGGCAAGAAATCTATCCTAAGGAAATAATCACAATTATATAAAAATAAACATTTATTTAAAAATTATTCTTTGCAGCACAATTTGTAGTAGCAAAAATCAGGAAACAATCTAAGTGTTCAACAAAAGGGGATTGTCCAAATAAATTCAGATTTATCTCTGAGATGGAAAATTCTGTTGCCTTTAAAATGAATTTTCCCAATAATTTTGGTCTCATAAGAAACGGTCAGGATACAGTGTTAGATGAAAAAAAGGAGGATTTAAATCTATATGTACTGTGTTAATCCAATTAATGCATCTAAGTAGACACATATTAAAAAAAAGATTAGAAAGGAATATTCTGAAATATTAAAAGCAGTAAGATTAAAGATACCTTTAATTTCTTCTTTAAACTTTTCTATACTTTTATGATTTCCATAGTAAGCATGTATTACTTTTCTAATAAAAATTAAAATGAACTTTTTAAAAGTTAAAGAAAAAAGATTTTAAAATCAGATTTGGAGACAAGCTCAGCATTTGATCAATAACTAAGTATTTATTCTTTTTCTTTTTTGAATTTTATTTTTTTTTTTTATACAGCAGGTTCTTATTAGTCATCCATTTTATACACATCAGTGATACATGTCAATCCATCTCCCAATTCATCACACCACCACCACCACCCGCCACTGCTTTCCCCCCTTGGTGTCCATATGTTTGTTCTCTACATCTGTGTCTCAATTTCATCCCTGCAAACCAGTTCATCTGTACCATTTTTCTAGGTTCCACATAGATGCATTAATATACAATATTTGTTTTTCTCTTTCTGACTTACTTCACTCTATATGACAGTCTCTAGATTCATCCACGTCTCTGCAAATGACCCAATTTCGTTCCTTTTTATGGCTATTCCATTGTATATATGTACCACATCTTCTTTATCCATTCATCTGTCAATGGGCATTTAGGTTGCTTCCATGACCTGGCTATTGTAAATAGTGCTACAATGAACATTGGGGTGCATGCGTCTTTTTGAATTATGGTTTTCTCTGGGTATGCCCAGTAGTGGGATTGTTGGGTCATATTGTAATTCTATTTTTAGTTTTTTAAGGAACCTCCATACTGTTCTCTATAGTGGCTGTATCAATTTACATTCCCACCAACAGTGCAAGAGGGTTCCCTTTTCTCCACACCATCTCCAGCATTTGTTGTTTAAAATATTAAAATATATACTTCACAATTAACTGGAGCATGTTTTTATGTTAATCTGTCTGGTTGTTTTAGTAAAATGTCTTTTTTTTGTGTTAGAGTGAAAATAAGAATGGTTATATTAAAATACATGAAAGTGGATGATAGTGGGATGAAACTTCTCTTCAAATATGTGGTAATAACTAAAATTTTAGAGCGTATGATATTCATGCATGCATGCATTCATTCATTCCTCTAAAATATTTTTGCTTAAGAAGGTTGTTGGTTGGGCTGGCTCCCATGTGTGAATCTGGAGAGTGTCTCAGTTGTCTGAATTAAAGTATCATACCTCACACTTTTGCTTCTGACCGAAATAAAGGTCAACTGAAAAACCCTGGACATAGCAAAACAAACAAGCATAAGGAGACTCTGAAAGGTGGAAAGAAATGGCCTAGGGACCTCGGGACTTGAGCAACCACAGGACAATTAGTTCCCTGGGTTTCCTTATTGCCTTCCATATATCCCTGGATTGGATTTGGCTAGCAGGAACTTCCAACCTTGAAACCACAAACAGGTGGAGACAAAAAAAGCTGCAAGAAAAGCTTGTTTCTCCTAGCCAAAGAATCACGAAAAGAGTGGCCTCCACTGTGGTTTCAGCAGGACTGAATGGGGAACTGATCTTCCTTGCCTCCCTCCCAGGGAAGTAAGCTTTCCAACAGGGCATTGGCAGCAGGATCCTTATGGACCTGAGCCTCCACTCCAAGCAGGCAGCAACAAGACTTAAAGAGATGGTGTGAGGTAGGTGGGTGTGGGGGATTTGGGGAGGTGGAGGTGGTGGTTCAGCATCACCACGCTTTACTCTTCCCCAGCCCAACCCATGTCAGTGGGGCTGAGTGGGGAGCTGAACATCCACACCCACCTGGCTGCAATGAGACTGAATGCAGCAGTGCCAAGCAGGGCTAGTCTGTACTAGCCTCCCTTCTCCCCTCCTCCTCTCCTGCTCCCACATCCCTCTCCCTTCCATCTTCTGATCTGCAAGGCCTGGTGAGGAGTCAATCTCCACCATCACCTGGCATCTGACAAGGCAGAGTGACTTGATAGGAGGCAGGGCTAATTGACACTCTACTTCCTCTCCTCTCCTCTCCCAGTGTCAGCAGGAGGCCCAGGGTTTATAGTCCCACTGGAGGCAATGCTGTGGTGCTAGTGTTATCTCTCTTTCCTGGGTCAGTATCAGCCTGGCAAAAGTGGGAGATGAGATTCCACTCCACACATCTGCAAAGAGGCAATAGGAATCAGGGTTCACTTTTGCAGGAATGGTCTGGAGGGTGGGGAGATGGGAGGTGGTGCCTAGAGAAACAGGCACCTCTCACTACACCTTAGCAGGTGGATTACCTGTTAAAAAAAAAAAAAAAAGATTAAGTGGTATCCATAGTCTATAATATCCCAATATCCATGATGCATTTGAAAATCACTTGTTATACCAAGAAGCAGGAAATCATAACCTGAATGAGAAAAGACAACACTTGCCAATACCAAGATGAATGATATATTGAAATTATCTAAAAAAGATTTTGAAGCAGCCATTGTCAAATGCTTCAATAAATGATTATGAATTATCTTGAGACGAATGAAAAAATAAAAAATCTCAGTGAAGAAATAGAAGATATAAAAAAGAATCTAATGGAGGTTAATAGAACTGGAAAATGCAGTAACTGAAATGAAAAACTTATTGATGAGCTCAGTAGTAGAGTGGAGATGACAGAAAAGAAAATCAGTGAACTTGAAGATAGATCAGTAGAATTTACCTTATCTGAACAATAGAGAGAAAACAGGCTAAAAAAAATGAATAGAATCTCAGGAACCTGAGATAACATTTATATCATTAGAGTCCTCAAAAGAGAGGAGAGAATGCAACTAAAAACTTAATCAAAGAAGTAGTTGAAATTTCCCCCAATATGGTGAAAGACATAAACCTACAGATTAAAGAGCTGAGTGAATATCAAATACAGTAAATCCAAAGAATCACACACCCTCTAATTATAGGAATTAACTGAAAAGGGTAAAAGCAACTGAACTAGAAAGGAAGGGCACATCATATTGCTGAAGGATCCCTTTGGCCTTTTTACAAAAAAACACTTCCTAGGGCAGGTGGAAATCCACTTGGAACTTTATTAAGGTCTCAAGCTACTCGTTTGCCTGCTTTTTAAATCTTTGTTTCCCTTCATTTCTTTCTTTTAGATGTTTGTTTTATAAGGAAACATTTTGTGTTTTGTTAGTCTAATAAATATTTATTGAACATCTAATATATTCTGTTCTAAACACTGTAAAATGTTCAGGTAACACAAAGGGGAAAAAGGCAAATTATCTTCCCTTGGGGTTTTAGGGTTCAATGGGGGACACTAACATTGATATGACCATGTGATAAGAGATGTCAGTAGAAGTTGTGCCAGATGGAGTCATGGCTTACAGTACTGTAGATTTGGGAGAACATATGTTTATTTGAAAACATAAGTGCCAATCTATCATCAAGTGATGGCAGCAAAGAATACTTAGATCATGTGTGTCTTTATATTTGCTGATAAATAGTGGCAGACACTACTACCTTGGAATAGGAAAATTATTCACATCGGTAAATAATTAAGGCTTGGCTTTATGAAAAGATCAACTTCCTATGGGTAGCTTTGCATAGGGCTGCTGGCATTCAGCAACTCCAGAACAGTTGCACCTAAGTTCAGACTCTGTTGTCCTCATTTAGACTATATCCCTATCCTCCACAATGCAGATAACCACAGGAAGGGAATACAGCTACAGAGGGCAGGATCCTTCTCTTGGAGTCCAGCCTTATGGTGGGACCAGTGCAACTCAGCCAATCACACTGGTCCACAGGATGACATGGGAAATGGGGAGACCATACATGTGCAACTGTCTGCATTTTGTGTCCAGCCTGAACTAAATGATGCTTTCTGGTGTTGCTCAAAACCCTGTTTGTTAAATATTTTTAAAAATCAATATCTTTATGAGGATACAAAGATTCAGACTGCCTAATTCCTTTGCTCAAGGACTCCAAACCAAAAGAGGTAGAATTATGATTTCAGAGCAAGTCTTATAACTATCAGGCTAGGGCCCTCTCTACCTTATCAAACTATCATTTCTTGCAAGATTGAATCAAAAGAGGATATAAATTCCAAATGAAAAAATATATATGAGAAAATGTATTATTCATAGCTTGAAAAGTTAAACATAAAACCCTTCTGACTTAAATGTTTAAGGATAGGGGAAATTCTCATTATCAACCAGGTAGAAAGCATTAATGTTTCATTTACTAATGTTATGAGGTCTGTGTGTATTTATCTTTAAAATTTGAGGAACTGACTTGATTGGCTCCATTAAAAAATATGACTTTAACTGAATAATATATTGTCCACTCAGTATTCAACTCCTGGAATATCAAACAAGAAATAATCATGATTATTGATACGAATTAACTGAATTTTCCTTCATATTTACTTTTGTTTTGAAATAAACAGTTAATTTTACTAGGATACATGTTCACATGTATGTTTCTTGATCTGTTCTCTCTCTGATCTATGTTGATCTTGATCTAGTCTGCTCATTAATTTCAAAGTAAAATTTTCTAAAATAGCTTTTATCATATTATTTACATTGCATTGCTGTATAAGCTAGCATATATGAATTTATCTACTTTTTGTAGTGAGCAACTGCTGGGGGCCAGTCTGTCCACAAGGTCATCGCCCTTGTGGGAAATCCTTGATTCACAGAGTGAGCCCCCAGCATCCCTGTAAGTATGATGTGATTGTCCATTTTGGCCTACAGATGATTGGGTTGGTGGGGGATCTGACCTTAGCAGCACCCAAATGTCATCTCTCTTGGGATGTCCCTGGCAAGAATTCAAGTTGTATATTTTAACCTCAAATGCTTTCTTTCTTTCCAGACAACAACCAATCTTGACAAAGATGAAGCTGAATGCCCTTTTCATACAGATTTTCTCCATCTTTAGACTTCTAGCTTACATTAGTCAAGATTGGTAGGTTATGTTGTGGCAACAAATTACCTTGAAATATCAGTCATTTAGCAAATCTTCATTGCTTGTTCATGCTGCATTTTTTTAAAAATTTATTTATTTTATTTATTTTTGGCTGCGTTGGGTCTTCGTTGCTGTGTGCGGGCTTTCTCTGGTTGTGGCGAGAGGGAGCTACTCTTCGTTGTGGTGCGTGGGCTTCTCATTGCAGTGGCTTCCCTTGTTGCAGAGGGCTTCTCATTGCGGTGGCTTCTCTTGCTGTGGAGCACGGGCTCTAGGCGCTGCGGGCTCAGTAGTTGTGGCTCACAGGCTATAGAGTGCAGGCTCAGTAGTTTTGGTGCACGGGCTTAGTTGCTCCGCGGCATGTGGGCTCTTCCCAGGCCAGGGCTTGAACCCATATCCCCTGCATTGGTAGGCAGATTCTTAACCACTGCGCCACCAGGGAAGCCCCATGCTGCATTTCTAATAAAGGTCATCAGATATTTCTCTTCCACACAATCAGGAACCAATACTTGAAAAAATAATAGCTGTACCATCTGGAACACTCAGTAACCTTAATTACTGAAATTAGGTTTGTTGCCTCCAAATAATTTCTGGAATATAATATCTGATGTATTTAGAAAAAAGACTCCAGATATACTCACCTTTCTGTGGACCAAGAAAAAAAAGTGAACAGGAATACTGAGATTCGAAAATACTTGTTATAATACTCGAGCACTTAATCTGATTATTTCCTACCCATGAAGATGCAAGGGCTATTAAAGTTTTATTTGTAATTATCTAACACTGAAGTGTTGGGAAGACAAGAGAAGGAAAATAGGTGGTGGTCAATTTGGGAGAAAATTTTCACTGCAGATTTTTTTTTCTTCCTTTAGAAAAATTAGAAGCCAAGACAATGTCAGTATTCAGGGTTCAAAGATGAAAAATAGTACATGAATAAAAAATAGTCCTGTCTGGTCAACATGATGTAGCAGAGGAATTTATTTAATTAATTACTTAACTTATTTAAGTTGTGTCTTTAAGTAAGATTAAGAAGCTAATACTATGATAATTAATCCCTATGCTTCTTCTTACGTCTTAGATGGAAATGTCAATATTAAGAACACTGGGAGAGGAACCAAGATGGCAGAGTAGAAGGATGTGCTCTCACTCCCTCTTGCGAGAACACCAGAATCACAACTAGCTGCTGGACAATCATTGAAAGGAAGACACTGGAACTCACCAGAAAAGAAACCCCCACATCCAAAGACAAAGGAGAAGCCACAATGAGATGGTAGGAGGGGCGCAATCAGAGTAAAATCAAATCCCATAACTGGCAGGTGGGTGACTCACAGACTGGCAAACACTTATACCACAGAAGTCCACCCACTGGAGTGAAGGTTCTGAGCCCCACGTCAGGCTTCCCAACATGGGGGTCCGGCAACGGGAGGAGGAATTCATAGAGAATCAGACTTTGAAGCCTAGTGGGAATTGATTGCAGGACTTTGACACGACTGGGGGAAACAGAGACCCCACTCTTGGAGGGCACACACAAAATAGTGTGTGCATCAGGACCCAGGGGAAGGAGCAGTGACCCCAAGGGAGACTGAACCAGACTTACCTGCTAGTGTTGGAAGGTCTCCTGCAGAGGCGGGGGGTGGCTCTGTTTCACCGTGGGGAAAAGAACACTGGCAGCAGAAGTTCTGGGAAGTACTCCTTGGCATGAGCCCTCCCAGAGTCTGTCATTAGCCCCACCAAAGAGCCCAGGTAGGCTCCAGTGTTGGGTTGCCTCAGGCAAAACAACCAACAAGGAGGGAACCCAGCCCCACCCATCAACAGACAAGTGGATTAAAGTTTTACTGAGCTCTAGACCACCACAGCAAGTCAGCTCTACCCACCACCAGAGCCTCCCATCAAGCCTCTTAGATAGCCTCAACCACCAGAGAGCAGACAGCAGAAGCCAGAAAAACTACAGTCCTGCAGCCTGTGGAACACAAACCACATTCACAGAAAGATAGACAAGACGAAAAGACAGAGGGCTATATACCAGATGAAGGAACAAGATAAACCCCCAGAAAAAGAACTAAATGAAGTGGAGATAGGCAACCTTCCAGAAAAAGAATTCAGAATAATGATAGTGAAGATGATCCAGGACCTCGGAATAAGAATGGAGGCAAAGATCGAGAAGATGCAAGAAATGTTTAACAAAGACTTAGGAGAATTAAAGAACAAACAAACAGAGATGAACAATACAATAACTGAAATGAAAACTACACTAGAAGGAATCAATAGCAGAATAACTGAGGCAGAAGAACGGATAAGTGACCTGGAAGACAGAATGGTGGAATTCACTGCTGCAGAACAGACTAAAGAAAAAAGAATGAAAAGAAATGAAGACAGCCTAAGAGACCTCTGGGACAACATTAAACGCAACAACATTCGAATTATAGGGGTCCCAGAAGGAGAAGAGAGAGAGAAAGGACCCAAGAAAATATTTGAAATTATTATAGTCTAAAACTTCCCTAACACGGGAAAGGAAATAGCCACCCAAGTCCAGGAAGCGCAGAGAGCCCCAAACAGGATAACCCAAGGAGAAACATGCCAAGACACAGAGTAATCAAATTTGCAAAAATTAAAGACAAAGAAAAATTATTGAAAGCAGCAAGGGAAAAATGACAAATAATATACAAGGGAACTCCCATAAGGTTAACAGCTGATTTCTCAGCAGAAACTCTACAAGTCAGAAAGGAGTGGCATGATATACTTAAAGTGATGAAAGGGAAGAACCTACAACCAAGATTACTCTACCCGGCAAGGATCTCATTCAGATTCAATGGAGAAATCAAAAGCTTTACAGACAAGCAAAAGCTAAGAGAATTCAGCACCACCAAACCAGCTCTACAACAAATGCTAAAGGAAATTCTCTAAGTGGGAAACACAAGAGAAGAAAAGGACCTACAAAAACAAACCCAAAACAATTAAGAAAATGCTCATAGGAACATACATATCGATAATTACCTTAAACGTGAATGGATTAAATGCTCCAACCAAAAGACACAGGCTTGCTGAATGGATACCAAAACAAGACCCATATATATGCTGTCTACAAGAGACCCACTTCAGACCTAGGGACACATACAGACTGAAAGTGAGGGGATGGAAAAAGATATTCCATGCAAATGGAAATCAAAAGAAAGCTGGAGTAGCTATACTCATATCAGATAAAATAGACTTTAAAATAAAGAATGTTACAAGAGACAAGGAAAGACACTACATAATGATCAAGGGATCAATCCAAGAAGAAGATATAACAATTATAAATATATAGGCACCCAACATAGGAGCACCACAATACATAAGGCAACTGCTAACAGCTATAAAAGAGGAAATCAACAGTAACACAATAATAGTGGGGGACTTTAACACCTCACTTACACTAATGGACAGATCATCCAAGATGAAAATAAATAAGAAAACAGAAGCTTTAAATGACACAACAGACCAGATAGATTTAATTGATATTTATAGGACATTCCATCCAAAAACAGCAGATTACACTTTCTTCCCAAGTGCGCATGGAACATTCTCCAGGATAGATCTTATCTTAGATCACAAATCAAGCCTCAGTAAATTTTAGAAAATTGAAATCATATCAAGCATCTTTTCTGACCACAATGCTATGAGATTAGAAATGAATTACAGGGAAAAAAATGTAAAAAACACAAACACATGGAGGTTAAACAATACATTACTAAATAACGAAGAGATCACTGCAGAAATCAAAGAGGAAATCAAAAAATACCTAGAGACAAATGACAATGAAAACACGATGATCCAAAACCTATGGGATGCAGCAAAAGCAATTCTAAGAGGGAAGTTTATAGCTATAGAAGCCTACCTAAAGAAACAAGAAAAACCTCAAGTAAACAATCTAACCTTACACCGAAAGGAACTAGAGAAAGAAGAACAAACAAAACCCAAAGCTAGAAGAAGGAAAGAAATCATAAACATCAGAGCGGAAATAAATGAAATAGAAACAAAGAAAACAATAGCAAAGATCAATAAAACTAAAAGCTGGTTCTTTGAGAAGATAAACAAAATTGATAAGCCATTAGCCAGACTCATCAAGAAAAAGAGGGAGAGGACTCAAACCAATAAAATTAGAAATGAAAAAGGAGAAGTTAAACAGACACCGCAGAAATACAAAGCATCCTAAGAGACTACTACAAGCAACTCTATGCCAATAAAAAGGACAACCTGGAAGAAATGGACAAATTTTTAGAAAGGTATAAGCTTCCAAGACTGAACCAGGAAGAAACAGAAAATATGAACAGACCAATCACAAGTAATGAAATTGAAACTGTGATTAAAAATCTTCCAACAAACAGAAGTCCAGGACCAGATGGCTTCACAGGTGAATTCTATCAAACATTTAGAGAAGAGCTAACACCCATCCTTCTCAAACTCTTCCAAAGAATTGCAGAGGAAGGAATCCTCCCAAACTCATTCTATGAGGCCACCATCACCCTGATACCAAAACCAGACAAAGGTACTACAAAAACAGAAAATTACAGAGCAATATCACTGATGAATATAGATGCAAAAATTCTCAACAAAATACTAGCAAACAGATTCCAACAACACATTAAAAGGATCATACACCATGATCAAGTGGGATTTATCCCAGGGATGCAAGGTTTCTTCAATATAGGCAAATCAATCAATGTGATACACCATATTAACAAATTGAAGAATAAAAACCATATGATCATCTCAGTAGATGCAGAAAAAGCTTTTGACAAAATTCAACACCCATTTATCATAAAAACTCTCCAGAAAGTGGGCATAGAGGGAACCTACCTCAACATAATAAAGGCCATATACGACAAACCCACAGCAAACATCATTCTCAACAGTGAAAAACTGAAAGCATTTCCAATAAGATCAGGAACGAGACAAGGATGTCCATTCTCACCACTATTATTCAACATAGTTTTGGAAGTCCTAGCCACGGCAATCAGAGAAGAAAAAGAAATAAAAGGAATACAAATTGGAAAAGAAGAAGTAAAACTGTCACTGTTTGCAGATGACATGATAGTATACATAGAGGATCCTAAAAATGCCACCAGAAAACTACTAGAGCTAATCAATGAATTTGGTAAAGTAGCAGGATACAAAATTAATGCACAGAAATCTCTTGCATTCCTATACACTAATGATGAAAAATCTGAAAGAGAAATTATGGAAACACTCCCATTTACCATTGCAACAAAAAGAATAAAATACCTAGGAATAAAGCTACCTAAAGAGACAAAAGACCTGTATGCAGAAAACTATAAGACACTGATGAAAGAAATTAAATATGATACCAACAGATGGAGAGATATACCATGTTCTTGGATTGGAAGAATGAATATTGTGAAAATGACTATACTACCCAAAGCAATCTACAGATTCAATGCAATCCCTATCAAAGTACCAATGGCGTTTTTTACAGAACTAGAATAAATCATCTTAAAATTTGTATGGAGACACAAAAGACTCCGAATAGCCAAAGCAGTCTTGAGGGAAAAAACGGAGCTAGAGGAATCAGACACCCTGACTTCAGACTATACTACAAAGCTACAGTAATCTAGACAATATGGTACTGGCACAAAAGCAGAAACATAGATCAATGGAACAAGATAGAAAGCTCAGAGATGATAAACCCACGCACCTATGGTCAACTTATCTATGATAAAGGAGGCAAAGATATACAATGGAGAAAAGACAGTCTCTTCAATAAGTGATGCTGGGAAAACTGGACAGCTACATGTAAAAGAATGAAATTAGAATACTCCCTAACACCATACACAAAAATAAACTCAAAATGGATTTGAGACCTAAATGTAAGACCGAGCACTATAAAACTCTTAGAGGAAAACATAAGAAGAATACTCTTTGACATAAATCACAGCAAGATCTTTTTTGATCCACCTCCTAGAGTAATGGAAATAAAACCAAAAATAAACAAATGGGACCTAATGAAACTTCAAAGCTTTTGCACAGCAAAGGAAACCATAAACAAGACGAAAAGACAGCCCTCAGAATGGGAGAAAATATTTGCAAATGAAGCAACTGACAAAGGATTAATCTCCAAGATTTACAAGCAGCTCATGCAGATCAATAACAAAAAAACAAACAACCCAATCCAAAAATGGGCAGAAGACCTAAATAGACATTTCTCCAAAGAAGACATACAGATGGCCAAGAAGCACATGAAAAGATGCTCAACATCACTAATTATTAGAGAAATGCAAATCAAAACTACAATGAGGTATCACCTCACACCAGTTAGAATGCACATCATCAGAAAATCTGCAAACAACAAATGCTGGAGAGGGTGTGGAGAAAAGGGAACCCTCTTGCACTGTTGGTGGGAATGTAAATTGATACAGCCACTATGGAGAACAATATGGAGGTTCCTTAAAAAACTAAAAATATAATTACCATATGATCCAGCAATCCTACTCCTGGGCATATACCCAGAGAAAACCGCAATTCAAAAAGACACATGCACCCCAATGTTCATTGCAGCACTATTTACAATAGCCAGGTCATGGAAGCAACCTAAATGCCCATCAACAGACGAATGGATAAAGAAGAAGTGGTACATATATACAATGGAATATTACTCAGCCATAAAAAGGAATGAAATTGAGTCATTTGTTGAGACGTGGATGGATCTAGAGACTGTCATACAGAGAGAAGTAAGTCAAAGAGAGAAACAAATATCATATATTAACACATGTATGTGGAACCTAGAAAAATGGTACAGATGAACCGGTTTGCAGGGCAGAAGTTGAGACACAGCTGTAGAGAACAAACGTATGGACACCAAGGTGGGAAAACCGTGGTGGGTTGGGGATGGTGGTGTGCTGAATTGGGCGATTGGGATTGACATGTATACACTGATGTGTATAAAATTGATGACTCATAAGAACCTGCAGTATAGACAAACAAACAAACAAAAAGGAAAAACAACTAATACTAAAAAAAAAAAAAAAAAAAAAAGGAATGAAATACTGACACACACTATAGCATGGTTGAACCTTGAAAGCATGGTCTCACTGAAAGAAGCCAGACACGACAGGCCACATATTGAATGATTCCATTTCTATGAAATGACCCAAAGAGGTAAATCCATGGAGACAGAAAGCAGAGCAATGGTGACCAGGAACTGGGGTGACAGGAATGAGGAATGACTGCTTATGGGGGGGTGGGATTATCTCTTGTGTTGATGAAAATGTTGTAAAATTGGTTCTGGTGTTGGTTGCACAAGTCTGTGAATATACTAAAAACCATTGAATTGTGTACTTTAAATGGGAGAATTGTGTGATATATTATCTCAATAAAGTGGTTTATAAAAAAAATAAATATATTAAGAACACTGTTTCTGCCTCCTTTGTGCCCCCTTGTTCTCTAAACCTCCCCCGCTCCTTACCATCTTTAGGGAGATGATACCAACACTTGTGAGAAGAGAAAGAAGGTGGGAGAAGTGGTCTTGGTCATAGAATGAGGCTGCTGGGAGTAGCATATATCCACTTTATTAGGATAAAGTCCTGGTATCCATCTCAACTCCCGTGGCTCTCCCTGGGACTGAAAAGATGGGAATTCATCCATTCGTTAACATTGAGCTCACCATAAGCCATCCATCCTAAGAGGTATAATAGATGAACTCAAGAACCTTACACTTATCAGTTAAGCTGAGATGAATTCGAGTCACGGGAGTGCAGGGCAATTGTCCTCTATTTTCATTTTATCTCTATAAAAAGCCCTCCGCCCGCCACCCCAAAAAGTGACTGATATGAAAGAGTTTATTGGGATGGTACGTGGGAGAAGGCTAGGGAGAAGTGAAATAATCCCTCTGTTAGTCTATGAAAAGCCTTCACGGAAGGCATTCTGTAATGACAGTAGAAGTGACTGTTGACAGCCTGGGAGGATAGGACACTCAAAACCAATGCAGAGCCTGGCAGTGCACAATAGTGCATTACAGGGGATGGGTATCCATAATGCTGACCCCATTTCGTGAAGAAAAAGGGGTATGTTCACTATTCTCTGCTTCAGAAGTCAGGGAAATAAAGCATTTTTGAGATATTTCTATCAGGTGTGATTAAGGAAAACACAGTGTGGAGCTTGGCTGCAGATAAGTTTCAGTTATTTTGTAATATTTACCTATATGGAACAATTCCTTCCTCAATGATGACAGGTGAATATAGTATCACTGAATTTTGATTTCCACAAAGAATTTTCCTCAAATCTGATAAGAAAGAGAACACATTTTGTATTTAGAGGTAAAACCCAAGAGGGAAACAGAAAAAAAAAATCAGTATCTGGTGACAGAAGTCTTAGGTTCATTACTGAATGAAACTGGAAGAAATCTTATAAAATTCTATGAGCCAACCTTATGTCTTCAGATAAAAAAATGTCTAAAAGCATTAAGACAGTAATACATTCTCTTCTGAATCTCCTCGGCAATGCTCCCACATATTTGCTCAGAGCTTTCCATGGAAATTCTAATAATTCTAATAATTTTGATAATTAAGATATTGTTTAAAAAACCCAAATTCCCCCTTAAATTTTTAAATAACAACTTTATTTAGATATAAATCACATACTGTAACATTCATCCTTTAAAGAATACTATTCAGTGTTTCTTAGCATATTCAAAGCTGTGCATTCATTACCACTATCTAATTTTGAATACATTTTAATCACTTCATAGAGAAATCCTGTACCCATTAGCAGTCACTACCCATCCCCCCCTTCACTTATCCCCTGGCAATCACTAATCTACTTCTTGTTTCAATGGGTTTGCCTATACTGTACATTTCATATAAATTGAATCATATAATATGTGACCTTTTGTGTCTGTCTTCTTTCACTCAACATCATGTTTTCAAGGTTTATCCATGTTGTACCATGTATCAGTACATCATTACTTTTTTTTTTTTTAAATATTTATTTATTTATTTATTTATTTATTATTTTTGGCTGTGTTGGGTCTTCGTTTCTGTGCAAGGGCTTTCTCCAGTTGTGGCAAGCGGGGGCCACTCTTCATCGCGGTGCGCGGGCCTCTCACTATCGCGGCCTCTCTTGTTGCGGAGCACAGGCTCCAGATGCGCAGGCTCAGTAGTTGTGGCTCACGGGCCCAGTTGCTCCGCGGCATGTGGGATGTCCCCAGACCAGGGCTCGAACCCGTGTCCCCTGCATTGGCAGGCAGATTCTCAACCACTGAGCCACCAGGGAAGCCCCAGTACTTCATTACTTTTTAAGGCCAACTAATATTCCATTGTATGGCTATACCAAATTTGTTTATCCTTTCGTCAGTTCATAGATATTTGGATTGTTTCTGCTCTTTGGCTGTTGTGAATAATACTTCTATGAACATTTATGTACAAATTTTGTGTGGACATGTGTTTTTAATTCTTTTGTGTATACGTAGGAGTGGAATTGCTGGGTAATATGATAGCTCTTATGTTTAACTTTTTGTAGAACTGCCAAACTGTTTTCCAAAGTGTCTGTACCAATTTACATTCCCACTGGCAATGCATGAGGTTTCCTATTTCTCTACATCCTTGACACTTGATATTGGCCATCTTTTTATTATAGACATCCTGGTGAGTATGGAGTGGTATCCCTCTGTGGTTTCAGTTTGCGTTTCTCTAATGACTAATGATGTTGAACATCTTTTCATGTGTTTATTGCTCCTTTGTATACCATGTGTATGTTTGCATGTGGAGAAATGTCTATTCAAATCCCATGCCCATTTAAAAAATGGGTTATTTGTCTTTTTATTGTTGAGTAATAAGAATTTTTTATTTATTCTTGTTACAAGGCTTTTATTAGACATATGATTCGCAAATATTTTCTCCCATTCTGTAGGTTGTCTTTTCATCCTCTTGATGGTGTCCTTTGAAATGAAACAGGTTTTAATTTGATGAAATCTAATGTATCTATTTTTCTCTTGCCTTTTGTGCTTTTGGTGTCATATCTAAGAGAATACTGCCTGATCCAAGGTTACAAAGATTCATAATTTTTTCCTTAGAGTTTTATAGTTTTAGCTCTGATGTTTAGGTCTATGATATATTTTGAGTTAATTTACGTGCATAGTATGAGGTACTGGTCCAACTTCATCTTTTGCCTGTAGATATCCAGTTGTCCTAGTACCATTTGTTGAAAATACTACTCTTTCCCCATTGAATGGTCTTGGTACCCTTGTTGAAAATCAAGTTACCATAACTATAAGGCCTTATTTCTGAGCTCTCAAATCTGTTTTATTGATCTATATGTTTATCTTTATGCCAGTACAAAACTACCTTGATTACTGTAGCTTTCTAGTATTTCTCCTCAAATTTAAACTGATTTTCCTTTTCTATGCCAGAGAGAACAAGCTGACTGGCCCACCCCATCATTATAAGTCCTTCTTATCACTTTTTGAGTTATGGAATATCTCAGCTGGAAGGGAACTTAGTGATTAGCTGGTCCAGTTATTTCATTTTACAGATGGTGATTCTAAGCCCCAGATATTTGTCTACATGATGTGATTATATGGGCCTTTCTGCACACATAGTACCAAGTTCAAGAAATCTTATCTGTTTGTCATATTTGCTTCAGATTGTTTTGAAAGAAATCAAATATCATGGAGTCTATACTCCTGTTCTTCTCGTTCCCTTCCTAGGAAAAACTAGCATTCTGAATCTAGTGTGTACCATTTCATGTTTTTGTACTTTTCCAGAACCAATATAAAGCAGTTTAATTTTTTTATGATTTAGTAACATGCTTTTCTCATTTTAGCATTGTTTTTAAGGTTTATTCACGTTGATACACGTAGCTTTGATGCATTCATTTTAAATGTTCTAACATATTCCTTTTAATGATTATACCATTTTTATATATCCATTCTCCTGTTGAGAGACATTTAGGTTTTCTCCTTTTTTTTTTTTCATTCTGTTATAAGCAATGTTTGTACGTTTGTCCTCCTGCTCAGATGAGAGTGTGTCTCCAGTGGAGCAATGCCGCTGGAGAGCAGCAGAGGACCTACAGCTTTTAAACTAGATTTGCAAATTACTCTCCAAAGTGCTTCTCATAGCTCCTGTTTTTCATATCCTCAGTTGTATTTGATATTGTCACACTTTTTAAATTTTGCCAATCTGATGTGTGCATAATGGTACCTCATTATTTAATTTGCATTTCCCTTATGACTAGTAAAATTGAACTTTTTTAATATGTTTATTAGCCATTTGATTTTCCCCCTTCCATTACATGCCTAAAAAATACGTTTCAGAATACTATTTTTTTTTCCCTACAGCATGAAATTGCTGTTTTGTATTTAGCCTATAGTTAAATATGACTCCCCAAAGGCTAGTCTACTCCTACAGCTGCTTCTCTGCCACTGCCGCTGCCGCCACCACCAGTTCTTCCACTATTGCTCTTTACTGGGTGGCTACTCTGTGCCTGGAATATTTATTATTCTAATTCTCAGTAGAAACTTGCAGGGACATAATTTCCATTTTAAAGATAAGAAAACTGAGGTTGAAAGAGTCTAAGTGATGTATGTAAAGCTATAGAACTAAGAAGTGATGGAGTTTTATTCAAATCAAAATTCATTTTCTTTAAAAGCCCCTCTTCTCCCCTAAGATTTTTCCTTTATCCAGTTCTTTTTCTTTATTTTCTCTAAATGTATCTCCTTGTTCCCATTGATTTTTGTACTATTTTTTTTTTTTTTTTAATTTATCTTATTTATTTATTTTTTTTTTTTTGGGCTGCGTTGGCTCTTTTTTTTTGCTGCGCCCGGGCTTTCTCTTGCTGTGGCGAGCGGGGGCTACTCTTCCCCGTGGTGGGCGGGCTTCCCACTGCGGTGGCCTCCCCCGTTGCGGAGCGCAGGCTCCAGGCACGTGAGCTTCAGTAGTTGTGTCACACAGGCTCAGTAGTTGTGGCACACGGGCTCAGCCGCTCCGCGGCATGTGGGATCCTCCCAGACCAGGGCTCGAACCCGTGTGCCCTGCATTAGCAGGCGGATTCCCAACCACTGCGCCACCAGGGAAGTCCCTGTACTATTTTTAAAGACAATTTTCCCAATTTATCAGGGACATTTTAAAGTTTCTATCTTCTAATACTTACTTTGTGATACATTGAAATTTCTTAATTACAGTCTTAATTTTTAAAAAAGTCATTGTTTTCAACAATAGACTGAGTAGAATGGATGCCAAAGGGATCTATTTGGACTACCGTTTGAAATAGTTAGTTGAAGAGTGACTCATTATTAACCAACTACAATTCACATAGTCCCAGGCAACAATGATGGGGACCATTCCATGTTTTCTCAAGTGCTAATAATAATTGTATTAGCCTCGAATGCCTTACTGATAGCATGTAACATTTATCCTTTGTCTATGTAATCTATGCTTTATCATGGAAGAAAACTAAACCAGTCTAAAATATTATGTTATTCTGGAAACCATGTGATGTTTGCATATTTTATACATGCACGTGATCAGATTTGCTGTTACCTTTAGTTGTTGGAGGCAGGTGAAGTAGAGAGCAAAGGTCTGTCTCCTGAAATGAAAATGAATAGCTTATGTGTCCATCTTTATTTATTTATTTTTTACTATTAATTCACCAGAGACTTTATTTATAACAACTGGTCTTCACCAAGAGCAGCATAGTGGTCCATAAACAATTATTTCCAGGCTCACTTGTGGGAAACCATCTTCTGACCTACATTGCTTTGCAATGGGTTCTGAATGTGATACAAATGGATTAAATCATTATTAGCATCACTTTTTTTAATGTCTTTATTGGAGTATAATCGCTTTACAATGTTGTGTTAGTTTCTGCTGTAAAACAAAGTGAATCAGCTATATGTATACATATATCCCCATATCACCTCCCTCTTGCGTCTGCCTCCCACCCTCCCTATCCCACCCCTCTAGGTGGTCACAAAGCACCGAGCTGATCTCCCTGTGCTATGCGGCTGATTCCCACTAGCTATCTATTTTACATTTGGTAGTGTATATATGTACATGCCACTTTCTCACTTTGTCCCAGCTTACCCTTCCCCCTCCACGTGTCCTCAAGTCCATTCTCTACGTCTGTGTCTTTATTCCTGTCCTGCCCCTAGGTTCTTCAGAACCATTTTTTTTTTTTTTTTTTTTAGATTCCATATATATGTGTTAGCATATGGTATTTGTTTTTCTCTTTCTGACTTCACTCTGTATGACAGACTGTAAAATCTACAAGCATCACTATTTCTATTAAAGGTGAAATATGATAAAGAAGATTCATGCTTGTCAGTAAGACTACTTAGCACTTCATGGTTTTCCTTTTCCAATGCACTTTTGCAAATATTAAACAGACAAATGATTCTACTGTGATGTGAATAGAAGTCACACAACTGTAACTCCATGGACTCTGTGAATATGTTCCCTGAAATGTCAATTAATTTTGCTTCCTGAAGCATATTCTTTCATGTAGAGTTTCATCCATGCTGTGTGTTCTGCCTGGAATGATTAGAGGCCTGCTAAAGTGAACAAAAACAACAAAATAAAAACAGAAAAAACAGCAAAACCTAATAGCTTTTCAGGAGTGAGGCCAGAACTTGGAGTCTGTTTTCTTTCCATTTTCTATGTTTTAACTTATAGTGTAAATTAATCACCTTTCTCCCACCCCTTGATAAGAATGGTCTTTTGCACTCTATTAACCCCAGGTTCTAGAGAGAGGCAATTTCCTAACAGGTGAATTAAAGTTAGATAACATTACCTCAATGCCAAGTCATTTAATGTGTAATTGAAAAAAAAAATTTTTAGGAGGGAGTAAGGCAGTGTCTTCTTCTTCTTTTCTTTCTTTCCTTTTTTTTTTCTTTAACATTATAAAGAGTCTTTACAAACTAACTATAGACTCCCTACTTCCGGAGAGTGATTTGCCTATTAACAAGCACAACTTCCACTACCAGTACACGAAGAAATAGCCCCCAATTTCCAATTATTTTTGCAGCTGACAGTTCACTGGACTGTTAAGATGCATTTGGCACCATTGTGTGGATGTGGTGAAGCCAGGCAGCCCTGTGCGCCTCTCTTTTTTATTATGCAGTAATTCGACTGTTCCACTAATGGAAGGAGGGAAAAAAGTTTGTAGAGAAAATGACATCCAGTGACGCTCGCTTTGAAAAAATCCCTGGCACAAAAGAATAAAGAGTAACCTTTTTGTCATGAACACTGTGAAAGGTTTTATGCGTTAACTAAGCTGCATAAAAAATGAAAAGTTGGAATCTCAAATTAGCTCAGGCATAATTGTATGTTTGCCTGCAAATAATAAAGCAAATAGGTGGTTCAGACAAGCTCATTAGTCAATAATAAGGCCTTTCAGAGATGTACGCTCTGGACACAGATGAGCATGTCTAAGAATTCTGGATTCTGTGTCTCTGCTCCGTGAATTCATTGAAGATCCCTTGACAGTATTGGAAGAGTGAGAGCTCGCCCTTTTGTCCTTGAACTGGCTTCGCCTGAGAGCTCAGCTCTTCCTGTAGGTTATTAATGTATTAGGCATCCTATTAAAGTTCCCTTGATTTATTTTTCTGGTGGAGAATTTAATTCCCCCTCCTCTTAAAATTGAAAACTCAATTTCGTCTCTCTGCTCCTTCTGTCTTGCCCCAACACCCACAGTCTTCTTTTCCCTTTTTCTTCCCACATTTTTTCTCACTCAACTTTATCTCTTTAGTATTTTGTGTGAATGTGACATTTTCCTTTTTGCCTCTAGAATTTTCCCATTCTCTCTCCCCAGTGTGAATTGAAAATGGCAGTTCTTTATTCAGTGCACTGCAAATGACTGGCACTCTATTGCAGGTATGAATATAGCCAAATGTCTCCCTTTTTGGTCTTACAAATTCTTAGAAGCTTGAATGACCTTTGCAGTTTCTCCTTTTTCTTTTCTTTTCTTTTTTTTTTTGTTAACAGACACAGTAAAAAGAGTTTGGAGATGGAGAGTCTTGAAATTATCAGTTAAATGCATTGCTCTGATGGAAGAGAATTTTTTTTTAACCTGGGTTTTCATATGTTACTGGTTTATGCCTGATTTATATCTGATTAAATGTCTGCATAGTGGTTCTCTGGTTTTGTTTCTCTTTTATATGGAAATTAACAAACTGTATTATTTTTAGCAGATTTTCATGGTGACCATATTTTTCAAAAAAAAGTTCAGGATCTAGAATTTGACAAAAGATTTTTGTGCTAATTCTGCCATTGAGAAGCACATCGTTAGATTTAGATTGTGAGATAGTGACATGAATGCTGGAATCTTTCCTTTTTTGGGGGATGACAGTACATTTAAAATGAGGATCCATGAAGGTTTTCAGCATGGGGTTGTGGTATGGACAAAATAGAAAGGCTTTATGTGCAATTTTTAACATACTAGTTATATTTTCATTTTTTCCTCTCTCAAAAGAGCATATTTGAAAGAAAATGAATGAAAGTGACATTGTTCATGGTAGAGCCTTAAAGATACTGTTTTATTAAAAATCACATTTTGAAGTATTTTCCCTATTAATGTCTAATTACTTATATCACACACTATGATTTATCTTAAAGTACTTCACAGTTGTTATGAAAAAATGAGTATGTATGTTATGAACAAATGAGTATGTTATGACACCTTGGTTGACAACTGGTGCTTTGAGATATGGTCTCCTGTGTCAAGGAACATAATATAGTTTGAAATTATCTGTGATTCTCTATCTATTATTGCCAATGGAGAAAAAGACAAGGAAAAAAAAAAAAAAAAGAAGGAAGAAATGACAATTTAAAAAGGCCCACTTCAAATGTAAGATTTTTCATTTTGCCAGTCTTGACTGCTCTGCCACCAACATTATTATTGTCATTAACATCATTAGTGTGATCATCGCCATCATCAGACCCTGCAAATCTGGATTCACACAAAAAAGACACCATGTGCCTTTGTTCTTGAGAGCCTTTGTTATACGGCATTTAAAAACACACACACACACACACAAAACCCAAACCAAAAAACAAACGAAAAACAGAAAAATAAGTTTCAACAAATACTTGGAAAATGTATTTTTAAATTGGTTAAATTACTTTTAAAATGAAAGTTCTCAGACTTCTCTAGTATACAGTTTATACAGCATACTCTATTCATTATTAAGATGTGAAACATGTATACTAAAGTTGGAAAAGCAGAGTTTCGACAACAGCAAAGAGCTGCTCTTTTTTATGAAATATTGGTGTGAGTTAATTTTTTTTAAATAGAACTATTTAACTGAAACATGCTTTTACATGAACTGGACTGCTCAATTTTAAATTAAGCTTGCAGCAAGTTATCTATTAAATAGGACACATTTTTTTGGCAGTAGAAATAATTTCTTCCCATCCGGTTTAATATATGTTTTAGAATTTTTAATCCATATTTTCTTACATTGGATTTTCTTCAAGTTTGACATTCATTTAATGTGCAATCTTCTTGCTTCATTGTATAAACAGGTATATGTAACAAAACATGTACTTGAGGAGGTTCTGATTTCAATTCTCCAAACTGTTGAGGGATTCTGTAATACTTGTGACCCAGAATATAGGTATACATTTATGAATGTATTCAGGATCTTAGATGTGGAGGGTTGATGTTTTTTTAATCCTCATCAGTTTACAGCACACCATCACCATTAACTCATGTAAGAAGTCTTTCATCACCGTACCCTACTCCTACAATTATGCCCTTCTTCCACATCTACTTTATTCTGTTTAATATATACCTTTTTGTTTATATCTGTTTTTATAAGATGCCTGTTTTGTCTGTGAGTATGTTTAATGTCTATAAATGGTTTGGTTTAACATTCTAGGTTTTTAAAAACTTTTTAACTAAGCACTATCTATTAAAGATCTATTAATTTTGCTGTGAACAGGATTGGATATTTAAAAGTTAGGAAGCAGCTGGCAAGCAAGCAGCCTTGACTTCTATTACAGAGGAAGAGAAGTATTGGGACTGGAATACAGAAGCAGGTGTACCTCAGAAACCCAGACTGATACATGAAACATCCAAAAGTATCATTATAGCATAAATATCATTGTGTCCAAATATGAAGTACATGGTAATATTTGGTAAAATTTCAGAGGAGAAGGAAATCAGTAAGGAGTGGAGAAGTAAAAGAAATCTAGAAATTAAAAGGTCCGAGATTTAAAAATGCAACAGGAAAAGAGATTTAGGTGTTGGAAGTGGGGTGCGGGGAGAGGAGTGGCAATAAAGCAATGCTGAGTAAAGGCAGAAACCTGTAGGCTGCGTGATATAGGGTAGCAAGAAATAATGTAAATGATGCCTTGTAGCTCTATAGCAAGATTGGAAAAGTGGTTCTGCTATGGACTTGTTCTGTGTCCTTTTGTTCATATCTACTTCTTTTTACTGGCTGCCCTCTTTCTCTACTATTATTGAGAGCTTCCCTTATGTGGTTGGGGAAGTGATACCAAAAGATCCAGCCTCCAGCCTCTATACAAATGGTGATCCAAGAAGAGGATGTTTTCTCACCAACGGTCTGTTTGTATCTAAATTCATGGGTAAACTATTCTTGGTTCTCCTTGGATGTCTATTCCTTGGACTATGTGATGAGGACATGGGAATGGAGTACCACAATTGATCGGGCCTCTACCACTTGCCCAGGTCTGAGATGAGAAGAAAGCATGCCCCGTGACGAACAATCCCACAGGAGACATGCAAATGGAGAAAGGGGGCAGTTCCTCCAAGGAAAGAAGGATCTAGGCAGACAAGAGCAGCAAATATCTGTTAAAGCTTCCCACGTGATTCTCACAACAGTTCCAAGAGGCAGGTAGGATTGGGATTCCCATTCTCATCCGTTGATGAGGATGCAGTAGCTGGCCCAAAGTCAAATATATTTTAAGTGGCCAAGCAAGAACTTGATCAAAGTCCACTGAAGGTTTTAGAGCCAGGAAGTGATATTTAAGAAAGATTAGCAATTTAGAGATAAGCTCTAATAGCGTTTTGCTTTTGAACAAAATTTCTTTCCATTCTTTAAGTTTGCTTTCTTCTTCCTGTATTTTTTTTTAATTAATTAATTAATTTATTTATTTTTGGCTGTGTTGAGTCTTCGTTTCTGTGCAAGGGCTTTCTCCAGTTGCAGCAAGCGGGGGCCACTCTTCATCGCGGTGCGCGGGCCTCTCACTATCGCGGCCTCTCTTGTGGCGGAGCACAGGCTCCAGATGCGCAGGCTCAGTAGTTGTGGCTCACGGGCCCAGTTGCTCCGCCGGCATGTGGGATCTTCCCAGACCAGGGTTCGAGCCCGTGTCCCCTGCATTGGCAGGCAGATTCTCAACCACTGCGCCACCAGGGAAGCCCTCTTCCTGTATTTTTACAACCTGTGAATCATATGACAGTTCTTTGAGGGTAAAATTTAGAAAATCAATGCCAAAAGCTTTTCATTATTCAGAAGAAATTAGTATATATCTAGACCTTAAGCATACACACATACACACACACATTCCCTCTCTGTCTTATTCACACTCACAGATACAATCCTATTATGTTTATTGAAAGCTTATTGTGTTCCAGGCACCTCCCATATGGCTTACACATATTATCTCATTTAACCCTCATAAAATCACCTTATGATGCAGGCTCGACTGTTATGCACATTTTGTAAAGTCACACAGAGGTTAAGTACTTTGCCCAAGTTCATGTAGATAGTAGATGTTAGAGCCAAAATTCATCCCCAGCCTGATTGCTAAACAGATGTTCTTACCCACCAAACCATACAGCTAAATAATGTATGCATATGCAGGAAAAAATACGTGTACATTTTACTATATAGGTATATTTCACATAATTTATTTGTGATTGCTAATGCCAGACAATCTGTAATCAATTTAAAACACCTGTTTATTCCATTGGAACTCAGAAAATTCCTTAATTTAGTATTTCACAATTTATGAGAATAAATGGACACACACAGATCTGGACCAACATAAATTTAATTGCCAATAGATGACCAATTCCAATTCTTCCTAAATACATAAAGCCTAAATTAGTCATGAAGGAATATTTCAGATGTCAAATAGTCTGATATTCACAAAAACCATTGCCCTATGTACCATTCTATGACTTTATCTGTTACCTAAACACCTCTGCGAGGACTGAAATCTCACTAAATGTATTTTTCTTTTATTTTTAAAAAATTTATTTTTCATGTTTCATTCTGAATATAATTGTTCTTGAGTTATAATATATAAGGTCAGCACTTAGCAGCTGGAAAATAACATTTTGATGGTAGCCGAGACTAGGGAAATAAACTCTCCAATGGATCCTGTCAGTATTCAGCTGACAGAGGCTACTCCTGCTTGTTTCAGGGGAAGATTTTCAATCTGACTGCAGGTAGCTGCCAAAACTTTTGGATGAGTAGGGAAGAATACAGTCAATTACCCAGATGTTCCACCTGCAGGAGCCCATGCACTCAGCTATTTAGATACAGCCAGGTGCCCAGAACATGAAGGCAACACATCTGGAAGATGTGTGTATGTGTGTGTGTGTGTGTGTGTGTGTGTTTGTATGAACTTTTTGAGGAGACATATTGATGTCATGTTGAAACAATTATTAACCCCTCCTGTACCCATCTCTGAGATAAAGCATATATGATATAGTTTAGAGGAATGTTTATGCACAGTCCATATTATATGTTGGTTTTATTGACAAAACGTGGGTAATTCTATCTCAGCATATGTTTGAAGGCTGATTATCTAATGCCCAACCTTATTTGGATATCTAATATTGAATATTTCATCCTGGTAATGGTTAATTAAACAATATAGCCACCTCTACTTTTTCTTGGCTTCCCCCATCTCCATCCCAACTACTAACAATTTATAATCTAGTCATCTAGTCCTAAATGAATTCAAATGACCAATAAATACAGATAAGAAAACATGCCTTACCTCCCTAGTTACTCAGGATATGTGAATTAAAATAACAAGATACAATGTAGGGATTTTAAAGAGGGAGAAGATATGGTCAGAATGCTTTTTAAGTTTAACTCAAGATGTAAATCATACAGATCTGATTTTGAAAAACATGAACAAACTATAGTAATTTAGGACATGGAAATATCATAATATTTGGGAACAGTGAAATAACGAAAGCTGGTACTGTGGTTCTAATCTTGGATGCATTGGGGTATCAGAGTTCCAGTCTTAGATGGATAGAGGTAGTGAGCAGGTTGTGAAGACAGGAACATGGGATCAGAGAATGAGAAAGGTGTACTGTTACTGAACTTGGGGCATAAAGGGAGGAGGATAGAGGCATGTTGATTGGGCTTAGGGTAGTGGCCACTCACTCCACACTGCAGAGGATGGTGATATGGTCTGTGGTGAGGAGTCAGCTGGGAGTCAGGGGGCCCAAAGGCAGGGCTGTGTTCTGCAGCTGATATACTCTAGGCTCCTGGACAAGTCTCTATACAAAATGACTGAGGTCCAGATATCAGTAATCTTTCCCCACCACCCAGGATATGTTTGTAACGGGCTTTAAGTTTTATTGTCTGGAATTCACTTAGAAAAATTATGTTATTATTTGGGAAAGTACCTTGGTAAGATTAAGAGAGAAAGGTGAGATCCTAACTGGGTCTGTAGGAACCCAAACCAAAAATGAAACAACTACATTGCTCTGAGTTAGAAAGAAATAGAAATTGAGATGGCAGAGAGAAGAGGTATAAGAAGCGGGAAGGAGAGAAGAGCCAGTGAGAAGACACAGGGCTAATGCACAGGAGGTGAAGTGGCCAGTTGCAAAAAATCCCTGGGTGGGTTAAAAAAATTGAGAGAGCAAGGCTACTTGAAAGGCTAACATCCATTTTGAAGTTGTTTGCAATTCTATAATGTTGGCTTTCCTTTCCTTTCCCCCAAATCATCGATAACATTTGATGGGATTTTTAGAGGGAACTGAGAAAGGAGTTTAATTCCATACCTGGGTTGATGTTATGTAGAAGGTAGAGTGTACCTGAGGTGGTGCAAAGCAAAACCTCCAAGCAAGAGATCACCATTAGGACATATTCTGCCCCCCCTCCCATATTTCCAAGAATTTGGAGAAAATCTGGTAAGGGCTTTGGATTTTCACAGGATACTGAATGGAGTTTGAGCCAATCAGATAAGTTCTAGATAAAGATTCTAAAGATCAGGGAGCCATGAACTGACATCTAGGCTACTTCGTAGGTCTGGTGCCCTATTCTCTTCTTGTTAAAATAATAAATTATTTTTCTCCTTTAAGAAATAGATTTAATGCAACAGCTGAGCACTGTGATAAATTGACTGAAATTAGTGTGGACCAAATGGCCATGATGAATAGTCTTAAATAAATCGAACCAAAAGTAAAAAATATCTAAGGAGATAGTATGTTCCATCTTAAGAGAATGTACAAGTTTTGAAAAGTATGCTGTGGTTTTCAGAGGCTTGTTCATTGCAACTTGTAACATTGGCTAGTCATAGGTGATGATGACACCATAACTATTTCTAGAGAGCCAAAGCAAAAATAGGATTAGAAAAGAATTTACAGAACTCAGAATACCAGAGAGACTCTCCAGAGAACTAACTGCTCTGTTTCTGTAAATTTGTACTCAGGGACTCAGTCTTTATTTGACGTTAATAGAAACATAGTGATGTTAGAACCAATAGCTCCTGATGATTTCTTTTTCTTATAGGTACAAATCTAAAAGTATCCAGTTGTTTACTTATTCATTCTCAAGCATTTATTGAGTATTCATTATGTGTCAGACATTGTGACACAGCACTGAGAATACACAGATAAATAAAATGTGGTCCCTATCCTTGGGAGCACATAGTCTAATGAAAAGAGAGCAGGCAAACAATTTTAATGGAATTAACAAGTGGTGAGGCTTGGGCAAAGTTTCAGTGGGAGCATTGGTAGAGAGAGGTACTGACTCTGCCTGGGGAAGACAGAAGAAACTTCAAAGAGGAGGTTACTTATAATAAAAGCACTACGACCAGAATCAGGGGCTTAGGGTATTTTCTAGGAAATAAAACAGGTTTCATGAGCTGAAATGAAGCACAGACATATAGAAGGCCTAATTTTATTAGTGAGCATTATATTTCTCTCCATTATTCCTACCACGGAAAAACACAATTTGGTTGAAGACAAATATCCTAATAATCATACTTACCACTAATATGTTGCATATTATACTAGTTAATGTAAGCTAAACTGTTATAATAAATAGATCCCAAACGTAGTGGCTTAAGGAAGAGTTTATTTCTTGTTTGTAATTCCAAGACAGGTATCCCATGCCAGGAGGCAGCTCTTCTCTGCACAGAGATTCAGGGAACTAGGCTGCTTCTGCCTATGGCTTTGTCATACCCCCCATTTTTTTGTCAACAGTATTCCAGAAATACTTAATTCAGAGTCTTTTAATAGTGTTCTGGCATTATTTTGAAGAGGCCTGTGAGTGAACAGAAAGAGTCCAGGATGACAAGATGACAAGGATCTAGAAACTGTTATTTGAGGATGAGTACTAAAGAATCCAGGTTCTGTCCTTGAGAAGAAATAGGATGATGAGGGAAGGTTTTGTGTGTGTGTGGAGGGGAGGGGGGATAGGAAGTAGGGAAGGGTAGGTACTAATATGGTCTTTAAAGCTCAAAAAAATTTAAAGTTTAAGTGCTTGAAGTTTAGCCATATGGAAGAGAAAGTAGATTCATTCTCTTCTGCATCATGTAACCAAAAAAGGAACATTTTGGCTTAGTATGACAAAGATCTGAATGATAATTGAAGCTCTCCAAGAATGTTGGAATAGGCTGCTTAGAGAACTATTGAGATTCTAATCACTGGAAGTACTTGATCAGGAGCTGAATGACCTTCAAGTCTGCTGTAGAGAAGATTTTCTTTCAGAGAGGGCTAGATGATGTTTAAAATATTTTCTAATTCTATGGTTCACTAAATTTGGCATTATTGTTATGGTTGTTCTGGATGATTCAAGCCAAAATAAAATTCCTGTTGAGCCATATGACTGAAGGCCACCACTGTTAACTTGGCCAAGAGGCATGAACAGTGTGTCCAACATTGTAGATGCTCCCTTTCCCACTGGAAAAGCACTTTTGAAATCATCTAACTAGCAGCTTTTTTTCATGAGGCACCATTTTGCTTGAAATCAAACATTACAGACAAATTATGGTTATTCAGACTCGAGAATTTGGCAGATATTTTCTGAAAATGAACAATGTAAATCTGTCACTTCAAGAAAACATGAACAATATTTATTGCCAGTGAAAACATTTGAGATTTTAAACAAAAATTGGCAGTATGAACCCTTTATAGCTGCCACATGACCATGATAGCGTCCCAATACTTAAAGAACTTTCTGATGAGGTCAGTGGTGATATTATTAACAAATGTGATTTCAAAAAATATTGTATAATGAAATGTGTCAACATTTGGATGATCTGTATAACTCAATGAGCCAGTATTTTCCAAATGGCCAATACATTATGTTATAAAATCCTCATGGTTAAAAAATCTGCTCAAAGTACACAATAAACCAATGAATTTTTATGTAGAGTACAAAAATCATTGATAGGGTTTGGATTCCACATTGTAACTAACTTTAAAGAAATAACCACTTGTTGAGTTTTGGTGTAGTATCAAAGAAGAATATCTAGAATTATCTGAAGTTGCTATTAATATACTCTTCCCTATTTCATCTACCTGTCTGAGGCCAAATTTTCTTCATGTACTATAAAATGTACTATTTTCTTCATGTACTATAAAAATCACACTTTGCAGTATTTAATGCAGAAGCAGATATAAGAATCTAGCTGTCTTCTACTAGTGCAGACATTAAAAAGATTTGTAAAAATGAAAACAATGACACTCATCTCCCTAAATTATTTTGCTTTGGAAAGTATAGTTACTTTTCATACAAATATATTACTTATGCTGCATAAATATGTAATGTGTTTATTATTATTCCTGTAAATGACTTAATAAATATTCTAAAAATGTATTTTAATGGCTAAAACAGTAGATATTTTAAAGTCTCTTTCATTTGTACTACCTCATCTAATACTTGCAATAACCATGAATATGAGTATTATTATCATATTTTACTTTTAATAAAAGGAAGAAAATACAGGATCAGAGAAGTTATGGGTTGTGCTCACAGTCATATAATAAATTATAATTCCAATTTAGATTCTTTAACTCTAGATAGACTTTATGCTTTCTTTTAAGAAAAGCTCAGACCAAACCAGAGAAGGCAGAGAGGACAGTGGCTGAAGAGACACCTGGGACAACTACACTAAGGAGGAAATTTAAGGAAATCATTACAGTGAACTTGCAGCACTCGAGAGGTGTAATTAGAAAACAGTTTGATTTATTCCTTCAATGCCCATTCAAACACATGCTGCAGGATTAATATTTTTCTTTACCTTTGAGTGGAAACTAAGGCATGGTCCATGACTTTCTAGATCTGAGGCTATAAAAGTGATTCCAGCTCAGTAATTAGTATGTCTAGTACAATAATGAAAAAGTAAAACTTCTCTTGAAATTACAGCTCCTCTGCCTCCCTCTCCCAAGACTAGGTCTTGCAAAGAGTGAAGTTGCTGTGGTTCTTCACCTAGTGCTATTCCTCTTGTTTATCTTCTTTAATATGAATTATAATGCTGGGTTGGGGGTTGGGGAGGAGAAGAAGGAGAGTCAGTGGCAGCAGGAAAGTTCTTACTTGACTGGAAGTATCACTGTGATCTGAGTTTTATTTCTCTCGTGGGAGTGCCTCTGTAGTTCTTGAGAACTCCACCTTTTCCCTCCTCCTCCCAATCTGAGCGTCTCTGATGGTCAGGTTCCTTAAAATGGGTAATTACATTTTTTCCCAGCTGGTCACTTAACTTCCAGGCATTCCATGGTGCACTTTCTGCTTTCTTTTGCTTGAGTCCTTCACAGTTTTTAGGTTTTCATGGCCCTCTAGATGGGGATCCAAGACAACATTGTATCACCTCTCTGAAAATCTCTGGTTCACATATTTCCTACAGAAAGCCTTGCATGTGTGACCCCTCACTAGTGGGAATGCAGTAATTTCACAAACCACAGTGCTTTATCTAACTGCCCTTATTTAATACTTATCCATGTTGAGTCAGACACCAGTTCACACCATCCTCCAGATTTTAGGAGACACATTTCAAGGTTGTTAAAAGTTCCAACTGAATTACCTCTTTTGTAGACCTCAGTTTAAGGGCAGGTACTTCTCACACTTAATCTTGGTGTGTGTGTTGGAGGGAGTGTTAGTTATATTCAAAGCACAACACCTCATCTGAGCTCTAAATCTGGATGAGAGTGAGGGTTAAGAACTACAAGGCTGGGAATTTCCTGGCAGTCCAGGTGTTAGGACTCCACGCTTTCACTGCCGAGGGCGCGGATTCAATCCCTGGTCAGGGAACTAAGATCCTGCAAGCCGAGAAGAGTGGCCAAAAATTTAAAAAACTACATCCCAATTTCAGAGAATCCCTTTAAAATTCTACAGAAGAACTTTCATGTCACTGTGAAATGTAGCATCTATGGGGACGTTGAAGTGGATTGATTGCTAACATACCCATTTTTCTTCACTTTTCGTTGTATCCACACCCTGTGTGAAGTGACTTTGTAGTTCATATTGATACTATCAGAAGATGGAATCTATTCCTTTGTAATCTCAACTGATCTTGTAATTTGCTTTGGCCAGCTGATTGTGGTGGAAATGACAGAGTGCTGGTGTCGAGCCTGGAACTCAACAGGTCTTGAATGGTTCTATTCTCTCTGGGTACCTTGTACCACCATGTGAACAAACCCAGGCTAGCCTACTGGAAGATGGGAGAGCATAAGAAGAAGAGTTCAGTTGTCCAAGCTGTGACCATCGTAGACCAGCCTAGTGTCAGCTAGTTAATTAAATAGGGAACTATTTTTCTATACTATACTCATAACACTTCTGACACCAAGTATGTGGGGTTCTTCCTGACGTCAATTAATTTTACAACTCTCTGGATACCAACTAGGTGTCCTACAATTCAATTCTGACATTAAGTACCTAGAGTTAGTGCAGATCCCACAGGTTAAGGACTCAGTCCTGCAAGACTGCCCCCCACTTCAGAAACCATTTACAAGTCCCAGGTTGTCACCTGTACTTCTGACCAACTAGCTATAAATCTGTGGTTCCCACAACCCTCTCTCCAGGTTTGATAATTTGCTTTAAGGGCCCACAGAATGCAAGGAAACGCTAACTTACATTTACTGATTTATTTTAAAGGATACAAATGAACAGCTAGCTGAAGAGTTACATAGGGCAAGGTCTGGAAGCATCCTGAGTATAGGACCTCCTGTCCCCATGAGTTGGATTGTGCCACCCTCCCAGTACTTGGATGTGTTCATCAACCTGGTAGCTCTCCAAACTTCATAGTTCAGGGATTTTTATAGAGGGTTCGTCATGTAGGCATGATAGACTATTAATTAAATCTCCAACCTCTCTCCCATCCCCGGAGGTCGTGGGGTAGGGCTGAAAGTTCCAAGCTTCTAATCATGGCTTGGTCTTTCTGGTAACCAGCCTCCGTCCTGAAGCTACCTGGAAGCCCACCAAGAGCCGTCTCCTTAGAACAAAAGACTCTTCTATCACTAAGGATACTCCAAGGGTTTTAGGAGCTCTGTGTCAGGAACCAAAAACAGAAACCAAATATGTAGTTCTTATTATGTCATACTAATGTACATGTGAGAGAGCTGGACAAAGAATAGCAGAGTTGCCATCATGACCCACCACTGACCACAGATACATAAGTAAGTCTAGCTGAGATTGGCACTGCCTACCTAACCTACGGACTTGTGGACAATACTTAAAGCTTGTAGTTTAAAGCCACTAAGTTTTGGGGTGATTTGTTATGTAGCAATAACTAATTGATACAGGTTTCAGTGAGAATCAAGACTAAAATAGTTTTATTTTGGTATCCTATTACAGTAATATGTAACTTGAAGGATGAAAAGAGCTGAATAAGCAGGGAAAGGAGAGGAAGAATATCACAGACTGGGGAGAAGGAACAATAGTAAGAAAATGAAGAGCAGTTAAAATATATACAGTTCACCCTTAAACAATATGGTTTTGAACTGTGCAGGTTCACTTATAAATGTTTTTTTTTCCCAATAGTAAGTACTACATTACTACACAGTCAGTGGTTGGTTGAATTCTCCAATGCGGAACCACAGATATGGAGGAACTGCATATACAGAGGGTTGACTATAAGTTATATGGGAATTTTCTACTACGGGCAGGGTTGTTCAAGGATCAACTGTATTTATTCAGGAGTCAGTGGATAGGCTAACGTGAAGATAAAACTTTACACTGGGGAGCAGAAGGAGAAACAGGCTAGAAAAGTGAATGTGAGTCAGACTGTAGAGATTTTGACTTTGGGGTGGGAGATTTTGTTGTCATCCGATATACAATGGAGAACCACTGAAGGTATTGACTGTGGTTTGCTCCATCCCCATTTCTTATTTTTCTCTTTCATTCTAGCCACTCATTCCTATATTGTCTGCTAAAGTAAAGTTCAGGGTCAATGGAAGCACCTCTATTTTATTCCACAGGGTACTGACTGGCAATAAAGAAAATATTCTCAGTGTGTTTCCTTGTGAATACACCCCAGCCTACATTTTATGGCTCGAAGCACACTTTGACAGAAGATGAGCCAAGATACTTCTATTCTGACCAAAGGGAAACAGATGAAAGAAATAATTTCCTCTAAAAAAGAAGACAAATTAAAAAAATCTTCCTGTTTAAGTGAAAAAGGTAAAAAGATGTTTGGTTATTCATGAGAAGCATTAAATCTTTCCTTCTTTCTTGAAGAGTCATGTGAATTTTACTGACCACTAGATGGCACTTGTGTACAGCATTTGAAATTATTAAAACAAGAGTACCTATGGTGTGGTCAGAGTAGAATCAGAGGTTTTGCTCTGATGCAGCCTGCTTCCTCCCCCACCCAGAGTCAAGAGAGGTGTAGAAGAGAGGGCTTAAATCTCTTCTGTGTTTTTTTGACTTATAAAGAAAAATGAACATAGCAGAAGTGTTCCTGATTAGATCGGGAGAAAAAGGATGATGCATTATTGCTGGATGAATCAGGAGAGATGATATTCTGTCATTCTTTAGATATAGACCTGAAATACTATCTTTAAATTTATGGTTGTGGTACAAGCCATGCTTCTGTGTTTACCCAGTCAGTGGATTTGGGTGAAGCATGTATAGTGTGTTTTCCAATTGGTTACTTTATCACACTGACGATTCCAGAAGATATAATAACTCTTACCCTTCTGGATGAAAAACATGGATCTCACAAGTCTTCTTATCAGATCACTATAGTTTGATTCATCTTTATGAGAATTGGCTGCCTGGTTGTTCATTGCTGCCTCCAACTCATCAGGACATTCTCAGATAATGCAAAGGGTGATAGCAACTGTGAACATCATCAACAACCATATCTAGACCAGTGTAGGACACATCCTCAAAAAAAAAAAAAAAAAAAAAAAAAAAAAAGAGAGAGAGAGAATAGCAAACAAGCAAACAAACAAAAACCTTAATAATGCAAGACAGGCCAATGGAAGGCCAGTGGAATTGATAATCTTGTCTGACCTGTGTGCCTTATTTCTCTGGCCCTGGAGCTATTATCAACATTTAGAACCACCTAGCAATACACAACTCCCATTCTGGAAGGTAAGATGCTGGCAATCTGGCAGTTACAGCTCTGCCAACCCCATTAGCTTGTCACCACTGTGCTGATTCTGATCTCTTTTGGGTCTCATCTAATCTGGCCTTTCAGTAGCCTCAGCTTTTTCCTGTTTAGCCTAAGCTGCTGTAAGTACATGTTTTGAAGTATTGCCAGATCTGATATAAAAGGGGCATCTGTCCTAAAGAAGATTAGGGTGGCGTCAGGGACCCCCAATAGAGCAAAAGAAAAATAGCGGATTAGGTCATAGGAATAAAGGGAAATCAGAAACAGAACTGTATGTGCTGGGACAGTGCAATGCCAGAGAAGGAACTCTCTTTAGTGTCTGTGGTCCTATGCCTTTGACCTCCAGGATGGCATCCTTTGGTCCTCTGTTTGGTTAGTTGGAGCTTTTATGCTTTTCCAAGTGTTCTTATCAAATCATGTCTTGGGAAGAGGATTGATAAACTAATTTCAACTGAAGATTTACATTTTAACAGGAGACAATGCAAGAATTTCATAAGCAGTGTAATCAAATTCTGATGGTAGGAATGTAAGTTTTTGCAAGCAATGTTGGTGATATCTTCCTCTGTGAAGCCATCATTTAGGCTACCTACTTTTTTTTTTTTTTTTTTTCAAAACCATCCCTGACCACATAAATTAATGTACCACCAGAAGCCTAGTTAATTTCTTGGTTTCCATAGCACCAAATGTGCTCAATTTGATTAGGAAATAGAGGGGCTGAATTACTGGTACACTGCCAGAACTGGAGTTTGGGGAGGGACACATATAAGAACGTGAAATAGCAAATACATTGAAAATTATACATGAGAAGCTTGAGAATCACGTGTATCACAGTCTCTCAAACTTCTGGTTATGGGTTAAGCATGTTACCAGGCCTCATCAATCATAGTATCTGGCATATAACTGGTTTACAATCCAAAACCAGCCAATTAGAGTTCTTCCCTGGGATTTTATATATGGAAAAATGATATCTCTTTCTCTGGAATAGCAAAGCTGGGATGACGCAAACCTGGAACTTTTGGTGGTCTTGCTACTTCCTCTCTTCAATCAATACATGAAACAAAATTTTCTGAAGTTATAATGAATGAGGATGCAGAGAAGAACAGGGATGTGAGATGAGCAAAGGGAAAGATGATGAAGTAGTTCCATCTCTGATCTTCCCAATTATATGATCCAATGCAATCCCTTTTCAGCTTAAAGTATTTGAGTTGGGTTTCTTTTACTGGCAAGCCTGAGAATATTGACTAATATATTCCCAACCAGTCCAACTGGGTCTTCTAATATGGCACATGTGTTGCTACTAGGAATTTCATTAAGTAAATTATTTTACACCTCTGGCTCAGCTTGCCATCTTATTCTAATAGAGGCAATAGTCAATGTCTTTAGAAGAAAATATAACTACAGTTCAAATTTTGGTCATCTTGACTCATGATCATTTTATGACCTGAAGCACATGTATTAGCTGTCCCTGCAAGAGGTATTATTTAGGATGGGATCAAATAATATTTGCAACAATTTACCACATTTTCATAGGGGAATTTAGAGTGAATGTGTTTTTCATCAATTACTGGGATTTTTTTCTTAACTACCGTGATGATTGGCAGTGTGCTGAGTTGGAAAACATTCAGGTGTTTTCTCCTAACAGGAACCAAAAGTAGAACCAAAAGTAGAATGGAAGGAGGATTTTTAGAGTCCAAGGCAGCTTAAGCTTAACAGCAGCAAGATTAGAGGAAAGAAAAACATGCATCAGCAGGAACTAGAAGGTAACTTATTGTTTTTTGGCCCCATAGACTACTCCCTAACCCCCCCACCCAAACCCACCCCTCCACAGTAAAATACAGGGACCTTAAGTCCAACTTAGCCAATGTCACAAAGCAAGTTTGCAAAGAACCAGGACTCCCTGTCTTCTTTTGATACACTAAATTGTACATACAAACTTGTTTTAAAAGAAATTATTTTGTTATCACTTAAGGACATTATTTTCCCAATTAATGAGCCCCAATAATAGGTGAAAAGTGGAGGCAATCTTTATATAAACATAAAAGGAAAGAAAATGGTGCATTCATAGCTTATCCTTTTTCCAAAGCACCATCACATCATAATTTTTTTCCTGTCCCCTGGAATGTCTTAGTTTTCTGACTCAGATGTTGTTTGCATCTCTTGGAATAGTCTTCCTATGCCTCAGTCCAGTTCAACACACATGTAGTGAACACCTTTTCTGTGCCAGACACTCTTAACACTGGCGCTGTCTGACAGAAACAGAATGCAAGCCACACATGAGATTTAAAATTTTCTAGTAGTCACAAAAAAATTTAAACAGTAGAAATTAATTTTAAGGATATATTTTATTTAACCCAATATATCCAAAATATTATTATTTCAATATGTAATTGATATAGAAAATTGCTAATGGTGTATTTTATATTCTTCTCTTTGTACTAAGTCATCTAAATCTGATATGCACTTTACACTTATAGCACATCTCAGTTTTGACAAGCTGCATCTCAAGTGATTTATTGCCATAAGTAGCCATTGGGCAGTGCAGATGAAGAGCCTTACAGTATTGTCAAATCTTACCAGTTTCTCAAGATCAAAATAAAACTTCCTTTTCCCATCATATTTTTTCCTATGTTTTGCAGGTCAAAAGTATTTCCTACTCTGAGCTAATATTTTTGTTACTGTGAAAACCCTTTTTGCCACAAGTACCAAAAAAGAGCCAGGCACCACACTAGATCTTAGGAAGGCCTCTACTTCTTCCTTGAGTCCTTGGAACACTGCCTGTATCTCTTGGGTACCTGTGTACTGTTATACCTCATCCTATGGTTTACTTAGCTTAAGTACTTTACTGGTGGGTAAAAAATCTCCCCACAGGAGCTGTCTCTTACTTATACCTGTACAATTCATCCCATCTTACCTGTGGTAGACCATTAATACAAGGGTGTTGAATTATGTAGATAAGATAGCATCAAATCATGTATATTATATCTTCCCATTTAGAATGTGAACATCTTGAAGGAAGAGTCCATATCTTACTTTTCTCTGTGTGCTCTCAGAAACTCATAAGAAAGAAATTTGTACAAAGAATATACTTGCCAAGTATTTGTTGATTGATTTTGATCTCCACCTAAGATAAGGCAGGTGTTTTCCTATCCTGAAGCATGGTAGAGTCGGAAGGAGATGGGGGTCTGTTTCTCATTAGGTGTTTGCCAAATGGGCTTTGTTACCAACCACCCTATGTCTCTGGGTAACATGATTAATTTCCCAGAATTTTTTTTCTTAAAGCCAGAATTTATTTCTAAAGTTAAAAAATGTTCAAGAGATTTTAAAAACGCCCCAAAGGCCGAAAGATGTCATATACGCCCCAAAGATTTAATATACGATTATACTGAGGTTGTGTCTGTTGGTTCCTCCACTGCTAAGTTTTCTAAATTGTCTGTCCTATAAAATTAGATTTGTATGGAGCACAGATTTAGTGGAAAGAACATAGGCTTTAAACTGAGGAAGACCTGGATTCTAATATTGCCTTTGCTCTCTCTTACTTATATAGTTACAGTTATTTCACCTTTTTAAACCTCAATTTTCTGTATCATGATATTTATGTAAATTGTTCTAATGATGGCATAAACTTATGAGTTCAAAACCCTTTACCAATATCTGACATATGAACCATAAATGTGCAATAAATACTGTGTTTTTTCCTTATCTCTTGGCAGAAGAAACACAATTAGTTAATGATAAGCTGGGGTAGACCTACAAAGTAGGTCTGTCTAAGTTCTGGTGCTATACTATTTCTCTTTGTTATGACTTCCCATGTGGCCTCAGGCAATAATGCAGCTGCAAGATAAATGTCCGTGAATCTGTAGGAAAGTCTTTTGAAGCAAGTCTCAGAGCTCTGACCGGGACACCGTCCAGCTACTTGTTGAAGACAGTGAGAAAATGCTGATCAAATTTGTAAGTGGTGCAAAGCTAGGCTAAATATCTAATATGAATATCTAATATGCCAGGATCAAAGCTCAAAAAGGTCTTTAGATGCTGGTGTAATGGTCTAAATTAAATAATATGAAATTTATAGGGAATAATATGAGGTCTTTCACTTTAGTCTGAAAACTCAATGGAAGGAGATGTAGTTTAACAGTAGATCTGTGAAAAAATCTCAGGGGGGGTCTTAGTTGACTATAAACTTGATATGAATCCATAGTAAAAGGATTGTTCAAAAAGTGAAGTCAGTCTTAGGTTGCGTTCATGGATGTTTAGTATCCAGGATGAGAGATGATCATTCTGGTTCTCTGTGCTTGCTGGGTGATACCTAGACTTTTACATTCTTTTTTGGGTGCTACACTAATAGGAACAGACACGAAAGAGGGCATGCTCATCATAGGGCAAAAGCATTTGGAAACACTCCTTGGCTCAAGCACTCATTCAGTACATTTTTACTAGTGCCTCCTGTGTTCCAGGCACTTCTCTTGGCTCTTGGGATACAACAGCAAACACACCAGACAAGTAATTCCAGAGGGAACTGAGACTTAGCCTGTAAAAGAGAAAACTTAGCAAATATGTGTTATTTTCCAATATTTGAAGGGCGTAGCATCCTTCTGAATGATCACAGAGCTAGTGCTAATGTATGTATGTTAAAATAGTGTAGTGTCTAGGCCATGACTTTCCATCAATTAAAAGCATCCATGAAAAAAAAAAAAAGCATCCATGGATGGAATGGGTTGCTTTGCAACTGGGGTATACAGAGTAACTTGACTGATCTTTTATAAGAGAGTCAAATATAGTAAAATCCTGTGATAATAAACTCCATGAGAATAGGGATTAAAATATAATATACTTGACAATTGGCCCCTTTGTCCATTCTTTTCTTCAACATGGACTGGCTAAATTTGTTATCTTTTTAGAGGTGGAGGGAATGGAGAGATCACTGGGCTGTAAACAGGGGAGGGAAGTTAAGTAGGGAAATAGGAGGCAACCCATCCAGGGAAGCAGGTCTATGTTCTGGTCCAATCTCTCCTGACCAGACCTAAGGAACAGGTGCCATTTCATTAAATTATTCCTGGAATTGCTACAGCAATCTTAGATGTCCCAGCCAGCCCCAATCCCTGAATGGTCTCATTAATATTAATCTGGAATAGATAACCACCATCAGGTGGCACTAAACCATAACTGGGATCTGGATAGATCCAGATTATGCCACCAAATGAAATGCCACACTTGTTATTTCATTAACTTCACAATAATCAGCCTAGACATTTTATGTGATTGGAAATTTTGCGTTCACTTTTCAAACTATGGAGGGATTTTATCATATCAAAAGCATTGCTGGACCGCATTACCATTAAACTTCTATCTAGACCTCTGTTTACCTAACTGTCCTCATTCTGTGGTGATCCAGTCATCCCTCAGGGTCCAGTTCAAATGCTATGTTGTAACGTCTAGTCTGAATCAGAAATAATTTTTTCTTTATTTGTATTTGTATAGTATTCTTTCATGTTTCCCCACAAAGAGTTAATAAATTTCATTACATTTCCCCATCCCCAATACATTCATCAGCAAATATTTGCCAAGTACCTGCTCTTGTCTAAGCAAAAAGAGAAGGAATTGCACCTGATCTTAAGGGGCTTTCAGGACAGTTGGGCAGATCAGATCAGATCAGCATGGCCCTCAGAAGCACTGCTGGGTGGGACTTCATGATGTGGGGCTGAGAGGTACATTGCTCAGAGGTGGGAGAGGTTTGTGGGGCAGAGGAGCAGGACTCCTCCCTGCTCAGGTTACTCTGCTGGGGGCTCCCAGGTCTTTCACAGCATTATTCTCTCACATGACCGTGTTAAGAGTGGACTGAAGTGGTGGTAGGTGAGAATATGCATACATATTTACATTTATATTTCAACATTTCAGGCTATGGGGTCAGGTTTTCAGGGCAATGCCATGCAGTTTTCAAATATTATACCTTAGCAAGTATAA
The DNA here is from genome assembly GCF_028564815.1 of Eubalaena glacialis. Taxonomy (NCBI): domain Eukaryota; kingdom Metazoa; phylum Chordata; class Mammalia; order Artiodactyla; family Balaenidae; genus Eubalaena; species Eubalaena glacialis. Next base: position 36,114,364 of record NC_083730.1, read on the forward strand.
CTACATTAAAAAACAAAATTCACCTGCTATCAAAAAGTATTATTAGCTTGACAGTTAAAGTACCAAAAAACTATTGTCAGTATAAATGCCTTTAAACACCAAAATTTGAAACAGGATCATTTCCCCAAACATTGTTTGCCTTTTATTTTTTTTTCCAAATTCAAGGCTTTGGCTTTATATATGTATATATATACATATATATACATACATATATATATATATACACGTATATATATATATATATATATATACGTATATATATATACATATGTATATATATATATATATTTGTGTGTGTGTGTGTGTGTGTGGTTTCATCTTCTGGTTTATTAACTAGCCACAGGCTACATTAGTGACAGAGGTAGTCTCATTCCTCTAATATTAGTTTTCTTTTTTTTTTAATAATTATTTATACAGTAGATTTTTATTAGTCATCCATTTTATACACATCAGTGTATACATGTCAATCCCAATCTCCCAATTCATCACACCACCACCACCACCACCACCCACCGCTTTCCCCCTTTGGTGTCCATACATTTGTTCTCTACATCTGTGTCTCAATTTCTGCCCTGCAAACAGGTTCATCTGTACCATTTTTCTAGGTTCCACATATATGCATTAATATACAATATTTGTTTTTCTCTTTCTGACTTACTTCACTCTATATGACAGTCTCTAGATACATCCACATCTCAACAAGTGACTCAATTTCGTTCCTTTTTATGGCTGAGTAATATTCCATTGTATATATGTACCACATCTTCTTTATCCATTCATCTGTTGACGGGCATTTAGGTTGCTTCCATGACCTGGCTATTGTAAATAGTGCTGCAATGAACATTGCGGTGCATGTGTCTTTTTGAATTATGGTTCTCTCTGGGTATATATGCAGTAGTGGGATTGCTGGGTCATATTGTAATTCTATATTTAGTTTTTTAAGGAACCTCTATACTGTTCTCCATAGTGGTTGTAAACAGTTTACATTCCCACCAACAGTGCAAGAGGGTTCCCTTTTCTCCACATCCTCTCGAGCATTTGCTGTTTGTAGATTTTCTGATGATGCCCATTCTAACTGGTGTGAGGTGATACCTCATTGTACTTTTCATTTGCATTTCTCTAATAATTAGTGATGTTGAGCAGCTTTTCGTGGGCTTCTTGGCTATCTGTATGCCTTTGGAGAAAAGTCAATTTAGGTCTTCTGCCCATTTTTGGATTGGGTTGTTTGTTTTTCGGATATTGAGCTACATGAGCTGTTTATATATTTTGGAGATTAATCCTTTGTCCATTGATTCGTTTGCAAATATTTTCTCCCATTCTGAGGGTTGTCTTTTCGTCTTGTTTATGGTTTCCTTTGCTGTGCAAAAGCTTTGAAGTTTCATTAGGTCCCATTTGTTTATTTTTGGTTTTATTTCCATTACTCTAGGAAGTGGATCAAAAAAGATCTTGCGGGCTTCCCTGGTGGCGCAGTGGTTGGGAGTCTGCCTGCCGATGCAGGGGACACGGGTTCGAGCCCTGGTCTGGGAGGATCCCGCATGCCACGGAGCGGCTGGGCCCGTGAGCCACAACTGCTGAGCCTGCGCATCTGGAGCCTGTGCTCCGCAACGAGAGAGGCCGCGACAGTGAGAGGCACACACACCGCGATGAGGAGTGGCCCCCGCTCCCCGCAACTGGAGAAAGCCCTCGCACAGAGACGAAGACCCAACACAGCCAAAAAAAAAAAATAATGATAATAAATAAATTAATAAAAAAAAGTTAAAAAAAAAAAAAAGATCTTGCTGTGATTTATGTCAAAGAGTGTTCTTCCTATGTTTTCCTCTAAGAGTTTTATAGTGTTCAGTCTTACATTTAGGGCTCTAATCCATTTTGAGTTTATTTTTGTGTATGGTGTTAGGGAGTGTTCTAATTTTATTCTTTTACATGTAGCTGTCCAGTTATCCCAGCAACATTTATTGAAGGGACTGTCTTTTCTCCACTGTATATCCTTGCCTCCTTTGTCACAGATTAGTTGACCATAGGTGTGTAGGTTTATCTCTGGGCTTTTTATCTTGTTCCATTGATCTATATTTCTGTTTTTGTGCCAGTACCATACTGTCTTGATTACTGTAGCTTTGTAGTATAGTCTGAAGCCAGAGAGTCTGATTCCTCCAGCTTCATTTTTTCCCCTCAAGACTGTTTTGGTTATTTGGGGTCTTTTGTGTGTCCATACAAATTTTAAGATTTTTTGTTCTAGTTCTGTAAAAAATGCCATTGGTAATTTGATAGGGATTGCATTGAATCTGTAGATTGCTTTGGATAGTATAATCATTTTCACAATATTGATTCTTCCAATCTAAGAACATAGTGTATCTCTCCATCTGTTGGTATCATCTTTAATTTCTTTCATCAGTGTCTAATAGTTTTCTGCATAAAGGTCTTTTGTCTCCCTAGGTAAGTTTATTCCTAGGTATTTTATTCTTTTTCTTGCAGTGGTAAACGGGAGTGTTTCCTTAATTTCTCTTTCAGAGTTTTCATCATTCGTGTATAGGGATGCAAGAGATTTCTGTGCATTAATTTTGTACCCTGCAGCTTTTCCAAATTCATTGATAAGCTCTAGTAGTTTTCTGGTGGCATCTTTAGGATTCTCTACGTATAGCATCTTGTCATCTGCAAACAGTGACAGTTTTACTTCTTCTTTTCCAATTTGGATTCCTTTTAATTCTTTTTCTTCTCTATTTGCTGTGGCTAAGACTTCCAAAACTATGTTGAATAATAGTGGTGAGAGTGGGCATCCTTGTCTTGTTCCTGATCTTAGAGGTAGTGCTTAAAGTTTTTCACCATTGAGAATGATGTTTGCTGTGGGTTTGTCATATATGACCTTTAGTATGTTGAGGTAGGTTCCCTCTCTGCCCACTTTCTGGAGAGTTTTTATGATAAATGGGTGTTGAATTTTATCAAAAGCCTTTTCTGCATCTATTGAGATGATCATATGGTTTTTATTCTTCAGTTTGTTAATATGGTGTATCACATTGATTGATATGCGTATACTGAAGAATCCTTGCATCCCTGGGGTAAATCCCACTTGATCATCATCTCTGATCCTTTTAATGTGCTGTTGGATTCTGTTTGCTAGTATTTTGTTGAGGATTTTGCATCTATTTTCATCAGTGATATTGGTCTGTAGTTTTCTTTTTTTGTGACATCTTTGTCTGGTTTTGGTATCAGGGTGATGGTGGCCTCATAGAATGAGTTTGGGAGTCTTCCTTACTCTGCAATTTTTTAGAAGAGTTTGAGAAGGCTGGGTGTTAGCTCTTCTCTAAATGTTTAATAGAATTCACCTGTGAAGCCATCTGGTCCTGGACTTTTGTTTGTTGGAAGATTTTTAATCACAGTTTCAATTTCATTACTTGTGATTAGTCTTTTCATATTTTCTATTTCTTCCTGGTTCAGTCTTGGAAGGTTATACCTCTCTAAGAATTTGTCCATTTCTTCCAGGTTGTCCATTTTATTGGCATAGAGTTTCTTGTAGTAGTCTCTTAGGATGCTTTGTATTTCTGCAGTGTCTGTTTTAACTTCTCCTTTTCATTTCTGATTTTATTGATTTGAGTCCTCTACCTCTTTTTCTTTATGAGTCTGGCTAATGGTTTATCAATTTTGATTATCTTCTCAAAGGACCAGCTTTTAGTTTTATTGTTCTTTGCTATTATTTTCTTTGTTTCTATTTCATTTATTTCTGCTCTGATCTATATGATTTCTTTCCTTCTGCTAACTTTGGGTTTTGTTTCTTCTTCTTTCTCTAGTTCCTTTACGTGTAAGGTTAGATTGTTGATTTGAGATTTTTCTTGTTTCTTGAGGTAGGCTTGTATAGCTATAAACTTCTCTTTTAGAACTGCTTTTGCTTCATCCCATGGTTTTGGATCATCGTGTTTTCATTGTCATTTGTCTCTAAGTATTTTTTGATTTCCTCTTTGATTTCTTCAGTGATCTCTTGGTTATTTAGTAATGTATTGTTTAGCCTCCATGTGTTTGTGTTTTTTACGTTTTTTTCCTTGTAACTCATTTCTAATCTCATAGCATTGTGGTCAGAAAAGATGCTTGATATGATTTCAATTTTCTTAAATTTACTGAGGCTTGATTTGTGACCCAAGATGTGATCTATCCTGGAGAATGTTCCGTGCGCACTTGAGAAGAAAGTGTAATCTGCTGTTTTTGGATGGAATGTCCTATAAATATCAATTAAATCTATCTGGTCTATTGTGCAATTTAAAGCTTGTGTTTCCTTATTAATTTTCTGTTTGGATGATCTGTCCATTGGTGTAAGTGAGGTGTTAACATCTCCCACTATTATTGTGTTACTGTCGATTTCCTCTTTTATAGCTGTTAGCAGTTGCCTTATGTATTGAGGTGCTCCTATGTGGGGTGTCTATATATTTATAATTGTTATATCTTCTTCTTGGATTGATCCCTTGATCATTATGTAGTGTCCTTCCTTGTCTCTTGTAACATTCTTTATTTTAAAGTCTATTTTATCTGATATGAGTATCGTTACTCCAGCTTTCTTTTGATATCCATTTGCATGGAATATCTTTTTCATCCCCTCGCTTCCAGTCTGTATGTGTCCCTAGGTCTGAAGTGGGTCTCTTATAGACAGCATATATATGGGTCTTGTTTTTGTATCCATTCAGCAAGCCTGTGTCTTTTGGTTTGAGCATTTAATCCATTCATGTTTAAGGTAATTATCTACATGCATGTTCCTATTACCATTTTCTTAATTGTTTTGGGTTTGGTTTTGTAGGCCCTTTTCTTCTTTTGTGTTTCCCACTTAGAGAAGTTCCTTTAGCATTTGTTGTAGAGCTGGTTTGGTGGTGCTGAATTCTCTTAGCTTTTGCTTGTCTGTAAAGCTTTTGATTTCTCCATCAAACCTGAATGGGATCCTTGCCAGGTACAGTAATCTTGGTTGTAGGTTCTTCCCTTTCATCACTTTAAATATGTCATGCCACACCCTTCTGGCTTGTAGAGTTTCTGCTGAGAAATCAACTGTTAACCTTATGGGAGTTTCCTTGTATGTTATTTGTCATTTTTCCCTTGCTGCTTTCAATAATTTTTCTTTGTCTTTAATTTTTGCAAATTTGATTACTATGTGTCTTGGCATGTTTCTCCTTGGGTTATCCTGTTTAGGGCTCTCTGCGCTTCCTGGACTTGGGTGGCTATTTCCTTTCCCGTGTTAGGGAAGTTTTAAACTATAATAACTTCAAATATTTTCTCGGGTTCTTTCTCTCTCTCTTCTCCTTCTGGGACCACTATATTGCGAATGTTGTTGCGTTTAATGTTGTCCCAGAGGTCTCTTAGGCTGTCTTCATTTCTTTTCATTCTTTTTTCTTTATTCTGTTCCGCAGCAGTGAATTCCACCATTCTGTCTTCCAGGTCACTTATCCGTTCTTCTGCCTCAGTTATTCTGCTATTGATTCCTTCTAGTGTAGTTTTCATTTCAGTTATTGTATTGTTCATCTCTGTTTGTTTGTTCTTTAATTCTTCTAGGTCTTTGTTAAACATTTCTTGCATCTTCTCGATTTTTGCCTCCATCCTTTTTCCAAGGTCCTGGATCATCTTCACTATCATTATTCTGAATACTTTTTCTGGAAGGTTGCCTATCTCTACTTCATTTCATTGTTTTTCTGGGGTTTCATCTTGTTCCTTCATCTGGTACATAGCCCTCTGCCTTTCATCTTGTCTTATCTTTCTGTGAATGCGGTTTTTGTTCCACAGGCTGTAGGACTGTAGTTCTTGCTTCTGCTGTCTGCCCTCTGGTGGCTGAGGCTATCTAAGAGTCTTGTACAAGTTTCCTGATGGGAGAGACTTGTGGTGGGTAGAGCTGGCTGTTGCTCTGGTGGGCAGAGTTCAGTAAAACTTGAATCTGCTTGTCTGTTGATAGGTGGGGCTAGGTTCCCTCCCTGTTGGTTGTTTGGCCTGTGGCAACCCAACACTGGAGCTTACCCGGGCTCTTTGGTGGGGTTAATGGTGGACTCTGGGAGGGCTCACGCCAAGGTGTACTTCCCAGAAATTGTGCTGCCAGTGTCCTTGTCCTCACAGTGAGACAGAGCCACCCCCTCAAGCGGAGACCCTCCAACACTAGCAGGTAAGTCTGGTTCAGTCTCCTATGGGGTCACTGCTCCTTCCCCTAGGTCCTGATGCACACACTACTTTGTTTGTGCCCTCAAAGATTGGAGTCTCTGTTTCCCCCAGTCCTGTTGAAGTCCCGCATTCAAATCCTGCTAGCCTTGAAAGTCTGATACTCTAGGAATTCCTCCTCCCGTTGCCAGACCCCCAGGTTCAGAAGACTGATGTTTGTCTCAGAACCTTCACTCCAGTGGGTGGACTTCTGTGGTATAAGTGTTCTGCAGTTTGTGAGTCACCCACCCATCAGTTATGGGATTTGATTTTACTGTGATTGCTCCCCTCCTACTATCTCATTGTGGCTCCTCCTTTGTCTTTGGATGTGGGGTATCTTTTTTGGTGAGTTCCTGTGGCTCCCTGTCGATGATTGTTCAGCAGTTAGCTGTGATTCTGGTATTCTCGCAAGAGGGCGTGAGAGCACGTCCTTCTACTCTGCCATCTCGAACAAATCTGGCTTTATCTTTTTTATCAATTTTTTAGCCATGTACCACTAAGCCAGCCATTTTCTCTCTCTGAATCTCAGAATCATATGTGAAAGCATTACCCTACCTTTCAGGGCTATCATCAAGAGGATCAAATGTAATGCTTAATGTAAAATTATGGAATAAATGCTCCCTCTATGGGTAATTTTCTATATCAGGTAATTGTTGCCTCAGTTTCCAAATTTCTTATTGCTTATTTCCTTGGTTTCTGCCTGCCATTGATTTTGCTTGATGAAGTTTAATTGCTGTTTTTCACAATCAGTTGCTGTTGGCACATGTCTCCAAATACCTCATGTTTTCCCCATCAATAAATAAGGGATTAAAATTATTTCATTGCATGCAGAGCAGTGTATTGGTCTTTGGGAGGGGTTTAGGTGATCTAAAGAAGACTCAGTCCTTGCCCTTCAGAAGTCAATAGCCTTAAGTATGTATTAAGCAAGACAAAAATTTTCTATAAATACATATATTAAGCTCTGTTCCATTCACCTAGGATTTATTCTAGCAAAGCACAAAAGGAGTGATTGTGGGGGCCCTAGCCCTTTTCCTTGGAGTTATGAAGTTAGGAACATTTTCCAAATACTCTGATTCTTCTCAAGAACATCTCTAGATCTGTTATCTATGAATTCATAACAACCACTTTTGAGCTATTTTAAATTTCTAGCTGGTGTTACAACTTGTGAGATGCCAATGATAATTCTTAAAATGTATGAAGTATTTATTATGTTTTACTACACTATGTGATTCACTACACTATGTGCATTGTCTAATTTTATCCTTATAGCAACCTTGAGAGGGATGATACTCTGATAACCCCCATTTTACAGACAATCACATTGAGACTTTTGGGAAGGTTATTTGCCTTAGAACACACTTAAAGTAAATGAAAGAGCTGGAATCCTAAGTCAGGTATTCTGATTGCAGAATTTGTCTGCATGATAGGTTTGCTAAACTGCTTTAATAACAAGTCTATTCATCTTAAAATCGTTTCTTTTGATTTTTAAATCTCTTCACTCTACCTTTCCAAATTCTGATATTCTGCAATGTTATAAACCCCCTCTCCACCACCAATCCAAACCTTTTGTGAAAAAGGATTTGTAGTGAAATGGAAGCAAGTTTGTTTAAGAATTAGAAGGTCCTCCAATTTTGGTTCCACCAATACTTATTTGGATAAATATGAGAAGCTCACTGAACTTCTCTGACTTTGTTTCCACCTCTGAGAAATAGAGATAAATTCTGCCTTCTGTGTAGGCTCTGAAAAGCAATTACTTAACATACATGAAACTATATGGTAAACTGTAATGGAGTAAAACTTATATGACATATAATTAAAAAAACAGTTGATTTCAACTATATCTTGTCAGTTCTTGCACTTCCTTTGGATTTTGTAGTTTGACATTATAGAGGAACTCTCTATTTCCTTAAAAATCTTAAATGTATTTTCTGGATCTTTCAGAACAACATGAAATATTTCAGAAGTAAATATACCAAGGGAAAAATACTCTCTTCTTTTTTTTTTTTTCATTTTCTCTCTTAAAAATACCCTTCTTGTTGAATTCTTCAGAAGATTCTGAGATGGGTTAAGTTCTAAGACACAGATGGGTTACATTTACATGGTAGTGAAAAATGGGGGTCGTATGGGTTGCCTCATAAGTTGTTGTTGAGTGCTTCCTAGGCAGTGCTGGAAGCAGTTGGCTCTTTGAGAGCTGCAGGTCAGTGATGACACAATAAGACCATTTCCTCCTTTCATGGGTATAATTATTGCATTATCTAGGGAGAACCCCAAAGGGTATTATGGTTGGACAATATGGACACCTTTTGCTGGCTGGACCCTCAGGAGACTTTTGTATAAAGAATGACTAGATATCCAGAGAGGGTGGCACTCATCACAGTCTACCCCTAGTGCTGAAATTTTCAAGCAAGCAATGTGTAAAATACCTATTCCTATACAGAGGGATGGAGGCTCACTGACTTCGTCTGGGCCAGGATGATGATTCAGTTTGGTGCCAACAAATGGTTTTCAACATAGCATCATTTTAAGGTGTACATATTTCTGTCTCCCCGAGAATCTTAGTCCTACAGCCATTCTCTACTGGCTATGTGTAGGACCTGTGAGATAATCAGTGAGGAGAGACGAAAGGATGTGGGTGTAACGTGAGAGGTAGGCAGGGTTTTAACAATCTTTTTGTTGACAGGGGTTCTAAATCAGATATTTTATGATTGCATTTTCCATGGATTTATGAGTTCTGGGAAGCGCGGGCTTAACGTCATGAGTTCTTTGTTTTGTAGGAAAGGCAGACCCAGATCATGTGATTGTATGTAACTGTGTTACTGTGCTTACTTCATGCACCACCACTAGCATGTGTATATTCTTTTTACTACCTACAGCATCATTTTGGGAAAGTATTAGAAACATTGTTTATGAGAATGAATTGCTATGAGTGGAAATTATAAAGTAGGAAGTTATTTGTATTTGTCAGAGCATAATAGCAATATATCATAAGGCTTAAGTTTCCTTATAAACTGCCGAAGATTATGACAGAGGAGGGTATTAACAAAAATGTTAAGAGTAAGTTGAAGGCTAAGGTAGTACTCAGGAGAAACCTCATCCATAACACTAAGGAACCACTTATCAAGGCAGAGGGCTACCTGCTGAATATGGATGACTGATGGGGAGGAAAAACCCCACCCTCTGCTACTTTCAGATGGGGATATAGCTTGACCAAATAGTCCATGCTTCTGGTAATTACTTATTATAATATAGCCTATTGAAAAAAATGGGAATGTGAAACAAGCTTCTCGAAGATGTAGCAGCTTCCATGGCAAAATTCTGAGAGGAGTATCCCTGCTGGGTGATCAATTGCCTAAGATCCCAGTGGTGTTTCCTGTCACCTGTGGCAGTGAGAGAGCCTTATTTCATCAATAGAAGGGAGCTGAGAGCCAGTGAGGGGATTACACACCACCACCTCATCCACCACCCTTCTCCTTGCAGCTCCTTTATTCCTTCCCTCCCTCCCTTTCTTTCTTTCTTTCTTTCTTTCTTTCTTTCTTTCTTTCTTTCTTTCTTTCTTTCTTTCTTTCTTTCTTTCTTTCTTTCTTTCTTTCTTTCTTTCTTTCTTTCTTTCTTTCATCATTGTTAACTGAAGCAAGTAGGGCAAAGTTTATGGATTAGGAAAAATTTTTTGTTGAGTCACACAGAAAAGTGTGGCCTTTTGATAGAGATGGTAGGAAAAGACACTTCAGATTGAAAGAACAGTGATAGCAAAAGCATTTGGATGGGATAATGTGAGATGATTTTAGGACACTGTTAAGGGTTAAACTGGGAGGCAAATTAGCGTATGTATAAGAGGTAAATTGTAGGAGATTTTATTAGAAAGGTAGAATAGCACTATAATGAAGAGAACATTGATAGCCAATATGAGGAGCCTATTAAAGAAATATGAGATGAGATAAAGTACAAGTAAAGTATTTTTCTATGTAATGGAACATGGGCAGTTTCAGGAGATCTTGAATAGATTTCTAAATTAAAATTTTAGAGCTAGAAAGAACATTCCTCATTCAGTCCTGTTGCCTAAATTTTTATATAAAAAATAAAAATATGGACAGATTTTTAAAGGCAGGTCCAAATTTAGAACCTTAGCCCCCTGGTTTAGCATACCAGGCTGCCTCTCCAACTGAGGTGTGTGTTTCTAAACTCAGTGTCTTCTGGCTTTTGCATTGATTATTTGTTTACATGGAATGCCTGCAATCTTACTGGCATCCTGCACAATTCCTGGCACATAGCAGGAAAACACCTCACAGAAATACCCAGAATAATGTTTGACCAAATATCTGGACCCCTTGTGGCCCAGCCAAGTGGATACATAAAATTAACCACTGCAAGGGTATTCTAAATAATTTGAACTCGAGTTTGTAGGATATTGGAGCTCATAGCAGAAATAAATGAGGAAGACTGGCCCAGTAGCTATGGGCAGTAAGCTGGCTGTGGCAGCTGCAGCAGTCTCTTGTCTCTCTAGGAGGAGACAGAAGTAGAAAATACCAGGGACGGAAGGCAGAGTTAACTCAAGTGCAGTCCAAGCTGATGTTGATAAACAAATGGGATTATTTAATACCAACTGGAAAATGACATTATTTCTTTGTACTTGCTTATTGTCTGTCTCCAGCACTGTGCATATTAAATTTTGTTTGTATGAATATTACGTTTTTTTTGGTGACTGGCACACAGTAGTTCTCAATAATTTTTTATTGTTGTTGAAAGATGGGGGGTACAGTGGAAAGAAAGGGCTTCTCCGTGGCAGCAGATTGCAGTTTCTGGCTCACTGCTTCAGTTCAAAGAGGACTAATCTGGGAGAAGAGATATGGGGACGAGTTCTGGGAGAAAGGCCCAGGCAGAGTGGGGAAGCGGTGCTGAGGACCCTGGCTGCCTGCTTGGGGGTTTAGAGCAAGACTTCATTCCTGGTGAAGGCAAGAATACAAGCAAGAAACCAGGCCAGAAGGCCAATCATATGGATAAAAATTGGCTGCATACAGGGAGTGTTAACTAGGGGAAACTACAGTGTGATGCTCACACTAGGCATTGCTAGTTCCCTAACAGGATCCCAGGCGTGGGGTAGCAGTGTGTGTCCTGACTTATTAATTGGATGTTTTGCCAGCTGGACACCATACAGCTTCTCAAATCTTGGAATCAGATTGGATACCTCCACCCTTATTTTCTGTCCCACATTGATTTTCATATGGTATTGGCTTTCTTATCATAACCATCATTGAAAATGGCATCTAAAAGATATGATGTCATTGAAAGAAATGTAGTGTGATCTAATGTTGAAATTGTAGTGTCTGATGTAGAGTATTGTTGTTTCCCTCAAAAAATTAAAAATATCCCAGAACACTCTTGTGAGTTTTTAATGGAGTACATTTTGAGACATACCAATTGAAAGGTTTTAAGTAGAACATTCAGATGCCGAGCATGTGTTTTGAAGAAATCCCTCTGGCCTGTGGATTGATCAGAAGCAAAAGTGGAATTGGAGGAGATGACTTCAAATGCTGTTGCAGTAGAGAAGTAAAATGATGGCATCTTGGTCTAGCACAGTGTGAACAGAAATGAAGAAGTATGTCTGAATATTATTTAAAATAAAAGCCATCAAAACACAAGGTTTGGGTTGAGAACAAGGGCAGGGAAAATAAAGGATTTGGACCCACAATTATTTATTTTAGGATATAATGTTTTTGAAATATATTATGTTGTAACAAGCTCTGCTTGATCCAGCTGCAGGGATATATATCGCAGCTGTCTTGCATTTTAAACTACTTATGATGTTCACCTTACGATGTTTTGACTTTCTGATGGTGCAAAAGTGATACACATTTAGTGGAAACAGTACTCTGAATGTTGAATTTTGATCTTTTCCTGGGCTAGTGATATGTTCTCTTGGATGCTGGGCAGTGGCAGTGAGCGCAGCTCCCAGTCAGGCATGCAATCATGTGGGTAAACAACCCATACACTTACAACCATTCTGTACCCAAAAAACCATTCTGTTTTTCACTTTCGGTATAGTATTCAATAAATTACATGAGATATTCAACACTTCGTCATCAAATAGACTTTGTGTGAGACGATTTTGCCCGACTGTCAGCAAATGTCAGTGTTCTGAGCACATTTAAAGTAGGCTAGGCCAAGCTATGATGTTCTGTGCCTTAGGTGTATTAAATGCATTTTTGACTTATATTTTCAGTTAATGATGGATTTTTCACATGTAACCCTATTTGTAAGGTTAACCTTATTGTAAGTCAAGGAAGATCTGTAATTTGCTAATCTTTTATGTATAAAAATTGTCTGTAACTCTTGTTTACCCCAGACCCCTACCATGGAATGAATCAGGATTCATGGGAATTGCAGAGAGGCCTTTGGGTCATGTCCAGTGCCATGGTGGCTGCACGCATGATGCCCTGCACTAAGGGAATGGGCCACACTTTTCTCTGGTCTTTCTTCCCAGCATCACAAACGACTCAATAGGGTTGTAGAAAAAGCTGGAGAGTTTCAAGGCCGCAGGGTCCCTAATCCTGACTACCTGGCCTCATGCCCTTGAACCTCAACTCTGTGTTGTGCTCTCCTCTGCTTCCTTGCTGAGCTGGAGCTCTTGCCAAAATATTGCAGCCTCAGCTGTAGGGCTGCCAATCGCTATCTGTTCCACTGGCAGCTGCCCCTCTGCCTCTGAGTGTGGCTGTTCTTTCAACTGGCAGTGGTCAACTAGGATTCTAATTCCTGGTCTTTCAATCCCTGAAAGTTTGTTTTGGTCTTCAAGGTTTTTGCTCCCTCTATCAAGGCACCTAGGAAGGAGGAAAGTCCTCACTGGGAACCTCTCCTTGTGTCCTGGGGTAGCACAGAAAGATGGCACCTCAAGAGTTCTGACCATGACCAGGCCTCAGGCTGGGCCATGCTCTATGACATTTCCCTCCCTCGGGCCAGGTGACTGTCTTCCTGGGCATTCATGCCTGTCATTGGGGATATTTGTATTCCTCTTCTTTGTGAAAATCTCCTAGCCCTGTGGTCCAGTGATCTAATTATGATCCCCCTAGTCCTCTTCATGGGTTCCTCCAGAGGGTCTGAGGGCCTGTCTCGGTGTCTCACAGGCCCCAATAGGAGGATGGGGATTATACTGCTCCAGAGTAACCCTTCCTGAAAATTTAAGGAAAGTACAAGTTTATTTCCCCTCTCCTAGAAGACAGATTTTCCAAGCCCTTTGCCAAATATAGTCCCCAGTGTACCTATTTCTCTATTTATTCATGATTAGGAACTTATTTTCTTTGGATATTTGAGGCTAGATGTTGGAACATCACAAATTCAGTTATTTTCTAAATGGAATGAAACATTAGGGAATGATAGTGCATTCCCCAAATGCCAAATTGCCCTTGATGAGAAAGGCTCCTAAATTTATCATAAATGCACAGTGCTAACATGAGCTGAACCTGTACCCCAATTTATGGGGATATGTTTGTGTGAGGAAGTCATATAACAGACACCTGAACATGCATTTAACAACTTTCCTGCAAATGCATGTCTGTGTGTGCCCTTTTAACTGTGATATCTTTTCTTTCCTTCATTCAGGGTCAGAGTAGGGGCAGCAATCTAATTGTGTGGTGCAGACTTGCAAAAGTCCACTTGTGGTCAAGCACAGCCCCTTTGAAAGATCCTTGGCTCTGAAGCATAAGGAATTTGAAATGTTATTTGCAAGATGGAAGCAACCAACAGATCAGCATTTGTGAAATGCAGGCAAGATGACTTCAAGCTGCAAAGCTGGGCCTTGACAGACAGATTTAGCACCATTAGCAGTGGCTTGTTGAAAAACAAAAATGACTTCAAAACTCTTCCCTCTGAACCAGAATGTTACATTCATCTCTTGGTTAAAACATCCGTTATTTGCTGACTTGTTTTCTGTTGCCCCCCCCATCCCCCAGCCTCTCACTCTTTTGTGTCGGAGCTAATGTTCCCAGCGTCTACACTGCATAGGCCCTGATTATTTGTGAGACAGAGTGAGTTAATGCAGATTTGCAAGCTGTTCCCATTTGTTAAATGTCAGAAAAACACATGCAAGTCACTGGCTTTGGCACTTAGCTGCCAGCTGGCTCTTCTGGAGGCAGGGGACCAATGACAGTCTATCACACAGCATGCTTTCAAAGGAAGAGGAGACCTATTCCAGAACCACAGCATCGGAGCAGCTTTTAACAACATAAGCAAAATAAGAAGCCAACATCAGTTTTTTCCTCCCTTATTTCTCCCCCTGTTGTTGAATGAATGGCAGCACAACATTTGGGAGCTTTTTAAAGCCTTGGGAATATCGATTCCGCTGCCCACCATCTGAGAGAGTGATGGGATAATGGGAGCTTGCCAGAAGGGCTGCATACTCTCTGGTGATTGACGACGGGGGAGAGGCTGCGCCCCTCCTCACCCCTGTCCTTCAGATGGTTATAGCTCCCCCCACTGCCACTCTGCAGCTGTCAGATTAAAGTTGAATTTCTGTCTCCCTCTCCCTATTAGAATCATGCTGAAGTCTCTGGATCCCAAATGCGGTCCCTCAACCCCTCTCCCCCGCCCCCCACATTCCACTCCCTTAAGAAGGTAAAACTTACAGGGTGGAAGTAATATAGGCATTTTTTCCCTTAATTCATTCACTCATTTATTCATTAGTTACTTACTGAGTATCTAGTATATGTCAGGTATTGTGAGGGATGAAACGAAGTAGGAGACATGGATTGTTCTTTCATGCAAGGATCTAACAGGGTTGTTGCTGATGAAAAAACTGACAACTGAAGAAAAATGGGTGCAAGTGATTAGAGAAGAAAATGATGTCATAATTCTCTGGTATCAAAGGGAGAGCTCATGAAACAAGTGGGTAGTGGACTGGGCTTGAAAGGGCAGGAAAAATCTTAACTGCCAGAAAGAAACAAAGGGCCCCTGAGATGGGGATGATGCTGAAAGGAGGGAATGAGCATGAGAAGGTGGGAATAGGCATTGGCTGTGGACACATCAGCCTGGTTAGGGCAGAAAGTTAGCTAGGGGAGTGGTGGGAGAAAATGTAAAACTAGACTGAAACCAGGCTAAGGAATATGGGTTTTCAATGAAAGTTTTTGAATCAGAGAGTATCATTTTAGAGTGGTCTTTCAGATGATTGTTACTCACTTTACCCACGTACGATCTGTCTGGGAGGAAGTAATTTTCCTCTACCCTCCTAGGTTCTCTGGCTGGTCTAAGAATTAAATTGAAATGAGACAGATTAACGGGAGTAAGTAAAACACAGTTTAATAACATGCGTACATGGGAGAGACCAGAAAAACTGACTAACTCACCATAATGGTTGAAAGCCTCACCCTAAATGCCATCTTCAGCTTAAGACAAAAGAGGATATTGGGGGTAGTGTTTTAGGACCTCAAAGGGGAGGAAGGCAATTCACATGGAGACAGAAAAGCAAATGTTTGTAAATAAATATTTGCTGGGCCAGGCAAAGACAATGAGACACAGAGAGGAATTCTAACAAACAGACTTGCTAGGTTCCTCCCTGTCTACACACCTAGTTCATGCTATACGTATCTATGGTGATAGCTCCCTTCCTGGAACAGGTTCTCCATCTGCATTCTTTAGGCAGTTAGGGAGAAGGTCAAAGGTTCTTCCAGGGTCTTTTGGGCCTTGATTGTTTTTAGTTCAAAATAATTCACATGCCAAAGAGACATTTTGGGGTGGCAAATTTTGTTCCTCTACAGATCAGATTCAGTGCTCTTGATACACCTAAGTGATTTATGCACAAAAGCAAACCAAGTTTTCTACATGGTAAACCCAAAGCCATCAATGTTTTTAATGGAAAACTGAATTTCTCCTAAAGCCACCATCTCCCTTATCCTAGCAGAACTGCTTATCTTCTAATGTTTTGTCAGTATTTTGTTAATTCCCTTTGCTGTTTTGAGACCATTTGTCTTACACGATTACAGAAAAAAGTCCCTTCTTTTTTGAGTTCATGCAACCAGCAGCTACCCTTTACCATCCTTTGTCACTGGGGACTTTGATTCCCGCCTCACCTCACTGTTCTTCTCTCTAAAGTCTTAGGTGACTTCAACACCCATGTCAGCGTAGCACTTCAGGAAACAAAACATATTTAACCCCCTTACTCTAGCCTCAAACTTAAAATGATATTTATCCCTTCTACCTCAGGTTCATAATTCTAAGATCATACCTTGGGTTTTTGTTTCTTTTAATCAACTAAAATCTTAAACTGGCTCTGTGGTCTCTGACCCTTCTTCCATCCTTCCTAAAGTGATGGACTTCCAATCCCTCTCCTTTTTTCCCAGTCTGCTACCCAGCATGATTTTACCTGCTTCCCTGGCCAGCCTAGCTCCATGGTAAGGTTGGCATCTCTACAAAGGTAAGACCTAATTCTGGCTTTCCCAAAGCATTAACATACTGAGGGTCACTTCATCCTGTCTCCAAAGTCCCCAGCCCCCAATCTGCCCCTGCCATAGCAGGTCACCTTGACTTTTACTTTCTGAGAAAGGTACATTTTCACCTAGGCTCCTCTCCTTTTCTGAGGAACAGGTGAATCCCTCCCCATATGTGTTCCCTAAGACATTGTCATTTTCTGCCTCTCTCCTCATTTTCAACCTCTCATTCTTTATTGGTTCTTTTTCTTTATCCTATAAATGTGCTCAAGATTCTTCTATCTTAAAAACATACAAACAAAAAATCCTTAAATCAATCTCTCTGTATTCCACACTCCACTCTAGAAACCATTTCTCTCACTCTTTTGGATGAGAGTTAAGCTTCTTGACTTCACGTTCAAGCCACTGCCTTCTGATTTCCATCTCTACACACTTCACTTCAACATTCCTGACAGAGACTGTGAACAAACATCTGAGTCTCAATCCAGAAGACTTTTCAGACCTCATGCCACTTGACTTCTCAGAAATGTTTAACTTTATTGAATATACCTGTGGACAAATGACAAGATTTCTTCAATTTCCTTATAATGCTGCTGATTATGGGCTTCTGGTGTTATGGTAATAGGAGCGACCTGCAAAAGCTGCTGGTGTGAAGTGTGAAGATAGGCTTAGGTCATAGAACTTTTTGAAAAGCTTACTCTTTGGGTAGTCTTGAGATGTGTACGTCACATCATAGGTGCTCAATAAATATAGTCTGAATAAATAAATGAGGTCATCAGAGAATCTAAATAAACAAACTCTTCAGACTTCTGCCTTCATTATCTTAACTCTGATGGTCTCCAGAGACTATAAATACTGAATGTAGGGTGGTAGATGTGGAGTCTGGCACCACTAGAAAAGAAGAGCATGTAATCCAGACTGGTGGTTACTGGCATGGAAATTGAGTCTTAGTTGATGAGTAGAAATAAGTCAGACATGCAGACCTACTAGAGAATGGGCTTGAGGACACGGGGAGGAGGAAGGGTAAGCTGGGACAAAGTGAGAGAGTGGTAGCATATATATGGACATATATACACTACCAAATGTAAAATAGATAGCTAGTGGGAAGCAGTCTCATAGCACAGGGAGATAAGCTTGGTGCTTTGTGACCAGCTAGAGGGGTGGGATAGGGACGGTGGGAGGGAGAGAGACACAGGAGGGAGGAGATATAGGGATATGTGTATGTGTATAGCTGATTCACTTTGTTATACAGAAGAAACTAACACACCATTGTAAAGCAATTATACTCCAATAAAAATGTTAAAAAAAAACAAAACAAAAAAACAAAAGAAAACTTTCATTTCCATACCAGTTGGCTGATCTGTAATAAACTCCTGCAATGTTTTGACTTGTAAAAAAAAAAAAAGCAAGTTGTAAAACTTAAAAAAAAAAAAAAGAAAGAAGTCAGACAAAAGAGGTTATGAGGGCATTCCACAGAGGAAAATATATGATGCCAGAAGGCATGGCTTATGTGACGTTACAGTTTTCTGATTCCCTTCTTATCACTTCCTTCTCAGTCTTTGCAGATTCTTCTTCTTTTATCTACTATTTAAATGTTACAATATTAAAAACAGTAACATTGATGGAATACTAATTCTATAATTTGCATGCCTAATATCATTTAATCATCAAACCACTAATCTGTTGAACAAATATTGACCATCTACCACATATCTGACATTGCTTTAGTTCTATGATACAAAAATGGAGAGACACAGGCTAGATCATTCAACAAGTTCACAGTCTGGAACTCAGGTGCATGAACATGCAGCTAATTTGATGTTGTAGAGGAACAAAAATTTGCCACCCCAAAATGTCTTTAGCATGCAGATTGTTTCAAGCTGAAAACAATCAAGGCCCAAAAGATTCAGGAAGAAATTTTGACCTTCTTCCTAAGTGTCTGAAGAATTTATATTGAGGGCCTATTACAAGAATACAGCTATCACTAGAAATATCTGCAAAGAACATGGGTTTGGTGTGGTGGGGGAAACTTGGGCAGGGCCTAGAGATCAGAGTCTACTTTGTGTTCCATTGTCTCTGCCTGGCCCAACAAATATTTTTTGACCAAACATATGCTTTGTTGCCTCCATGACAATTGACTTTCTCCCCTTTGAAGTCCCAGACCCCTACCCTCAACATCCTCTTTTGTCTTTAGCTGAAGATGGTATTGAAGGTGAGAGTTTCAGCCATTTTGGAGAGTTACTCAGTTTTTCTGGGTCTCTCCCATGTACACAGGTACACATTAAACTCTATATGATTTTCTCCTGTTAATCTGTCTCATGTCAATTTAATTCTTAGACCAGCCAGAGAACCTAGAAAGATAGAGGAAAATTTCTTCTTCCCCAACAATGCCTAGAACATAGTAGGTATTCAATCAATGTTTGTTAACTAAATTATTAATATAACTCAGTTGTTTAGAAATTGTAAAACTGGCTTCCATTTCTCATCCCAATCCCTGCCTCCACTGCAAATTTTTTTCTCTCTGGCGATTAGATATGTGTGCATAAGGGTGAACTCTAAGTGTGTAGATGAAAAAAATGATACTTGTGGAAAAAGATTTTGCCTAATCTTTTTCTTGGTCAGACATAGCTGAACCTTTGCTTTTTCCCAGCCAACATTATGAAGTGGTTCAAATGATTGGTTCAAATTTTCTGCCAATATTGTCCAACATACAGAAGACACACTACCTCCTTGAGTGAGTTCACTCTAATAAAAGACACAGGGTATTTAACAGCCCTTATAGAAGTAAAGGAGTACAGTTTGACCAGAAGTCATTGGGAAAGGGGAGATGAGGAGAAGACAGTATAAATCACCTTGGTAATCTCAGATCGCAGACATATTCATTCTCTCCCTCTCCCTACCTCTTCTTCTACCTCTACCTCTACCTACACCTACATCTATATCTTTATCTATATAACTAAATCCATATCCATATCCAAATCCATAGCCATAACCATATATATCTAACTATATGTTCCTATTAATGAGGCTTACAAAATTTGTCTTTATAAATTACTGCAAACTCCTCACCACTGCTCCCCCAAATCAGGATGGCTAGATAATTATTTTTACATTTGACATATGTTTTCCATGCTTTATATAAGTACAAAAGGACTTTTCAGATGCAGGTGAACAAAACATTATAAACCTTTCTCTTCTGTATCGTGCATGCAACAACACACTAGGTCAAGAGAAAGTTAGGGTATGGAATGTAAGACATAGAAAAACAAAAGATCAGGATGGTGTGAGGGAGAAGAAAGAGTATCTAACTGAATAATTTTCCAGAGATAAGAGACCAAGAGAGGAGAAAAATTACAATCCATACAGGGAGTCGATTCTACTAGTCTTTCTAAAAGGATTACGTCATCATGACAAATGTTGGGTAGATGGCCCTGGACTCTCAAATCTGTAGATGAGCCAGAGTGCACGTGCAAGGCTGGTTACCCACAAGCTGCTTTCTCGGGACTCGCGCCCAAGATCCTCTCTGGGGAAAAGAGAGTGCAGGGTAAAGCTTTTGTGAATGAATCTAATTTTTGGTGGTTTTTAATAATGATGAAATGATACTTGTTCAACATTTTATTCTCTTCAAAGTTTATTCAAAAACATTGCCTCTCTTTTAGATTATCAATTACATTCCACATTTATTAAGCTTATTTCTACTCTTGTCCTTACCTCCACTTCTTATCCTATACATAGCTTCCATTTCACCCAAACTTATCTTCTCTGACCCTTGAAACTGGCTTGTAGTTTTCACCAAAAATTGATCTTCTCTGACCCTTGAAACCGGGTTGTACTTTTCAGCATTTTTATACACCACCTCACTTGCAGTGCCTCTTTTCTCCTGTCTATCTTCCCAAATTCTTAAAAGCATAGCTCAAACTCCATCTTCTCTAGAAAATCTTCCCTTGAACTTCTACCCTGAACTCCCGTAACTCTTGTTATCTCACTTAGCAGGTGTCTCTACATATTAGTTAGATCTTTCTCAGTTATAAGTGTTAGAAATCCAACTCAAACTATCTTAACTAGAGGAAGGAGATCTTTTGTGGGAGTTCACAGAACAGAGAAATTAAAAATTTGGATGTAGACTCAGGAGCAACTGAATTTAGAAGATATTGTTAAGACTCACAGTTTCTTGGCTTCTCTCACCCCTGCTTCTTTCTCAGACGGGCTCCCCATTGTTAAGTTGCCATTGGCAGCCTCTCACCCTGCATCTCCCAGTTTAGGAAGTTTAGGACTTCTGGTGATGGAGGGAAATTTTCCTAGAGACCTCTAGCATGAAATTCCTGGGAGGACCCTGATTTGCCAACTTAGATTGCTGATCATTTCTGCACCAGTTGCTGTGGCAACAGGTATGAGTTACTGTGGGGTCAGTTCCATCTGAACCACAGAGAGAATATTCCCTGTAGGAACAGAAGAATGAAGGAAGGCAGACAAAACAATGGATATCCACATGAAGTTCTCATGTATTTAATGGTTTTTCCTCCACCCAAGAATGCAAACTTTAAGGCTTGAGACTGTGTCTCAAATTTCTTTGTTTCCCTGACTATTCTTTACACACACTTGGTGTTCAAAAATATGTTGAAATTATTTTGGAGTAATTATGTAATATGTCTGCAGCTGGTTATTTTGATTGGTTAGGGTATGTTTTAAAAGACACCAAACTGTTGAATATTGTGCATACATAGGTCATTTACCTGTACATTTATTTTTCTGAGGCCATGGAATACTCCTGAGACCTCAGATAGCTGTCTTGAGAATACAGTCATTGGGTTGGGGTTTGGGATGGGGGTGCAGATGAGAGCCTGGAAACGGATCACTGCAAGTCTAATCCTTTTGTTGGAAAAACAATTCCATGTGCACGTTCTGCTGGTGTATTATCTTCACAAGAGAAACACATGATTAATAGTAGAACATAATATAGGACTCTAGGGTGGCTGGAAAATAAAAGCCAATTTTCTGTTCAGCATTTGGACCCCCTTGGAAGTAAGTTGTATTGTAAATTCAAAAGAGTCTTGTATAACTGGTAAATTTTCTATTAGAATAGATGACCTATTTAGTCTACTACATCTCTAGTTTCTACAATTCTGAGATTCCTTGGGGCATGTGCAGAATGGAGCAATTGAAGAACAGCAAATTTCACAGTATGGTTCTACCATCTTTATAGGAACAGCAAGAAAACTGATGGGATGTCTCTCCCTGGCAGATATTTATTTCTCAAGTGCCTTTAAAACAGGAGGTCTGCAAATTCTTCACGAGGGGTTAAAACATGAAGCTTGATTTACAAATGTATATTTACTAGGAAGAAATAGTTCACATTGTGCCTAAAATTTTCATTAAAAAAGCTAAATATTTCTAGTTTCTCCCCAGACTCCTTAGCTCCCACAATTTTAATAAATCAGGGAACATTTGTAAGTGCTAAATGTTAAATGGTTATTCACAGTTAATTTTAATCAACTAACAATAATTATGTTAATTGAATGCCATTAACAAACGTAACTTGATGCATTAGCTCTTTTGTTATGCAAAGAAACTTTTTCATACAGTTCTTATATATTGTCTGACTTGCTTCTAAATAGAACATCAATAACTACAGACTGCGAATTTAACAAATGCACAGATAGGTGTGTGTGTCTGTGTGTCCTGCACCCATTTAAAACAAATCAGAATGTCTTGGAAGTACTAAAAGTGAAAAAGAAATCCAAATTTAGTCCTATGAAGGGAATTAGATAAGAACCTGCCAAAACAGAAGCTAATCTGACATTTCAGAATTGTAATCTTAACTCACTGTTTTTACTTTGAATTTCTAAGTTGTTTAATATTTCTTTGGCTTTTATTTTCAGGAATTACTTTGGAAAACATGGCTGGAATGATTTTGATAGGGAATATTTCTTCGTCATAGATTAAAACAGAAAATTAACACCACTCTTACAATTCAAAAAGCTAATACAAAGCTAATACATATCACCACCCTAATATAGTTCTGAAAGTGTAGCATAGCCTTGTGGTCAAAAGAAGATACAGTCTGGGTCACAGAGTGTCAAATTATCATGGCTCCAGTGGAAGAGGCTGGAGGCATAGCAGGGCCTTAAGAACAAGGTCCAGCGGGAGATGAGGAAACAATACTTGCAAGGTCAGCCTGGTGGTCTTGAATCCTGTCGAAAAAGCTGTTCTGCAAATATAGCCATTGGTCAGTTCAGGCCAAAATACACCACTGAAAGGTATTAAATTGTGAAACTTTTTCTTTTCCTTTGTTTATTCTCCTCTGCTCACACTTACGCTCCATTGTCCCATCAGACTTGCTTATAAAACACAAGTTCAAAGAAAAGATTACTACTATTAAGAACTTTAAACTATGTATGGGACCTTTCTGAATGTGGGACCCTGTGTAACTGCCCCCAAAGCCTGATTACACCCTGGCCTTTCATTTGTTCTAAAAATGTATGGGAAGTCTGCAGATAATGGTACTCATTAGGAAGAGTAGGGATGGGGCTAATTAAAGCAACAGGAGACATTTACATCAAAAGAGAACATATTGTTATCTAGATCCTTTGGAATATCTTTATAATAAGTTAAAAATCTCCACAGTTATTACCACTCAATCTATTTTTCACTCACCCAGAAGTGTTCATTGACCATCTTAAGATTTCCCCAGACTCTTCAGAGATGCATTTGAGGTCTTTGAAGAACATGTAAAGGAAAATATAATACACTGTGCATTGTATTTATGCTGTAATTAGAAAATACACTGGTTGTATTGAAAGACTTAATCCTATTAGCATTATGACATACAAAGGAGTACTAGCCAATCAGAAGTAGAGAAAAATATTTCTATTGGTTGTTCTTTATGAAAGCACTTGTAGCATTTTGTCCATCTAAACACTTCTAGATGGTCAGGGTGACTGTGACTAACCAGAAACCAGATGGACCTCACACATGTAATAGCTCTAGATTTCCAATTTTAGATAGATATCTACTTTCCCAGAATATAAGGTCTTTTCAGGACAGACTAGTGTCCTGTCCCGGTGCTGGCTTCCAGCAGGCATGCTGGGCACACTTCCATAATAATGGTGATAATGAATATTTGTGTAACTCTGTCTAGGATTTTTTTTAAACCTTATCTTATTTGGCTCTCATAACCCTACAAAGCCAGTAGTAAAAATTTCTCCATTTTACAGATGAGGAAACAAGCTAAGGGAGGTTACATGATTTGTCTGAGTCGTTTACACATTAAATGAGGAACCCAAGCCTTGAAGTTGGGTCTAATTCACTCTACTACTTTAGAGAAATATGCTTAGGCTTTAAGAGCCCTTCAAGGTTTCCTTGATGCCTAAAAAGTAGAAAAAGGGCAAGGTCTCCAAGGCCATATAAGACCCACCTAAATTCTCAATTGTTTTCTTCATCTCAGTCAACAGGACTGCTCACCGTCCTGAAAACATATATTGTATATCTGCTGCCATGGCCTTCTTTAAAGCTCCATCCCTGATCTTCAACTACTGAGGTCTACCTTTCCTTCAAGTTCAGGTTTAGGTTTAATGACACATCTACAATGAAGACTTTCTGCAGTAGAAGTAACATCCTCCTCTCTCCCACAAACACACACAATTATGGCTTAGGTTTTCCCTATATCTCCTGCCTGGACTTCATGTCCCATCCTACTAGGGCTATTTGTATACCAAGGCTATCTTCTCTATTAAGCTATGAGGGCATCAAGAACTCCCACATACCTATTCACAGCCTTAGTCATATTAAGGTTCAATGAATGTTGTATTGACTGAAAAAAAAATATAACTCACTAAATGTTGAGTTATGTTTTGTTTGGGGACCTTACTGAGGACTATAGCCCAGGAGACAGAGTCTCAGATAGCTCTGAGGAACTGTTCCAAAGAGGTAAGGGAGGAGTCAGGTTATATAGAAGTTTTTGCTGAAAAACAAACATGTAGTTGAACATCTGCTAATCACAAAAACCAGACATCTCAAGTTAATGATTTTAGTGCTTTTCTACATATAGGAAGATCCAAGAGTCTGGGCTCATAGAAATTATTCCTTTGATATGCACCCTAACTGTATATCTAGGGTCAGTATCCTGTTTTTCTCCATCCTGAAATATCCACAAGGCACATAATCTAGGGCAGCTGCAGTGGCTGATGGCTTGATGGCCACAACATTTGTTGCTTACTGAAGTGGCAACATTCTTTGTCCACAGCTGGTTGGCCATACTTCTAAACTGTAGCCATTGCATTTCTTTTGTTGTTAGCTTTCTGTCTTTTTACTCATTTGCTATCCCTAAGGAAAGAAACACATACCTCAGGTTCCCTTCTGTATTCCTTCACAGAATGTAACACAGAGGAAGTATGAAATCAATACTTGCTTAATGAATCATTAAGCTTGTGTTAGCCTATGCTTTTCATGGGGATCATCCAAAGTTCACCACAGTCCAAATTATGAAGTAAGGTGGCTCATTTTGGGTTTTCTTCTTTTATTTTTTTCTTTCCCTCAGTAACTCAGCTACTGGCTCTCCTCAAGTTATAACCTGGCTTTGTTAGGACCCATATTTTTGCCACCTCTATGTTTGTCTCCCTAGGCAGCACTCATGAATTCAGACTCTACTTTTCCCAGTATGGGCAATATGTCCCATTTCCTTAGGGTCCTGCATTGCCAATGCTTAATGACTACTATTTGATTCATGTGTTAGCCTTCCTAGAACTAGCAGTATTATACTGGAGTTTTCTGAAGAGAAAATGCTTTTAATTTTAGTGGTTTTGGAACAACTTTCTTTTCCTTTATTTTTTTTGGGGGGGGGCTATAGTTGCATTACAATGTTGTGTTAGTTTCTGCTGTACAGCGAAGTGAATCAGCTATTTGTACACAAATATCCCTTCTTTTTTGGATTTCCTTCCCATTTAGGTCACCACAGAGCACTGAGTAGAGTTCCCTGTGCTATACAGCAGGTTCTCATTAGTTATATATTTTATACATAGTAGTGTATATATATATCAATATCAATCTCCCATTTAATCCCACCCCCCTCCCCCTTTGGTGTTCATACATTTGTTCTCTATGTCTGTGTTTCTGTCTTTGCTTTGCAAATAGGTTCATCTGTACCATTTTTCTAGATTCCACATATATGTGTTAATATGCGATATTTATTTTTCTCTTTCTGACTTACTTCACTCTGTATGACAGTCTCTAGGTCCATCCACATCACTACAAATCTCCCAGTTTTGTTCCTTTTAATGGCTGAGTACTATTCCATTGTATATATGTACCACATCTTCTCTACCCATAAATCTGTCAATGGACATTTAGGTTGCTTCAATGTCCTGGCTATTGTAAATAGTGCTGCTGTGAATATTGGGGTGAATGTGTCTTTTTGAATTATGGTTTTCTCTGGGTATATGCCCAGTAGTGGGATTGCTGGGTCATATGGTAATCCTATTTTTAGTTTTTTAAGGAACCTCCATACTGTTCTCCATAGTGGCTGTATGAATTTACATTCCCACCAACAGTGCAAGAGTGTTTCCCTTTTCTCCACACCCTCTCCAGCATTTACTGTGTGTAGATTTTTTCATGATGGTCATTCTGACTGGTGTGAGGTCATACCTCATTGTAGTTTTGATATGCATTGCCCTAATAATTAGTGATGTTGAGCATTTTTCATGGGCTTCTTGGCCATCTGTATGTCTTCTTCCTTGGAGAAATGTCTATTTAGGTTTTCCACCCATTTTTGGATTGGGTTATTTGTTTTTTTGATATTGAGCTGCATGAGCTGCTTGTATAGTTTGGAGATTAATCCTTTGTCAGTTGCTTCATGAGCAAATATTTTCTCCCATTCTGAGGGTTGTCTTTTCATCTTGTTTATGGTTTCCCTTGTTGTGCAAAAGCTTTTAAGTTTCTTAGGTCCCACTTGTTTATTTTGTCCTTATTTTCATTTCTCTAGGAGGTGGGTCAAAAAGGATCTTGCTGTGAATTATGTCATAGAGTGTTCTGCCTTGTTTTCCTCTAACAGTTTTATAGTGTCTGGCCTTACATTTAGGTCTTTAATCCATTTTGAGTTTATTTTTGTGTGTGGTATTAGGAATTGTTCTAATTTCATTCTTTTACATGTAGCTGTCCAGTTTTCCCAACACCACTTATTGAAGAGGGTGTCTTTTCTCCATTGTATATTCTTGCCTCCTTTATCAAAGATAAAGTGACCATATGTGCGTGGGTTTATCTCTGGGGTTTCTATCCTATTCCATTGATTTATATTTCTGTTTTAGTGCCAGTACCATACTGTCTTGATTACTCTAGCTTTGTAGTATAGTCTGAAGTCAGGGAGCCTGATTCCTCCAGCTCCTGTTTTCTTTCTCATGATTGCTTTGGCTATTCGGGGTCTTTT
This sequence comes from Eubalaena glacialis, assembly GCF_028564815.1. Classification (NCBI taxonomy): domain Eukaryota; kingdom Metazoa; phylum Chordata; class Mammalia; order Artiodactyla; family Balaenidae; genus Eubalaena; species Eubalaena glacialis. The sequence continues at coordinate 36,141,337 of NC_083730.1, forward strand.
GTGTTTCCATACAAATTGTGAACTTTTTTGTTCTAGTTCTGTGAAAAATGCCATTGGTAGTTTGTTAGGGATTGCATTGAATCTGTAGATTGCTTTGGATAGTATAGTCACTTTCTCAATGTTGATTCTTCCAATCCAGGAACATGGTATATCTCTCCATCTGTTTGTATCATCTTTAATTTCTTTCATCAGTGTCTTACAGTTTTCTGCATACAGGTCTTCTGTCTCCTTAGGTAGGTTTATTCCTAGGTATTTTATTCTTTTTGTTGCAGTGGTAAATGGGAGTGTTTCCATATTTTCTATTTCAGATTTTTCATCTTTAGTGTATAGGAATGCAAGAGATTTCTGTGCATTAATTTTGTATCCTACTACTTTACCAAATTCATTGATTAGCTCTAGTAGTTTTCTGGTAGCATCTTTAGGATTCTCTATGTATAGTATTACGTCATCTGCAAACAGGGACAGCTTTACGTCTTCTTTTCTGATTTGGATTCCTTTTATTTCTTTTTCTGCTCTGATTTCTGTGGCTACATCTTCCAAAACTATGTTGAATAATAGTGGTGAGAGTGGGCAACCTTGTCTTGTTCCTGATCTTATTGGAAATGGTTTCAGTTTTTCACCATTGAGAATGATGTTGGCTGTGGGTTTGTCATATATGGCCTTTATCGTGTTGAGGTAAGTTCCCTCTATCCCTACTTTCTGGAGAATTTTTATCCTAAATGGGTGTTGAATTTTTTCAAAAGCTTTTTCTGCATCTATTGAGATGATCATATGGTTTTTATTCTTCAGTTTGTTAATATGGTGTATCACATTGACTGTTTTGCATATATTGAAGAATCCTTGCATTCCTGAGATAAACCCCGCTTGATCATGGTGTATAATCCTTTTTTTTTTTTTAAAGCAGAATTATTTATTTATTTTTATATTTATTTTTGGCTGTGTTGGGTCTTCGTTTCTGTGCAAGGGCTTTCTCTAGTTGCGGCAACCGGGGGCCACTCTTCATCGCGGTGCGCGGGCCTCTTCACTATCGTGGCCTCTCTTGTTGTGGAGCACAAGCTCCAGACGCGCAGGCTCAGCAGTCGTGGCTCACGGGCCTAGCCGCTCCGCGGCATGTGGGATCCTCCCAGACCAGGGCTCGAACCTGTGTTCCCTGCATTAGCAGGCAGATTCTCAACCACTGCGCCACCAGGGAAGCCCGACAATCCTTTTACTGTGCTGTTGGATTCTGTGTGCTAGTATTTTGTTAAGGATTTTTGCATCTATGTTCATCAATGATATTGGCCTGTAATTTTCTTTTTTTGTAGTATCTTTATCTGGTTTTGGTATCAGGGTGATGGTGGTCTCATAGAATGAGTTTGGGAGTGTTCCTCACTCTGCAATTTTTTGGAAGAATTTGAGAAGGATGGGTGTTAGCTCGTCTCTAAATGTTTGATAGAATTCACCAGTGAAGCCATCTGGTCATGCGAAGATTTTTAATCACAGTTTCAATTTCAGTGCTTGTGATTGGTCTGTTCATATTTTCTACTTCTTCCTGGTTCAGTCTTGGAAACTTGTACCTTTCTAAGAATTTGTCCATTTCTTCCATTTTGTCCATTTTATTGACATTTAGTGCTTGTAGTAATGTCTCCTGATGCTTTGTATTTCTGCAGTGTCAGTTGTTACTTCTTTTTCACTTCTACATCTGTTGATTTCAGTTTTCTCCCTTTTTTTCTTGATGACTCTGGCTAATGGTTTATCAATTTTGTTTATCTTCTCAATGAACCAGCTTTTAGTTTTATTGATCTTTGCTATTGTTTTCTTCATTTCTTTTTCATTTATTTCTGATCTGATCTTTAAGAGCTCATCTGCTAACTTTGGGTTTTTTTGTTCTTTCTCTAATTGCTTTAGGTGTAATGTTAGGTTGCTTATTTGAGGTTTTTCTTGTGTTTTGAGGTAGGATTATATTTATAAAAACTTCTATCTTAGAACTGCTTTTTCTGCATCCCATAGGTTTGGGTCGTCATGTTTTCATTGTCATTTTTTTCTAGGTATTTTTTGATTTCCTCTTTGATTTCTTCAATGATCTCTTAGTTATCTAGTAGCATATTGTTTAACCTCCCTGTGTTTGTGGTTTTTACAGTTTTTTTTTTTTCCTGTCTTTGATGTTTAGTCTCATAGCATTGTGGTCAGAAAAGATACTTGATACGATTCAATTTTGTTAAGTTTACCAAGGCTTGATCTGTGACCCAAGATATGATCTATCCTGGAGAATGTTCCATGAGCACTTGAGATGAAAGTGTATTCTGTAGTTTTTGGATGGAATGTCCCATAAATATCAATTAAGTCTATCTGGCCTAATGTGTCATTTAAAGCTTGTGTTTCCTTATTTATTTTCATTTTGGATGATCTGACCATTGGTGAAAGTGGGGTTTTAAAGTCCCCTACTATTATTGTGTTACTGTCGATTTCCCCATTTATGGCTGTTAGCATGTGCCTTATGTATTGTGGTGCACCTATATTGGGTGCATATATATTTACAATTGTTTTATCTTCTTTTTGGTTTTGCTCTCTTGACCATTATATAGCGTTCTTCTTTGTCTCTTGTAATAGTCTTTATTTTAAAGTCTATTTTATCTGTTATGTGTATTGCTACATCAGCTTTCTTTTGATTTCCATTTGCGTGGAATATGTTTTTCCATCCCCTCAATTTCAGTCTGTATATGTCCCCAGGTCTGAAGTGGGTCTCTTGTAGACAGCATGCACGCTGGTCTTGTTTTTGTATCCATTCAGCCAGTTTGTGTCTTTTGGTTGGAGCATTTAATCCATTTACATTTAAGTTAATTATCAATATGTATGTTCCTATTACCATTTTCTTAATTGTTTTGGGTTTGTTTTTGTAGGTCTTTTCCTTCTCTTGTGTTTCCTGCCTAGAGAATTTCCTTTAGAATTTGATGCAAAGCTGTTTTAGTGGTGCTGAATTCTCTTAACTTTTGTTTGTCTGTAAAGGTTTTAATTTTTCTGTCAAATCTGAATGAGATCCTTGCTAGGTGGAGTCATCTTGGTTGTAGGTTTTTCACTGTTATCACTTTAAATATGCCCTGCCACTCCTTCTGGCTTGCAGAGTTTCTTCTGAAAGATCAGCTGTTAACCTTATGGGGATTCCCTTGTATGTTATTTGTTGGTTTTCCCTTGTTGCTTTTAATATGTTTTCTTTGTATCTAATTTTTGATAGTTTGATTTATATGTGTCTTGGCGTGTTTCTCCTTGGATTTATCCTCTATGGGACTCTCTGTGCTTCCTGGACTTGATTGACTATTTCCTTTCCTGTGTTAGGGAAGTTTTCAACTATAATCTCTTCAAATATTTTCTCAGACCTTTTCTTTTTCTCTTCCTCTGGGACCCCTAAAGTTCGAATGTTGGTGTGTTTAAGGTTGCCCCAGAAGTCTCTGAGACTGTCTTCATTTCTTTTTTTATTTTAAATATAATTTAATTTTATTTTTTTTACAGCAGGTTCTTATTAGTTACCTATTTTATACATATTAGTGTATATATGTCAATCCCAATCTCCCACTTCATCCCTCCCCCTCCCAACTTTCCCCTCTTGATGTCCATATGTTTGTTCTCTACATCTGTGTCTGTATTTCTGCGTTGCAAACCGGTTCATCTGTACCGTTTTTCCGGCTTCCACATATATGTGTTAATATACGATATTTGTTTTTCTCTTTCTGACTTCCTTCACTCTGTATGACAGTCTCTAGGTCCATTCACGTGTCTACAAATGACCCAATTTCATTCTTTTTTATGGCTGAGTAATATTCCAATGTGTATATGTATGATATCTTTTTTATCCATTCATCTGTTGATAGGCATTTAATTTGCTTCCTTGACCTGGCTATTGTAAATAGTGCTGCAATGAACTTTGGGGTGCATGTGTCTTTTTAATTATGGTTTTCTCTGTGTATATGCCCAGTAGTATGTCTCCATTTCTTTTCATTCTTTTTTTATTTATTCTGCTCCTCGGCAGTTATTTCTACCATCCTATCTTCCAGATCATTCATTCAATTTTCTGCCTCAGTTATTCTTCTATTGATTTCTTTTGTTGTATTTTTAATTTCAGTTATTGTATTTTTCATCTCTGTTCATTTTTTCTTTAGTTCTTCTAGGTCCGTTTTAAACATTTCTTGTATTTTCTCAATCCATGATTCCATTCTATTTATGAGATTTTGGATCATCTTTACTGTCATTACTTTGAATTCTTTTTCAGGTAGGTTGCCTATTTCTTCTTCGTTTTTATGGTCTTCTTCTAAGTTTTTACCTTGCTCCTTCGTCTGTAACATATTTTTTGTCATCTCATTTTCTTGGTGGGTGGGGCTGTGTTCCTGTCTTGCTGGTTGTTTGGCCTGAGGCGTCTAGCACTGGAATTTGCAGGCAGTTGGGTGGAGCCATGTCTTGGTGCCGAGATGAGGACCTCCAGGAGAGCTCACAATGATTAATATTCCCTGGGGCCTGAAATTCTCTGTTAGTCAAGTGGCTTGGACTTGGTGCTGCCACACAGGAGCTCAGGCCTGACCCCCAGCCTCGGAACCAAGACTCTGCAAGCCACGTGGTGTGGGGAAAAAAAAAAAAAAGACAACAAACAAAAAAGAGCAGAACAATAACAAAGAATAAAAAATAAAATAAAATTAGAAAAATAAAAAATATATCAGAACAATAAAAGTGAAACAACAACAAAACAAAACAGAACCACAGCAGCAAAAAAAAATAAAAAAGAAAATAAAAATACAAAAATTTTAAAAAATAAAATTAAAAGATAGGAATAAAAAAGAAAAAAAGAAAAAAGTAAAAAATTAAAAAAATGAAAACTTCCCTGGTGCCTCAATTATCAGTGTCCTTGCCTCCACTGTGAGCTACAGCCAATCCCCACCTCCCCAGGAAGCCTTCCAAGACCTCTAGGTAGGTCTCTGGACCTGCTGTGTCAGCCCCACTTCTGTGTGTTTTCCTCTTACTTCAACTGCTCCTGAAGCTGGCCTGCCTGAAGCACAGGTGCCCATGCAGGCCAGTTGGGGCACAGACGTCCACAGGTGTGACTACAGGGGCTGGCGCAGCCAGAGGAGGACTTGGAGGGGGGCAGCACTTGGCCCACCTGGACTCACGTGGCCAGAGGATGCCCTGTCAAGGGCAGCACTTGGGCTGCCAGGACCTCAGAGCCTTTGGTGGGGGCGGGATTCAGGTCTGGGATCTGCGCAGCTGTAAGAGGCTTTGGTGGGGGTGGGGTTTAGGCCTGGGACCTGTGTGGCAGGAAGAGGCCCTGGGTTTTGGAACAATTTTCTGATGGTGAGAACTTTAGACATCAAGATAGGCAAATGACAAGGAGGTTTCAAGGCACAAAAGTACTTTTTTAGTTCTTATAAATTGCACATCACAGGCATCTGCTCAAGTACAAATGTAGCATTGCCATCATTCGTGCCTTTTTAAGAAAAATAGGAGAATGTGGGAGAAGAGGTTCCTTGTAGCCAAGTTTACCATGGGAAATGGGGTTTTTATATCTAATTGAAATCCTTTATGAAGATAGACTGCTTTTTTCCTATGTTGTTTGGCATCTGGGGAGAGCCTCTCTCCAAAGGTGCAGTGAGGAGTAGGAAGACACAGGGTTGCAAGTCTGAGAGGGTTCTGTGTGACACTGGATCAGGGTTTTGCCCATGTTCTCAGTTGTACACTATCTCTTTAAGGTTTCTAAGGGTCTCTGCCATTAACATTTTACCTGATCAGCAAGTAACAAAATCTTGCTTCAGCTTCCTCCTAAGAGGGTGTTGGATTGCTGATATTTAAGGCCTCTTCCAGCAAAAACTTATATTTATGTGAAGGCAGTTATTATTTGCCCTTTAGCGCTCCCTGGCTTTATTATTTGAGGAAAAATTCATATGATTAAAAAATTCTTTATTTTTTTAAAACATTTATGAAGATATTTCTAATCAAGTGTTTTTCAAGCTGCTAATTACCAAACTAAAGATGAAATATTTAGGCTTCTCAAATCTGACAATGTCCCTTTAAATTGCCTTTTTCTCCTGCACAGCTAGATCCACATGTGTAAATGTCTAAGTTGTGCTGCCACCCAGTCTTGTCTACAGCTACTTGATTCCGGGAGAGGCTTCCATAAAAATGATTATAGCATTTCCATGCCATACAGTGAAAAAAAAATGTAGTGTGATATGATAAAGCATGGATTGAATGCAGGGAATATGAAAGTGTCTGTCATCAGATTGAAGGGGCAAAGAGAGTGGCTTCTTCTTTCTCCGGGGTGAGGTGGGGATGGAATTGCACAGATATTTATTGAGATAAGCTCCCTGGACTTTCCTGAAAAATCACTTTGTTATCAGATCTTTTCTCCTTTTCAGCTTCTAGTGCATACTGTCAGCCTCCTAGAAGTGTGTGTGTGTGTATCTGTGTGTGTGTGTGTGTGTGTTATGATGGGGAGACAAGAAAAGAGAGAAGATTAATATTTCCTAAGTATTCATTCTCTTATTATTTTTATATATGTTAATTGAGAGTCTAGTATCTTGCTAAGTGTCTGGTACCAAGTAGGTGCTGGATTAAACTGTTGACTAAATAAAAACAGGTTTCTAATTCAATGAAACAAAATTAAAAACAAATGAGTATTTTATTTTGGGGTGAAGTGACAATGTATTGACTGGGATTGAGGTTCTATGGGTGGAAGAAGCAAGACGAGGGACCTCGTCACTCTCTTCAGGGAGATTATAATCCCATTTAAAAAGGGGGGATTTGCACAAGGTTTAATAACAGTTTGTGGAAGTACTTAAAAAGACAATTAAAAAAGCTGTTCTAAGGCAACAAATTGTAAATGTTGAGTGAGTGGCTGTGGCAGTAAGGTGGGAATTCAGAGAATAGAGCTGTCATTTGGGGAAGGGGGTGTGGGGAGGGGACTGTGGAACAGGATGCACAAAGGGGGATTTATCTAAATAAAAACTTTTTTTAGTAGCTACTATAAACCAAACACTCTATTAGGTCCTGGGCATACAATAATAAGATTTAGGTCATGGAAAAACTCAGAATTTCAATTACTGGTTTTCAAATTTTTACAGGCTTAAAATTCACCTGGGAAACTTGTGACAATGCATGTTCCTAGGACCCATCCAAAGAGACTTCAGCACGTCTGGAGTGGGACTTAGGAATCTGCATTTAATAATTGCCTAAAATGATCGGGTATAGATTATCTGGGGACTATGTTTTAGGGAACACTGATATTGAGCAGTCCTCAAAGTGTGGTCCCAGCAACATCACCTGGGAATATGTCAGAAATACAAATTCTTGGGATTCATTTTAGGCCTACTGAATCAGAAACTATGAAATTGGCCCAACAGTTTGTATGATTCTGATGCTTACTGAAGTTTAAGAACTAGGTGTGGGACTAGAAATAAATTTTGCCTCCTTCATTATTTCTCTGGACTCTTTAATGAATAACATTTAAATACGTGTTTTGTATTATTTAGTTCAGTCTGAAAGCACAGTGTGGTGTCAAAAATCCAACAATAAGTCTTTGCATGAGATTAAAATACAGAGAATTGTCATAGATTAAGGAAAATAAGTTTAATTGGAAAGAACTTCATAATACCAAGTATGTGTTCATCTGTTGGTAAGTTGCAGATCAGATATTGATTAAAGCAATTGTCCTCCACATTTGTATTTTTCCTCACCTCAGTGTGAAATGGGGTTAGCACTGGAACTGGAGGGAGAATGCCTGTAGTCACCTTTTGCAACTAACATAATTTCTCTCAGCTTCAGTCTTCTCTGTAATGTATAAATAATGTGTCTTACCTACCTTGCAGGGTGGTTGTAAAGATGATAATAAGGATAGCTAATATTTACTGAGGACTTAACGCTGTGCCAGACACTGTGCTAAGTTGTTTACATGAATTATCTCTTTTAATCTTCCCAAGAACCCTATTATCATTGTCATACAAATGAGGAAATTGAGGCTTGGAGAGATTAAGCAAATTGCTTGAGGTCACACAGCTGGAAAGTATTAGAGTCAGGATTTAAATTTAGACTGTCTGGCTCAGAGCTCAAGCATATAACTGCCATGCTGGACTATAAAGTTTGAAATGAGATAGCATACAAACTGTAAAGCACAATTCACATTGAGGAAAAGGAAGGGGTCTGTGTGCTTTACTTTGTTTATTTATAATATCATCCAAAATATTGTGCATGTAATAGGACCTCAATAAAAACCAATTGAGAGATGACAATTAAGTGTTCTTTAACTTTTTTTTTCCTAACCAAAAGGTCTTGTCTGATTATGTTCTCAATATTATGTAACAGGCTCTAAGTGGAAATGAAACAAAAGCTTAGAACAGTTCCTAGGATAACACAGGCACTGAGAACGTTCCCTGAAGTTTCTGCCAGCTCTTGGGTTCTACCATCTATATAACATCTACCATCTATATACTAGGAGCCTTAATAAATTTTTGTTGAATTAATAAATGGATGGACTACTAAGAATTGAAAGACTTGAACTCTAGTTACGGTTGGACTCTTACAAATCTTGAACTCTTACTACTATTGGTATGATTTAGAAGTTATTTGATCTCAGTTTCCTCATTTGCAAAATGGTAAAATAATGCCAATCCTTGCAGTTTCCAAACTGTATTATGATAATTAAATAATATAATAGATGCAAATGTACTTGTGTAACTAGAGAATGAAATATAATTTTAAATTGCTTTCATTTTTGAATTTTTACAACATTCAAAAATATTTTAAATTACTGTTTTAAAATGTGCTACATGTGCAGTAATGGTAAACAAAAAAAATAAAAATAAAAGGAGATAGAGCCCTGTGGATGGATTTAAGCCAATGCCCTTCTTGGCCAAGGGGACATGAAGACGTGGAGATGGTTTGCTCCAAAAAGCCTGACTCCTACTGCCTCTCTGCCTGACTCAGGGAACAAAGTCTCACAACTGTGTCCGCACTGAAACTTAGGAAGAATTTAGATAGTGATCTCAGAGTCAGGAGTCCAGTATCCTTTGTCCAAGAACAGTTCTTAAAATGTCATCTTCAGATAGAAACAATAACCACCTAATGCCAAGTCCTTGTCTTAATTTTGGGAATTTAACAGAAATACAAAAGGCTACATTGATTTTTTTTTTTTCAAATGATTTTTTTTATACAAATGATTTATGAATTTTAATTATTCTTTTCAAAAAGAAAAACTAGAATGATAAGTTAAAGCTTACTGTCTTCTTTGTCCACCATGTTCAGTTCTGTCCTCCTCACCACATGGAATCACTATGGTGAGTTTGATGTGTGTATCCTCGGTTCATTTTTAAAAAAGAAATTTATATCTTTCACATCACATAAACAGTACATATGTTCTGTAATTTTTTTTTCAGTCACTGATTTGTTTTTGATTTCTGATCAGTGGGAATAAAAATATTTAGCTAATTTTCCTTTATGAGACAATAACTTATTAAGAATACATTTTAAAATCATGTCCACCCAACAGGTTCATGGCTTCTAAGAAAAAAACACATTTAGCACAGCTCTAGGGACGCATCACATCCCATTTCCAATAGGACAGGTGAAGCCTGACCAGAAGGGTGAAGAATTGTTAAGGGTGATTTGTAATCAATATCATGAAGCACAGTTCAAACAATGGCCAGCTTCTAAGAGCCACTGTTCAGCTGACCTGAAAATAATCTCTTCTGCTCCAGCCTGTGCTCTGTTCTCCGCCCCATCGTCCCCTCCCCAAGAGTCTTTGTGCTCTGAATCCAAATGAGTTGAGTTTGAGCTCTAGCTGCTCTCCCAAGAGTATTATTATTTTTCTTCCTTTAAATTTAAGGGTGCTAATTAATGTAGGAAAAGTTATATGCCAAGTTTGCTTTGCCTGTGGTTTCCTTAGATTAAAGGCTACAGGCAACTCCAGATCTGTGAGAAGGGCCAGTGCTATATTCTTACCCCCTGAAGGAGGCTTCAGCTCTGCTGACTCAAGAAGACTTCAGCTTTTGATTTGGAGCTGGATATTGACCCATCACTCACAGCAGAGTTATGGGCCTGCTGCCCTGGATCCAGGGAACTGGGTTCTGGCTTTGCCTGCAGCATCACCCACCCCTCCCTTCTCAGTTTCTGTTGAACCATAGCCTGCAAATGTCAATTTCATTTTGTAAAGTCCGTGCAGTTGTCAGTTCTTCCAGGGGACTCAGAGAGAAAGAGCTCAGGATGATGCCCTCAGCAGCATTTTACAGTATTTTACTGTGGCTCTCCAACTTGAGCCAATCTCTCCTTCCTTCCTTGCTCCAGCCTTAGCCAACCACCAACATCTTCCCTAGCCTTGGAAACTGTCATTGAACCAGCTTTTCATAACCAGTTTCGAACTACTCCCATGTCTGGCAGATCTACTGTAATACAATTTCAATACAGAAAATGTTTTAATACAGAGAAAACAAAGTTGTTTGGGGACATCTTCCTCTTTGTAGGAGACTGCTCCTGATAAAAACAAAATCCTAGTTGACTGGATAATGAGATTCATCAAGGGTAGTGATCCTGATAAACTTATGGTGAGGAAAATCCTTTTTAATTAAACTTTAGCTTCACAACTAGTCCACAGTTATGTCTTTTTAATTCCAACTGTGGCAAGATCCCAGTTCAAGATGAGATTCTTACATGTCCATGCCTAGGAAACAATAGGATTTGAGGTCATGCCAGAAGGAATTTCATGAAAGCTAAGTGGTCTCATAGGAGAAAAAAAACTCATGTTAAAGAAGGAAGAAGGGGAGGTGGGGGAGGGAAGTATTGGGAGTTTGGGATTAACAGATGTAAACTATTATACATAAGATAGATGATAAACAACAAGGTCGTACTGTATAACACAGGGAACTATACTCAATATCCTCTGATAAACCATAATAGAAAAGAATATGAAGAAGAATATATACATGTATAACTGAGTCACTTTGTTGTACAGCAGAAATTAACACAACATTATAAATCAACTATACTTCAATAAAATTAAAAATAAAAAAAGAAGGAAGGAACCAGGCATGATGATCTTGACCCACTGGCAAAGCCTCGAGTTTAGAGTAATGCTGAGGGTCACTAATAAATGACAGAAAAAGTAGTTCCACCTAAATCTCTGTAACACAGAAGGCATGAGCAATCTGGATTTAATACAACACTAACAGACTTTGACACAAGAATGGAGTGGAAGTCTGGAAGCATTCTTTCCCTTCCTAGTTCCCTTCTCCATATCATTCTCAAGTACTGTGGCTCTTTAAATAGTTCATGTACCAGTATAGGTACTTGGCGGGAAGTGCAGGCTATAGAAGGGCAGCTGAGGAGACAATGACTTCTGAGCAACAGCAGTGTCTTGTTGGAGGTATTTCTTAGAACTTCCACAATGCATAACAAAGGTGGGCACTGCAGCAGGAGTGATGGAACCTGGCTGAAGCTGCCTGTTGCCTATTGGATGTGGAGGGACTCAACAGAGGGACAGCACCTTCTAGTGGAGATAGGGAGACACAGTAGAAGTAGGAGCATTGCCCAATATAGGCAGATAAAGTACCAGAGTGAACCAAGTGGCAGACACTGTGTGCGATTGTCTTCTAGGGCCCGCAAAGTCACTGGCATGGCCTGATGATATCTTGCAGGCTGTGGAGGGCTCAGTGGAAGATATCACCTAAAGGGGCTAGGACAGGGGTAGAGGTCAATGCTGGGGACCACGCTACCATGTGTGGTGAATACCTTGGGGGTATCCAGCTAATAATGTCCTGCTACTCCCCCAATTTTGGTCAACAGTGATCCACCCCTTTGTTACTGTTGTTTAATCAGTGTGAGCATGTGACTTAGGTTGGGCTAATTAGTCTCCATTATCCATGAATTTGCAACTGGGCCCCAGAGACTGATTTATTATCTGATTTATTATCTGATCCTTGTCTTGCACTCTCTGAAGCTGTCAGTGGTTACATGGATTGAGGAACAAAAGAGGCTCACTGTAGAGAGACTGAGAAATGGGGCAGAGGCATGGACAGGTGAGGAATACCTTCAGTAGAATTAAAGGCATGGAGCAGAACCTTGGCTAGGAGACTGGGAACTCGTCTCCTAGCAAGAATTGAGTGTACAACTGGAAATGCCTGGTTATTACCTTTCTCAAGTTCAGGAGACACTAGGAACTGAAGTGGGGCAGAGTGTATACGAGAGAAGGGTAGAGAAGGCCCAGAGGCCAGCAATGGGGGTAAGGAGGATGGTCAAAGCTGACTAGAACACCACAAACACTTGAAATCGGACATTCAATGAGCATCTGTAACATGTTTCACATGTTTACATTCAAGGCCTTTGCCTAATTATAATGCATTCAAATTTCCAAGTACTTATTCATTTTACTTATAGACTAAGCCACTGAGACTCTTCTATCCCAGATCTGAGAGCAAACCTATTCTCAAGATGCAAGATTATGTCAACTTTTCCACCATCACATCATTGTGACATATATCTACATGTGATTAAAAGGTATCATTGTATTTTTAGATGGGCTTAGTTAATTGTGGATGATAGTTTATAAAACACAATTTCTAGAATTTAAAGATATTAACAGTAGCATCAGCATAATATTAACACCTTATTTCTTGGCAACACTTGTTTTTTGCATTGTAAAATTTTCTGTTTTAATGAATATTTCATTTAATCTGTATAATAATCCTTCAGGGAAGGCAGGGTAGAGATTTTTCTTTCCCTCATTTTGAAGATGAACTCACAGAGAACTTGAATGACCTGCCAGGAGTTACTTAGCTGGCTAGTGTTAGAACAGGACTAGATGGTAATCTCCTGAGAGAAGGGAGACATGGACCAACTTTTGTCCTCTACGGACTTCACATCTCCCATGTGACTTCACTTGGTCCCCGCAACTGTGCTGTGGGGTAAGATTTATTAATCTTTTTTATAGATGAGAAAACTGTCAATGAGATAAAACAATTCATGATTACCCAACTATTTAGGGTGCAAAGATGGTTCAAACCTAGATCAATCCTTCTAGCTTGAAAGCTGTCCGCTTTCCCCTATCCCAGGCTCTCTCTGTCCTCACAGTTTTCTGCTGTTCCCGATGCTGAGTGAGGACACACTCATGTATTACAGCTATAACACTGTCGAGGATTCTCTTGATGGGTCTGGGAGGCTGAATGGGCAGAGCTGAAATTCCATGGAACAGAAGCATCTGTGAGAAGCATAACTAGGTTTAAATTTCTAGGGGAAGCTGGCGGGAGAGTGGTAAAAAACATGATTTGTGAACAAATTCAGGAGCTGAGGGGTTGTGGAGGTACCCCTGAGATGGTACCCCTCAAACCATCCCCAGATGGAACAGAAGGGTTGTTAGCACTAAGCACTTACACAGTTGTATAGTTTGGAGCCTGGAAAAGTTCCCTTCTGATCTAGGATCGGCTTAAGCCCTGAAGCATGAAATGTGAATTCCTTTTGCTCAGCATCCATTAAATAAATGTTATTCTTCTCCCTGGCAGAAAACACAAATTTCTCTGCTCAGAGCCATGATGTAGCAGAAGGAACAGAATTTACAATGTCCCTCTTTACGGTAATGGCTCTCACCTTCCAAGGAAATGAGCTCGGAGGAAAGAAGCACCATTGAGTGCCCAGCGACAAGGCGGCTGGGCTGCTGCTGCTGCTAATTATCTGGCAGGGAGGAAAGCTGTGTCCCTGGAATGCAGAGAAGGGTTTGTGAACTTTGGAGAATGCGCGAAGCACTTTGATGTCCGTGTCATGCAAACTGGAGAACGGCCCCCACCAGGTCACATCTGACCTTTCCTTCTTCACTACCGAGCAGACATTTTTGCCAATTATGATCCCAAACACGCTGAAAAGTACCCTTGGCCACTGACAGTTGCAAGGGAGAAGCAATGCCTCTGGAATAATACCATACCCAGGACAAAGAGGAAGGGTAAACATAGTGTTACTTTGTGTTGCAAATAGATGGCTTCGTTAAATACTGGAGAAATCCCCTCTGTGTCCACCTTACGCAGCTCTGATAAAAATGCATTTGCAATATGCACAGTGTCAAGAAATCACTTCCTACTGGGCCAAGGAGGTTAAGAGCATATTCCCAACTATAGAATAAAACTCATTAAACTAGTCTTTCCCTCTAGAGAAAACCAGTTTTCTACCCTCTCTGCACCCTCTTCTTTTTTCTTTTAAACCAATGCATTGCAGAAATAGAGACACGATCAAAATAGCATAATCCACATTTGTATTAAAAATAATAAGCTTGGTAACAATGGGAAAAATTAATGCTAAACAGCATCAGAAAACACAGCAGCGGCAGAAGTTAACTTAACAGAACATACTTGACCGGCAGGTAACATATTAAAATGCTATTTTGGCAGACAGAATTGATAGCAGACTTGCTGAAAGAAAATCTGCTTCGAGATGTCGACAAATACAATCCTAATCCCCTTTTTTCCTGCCACGTGCTGTAGATGAGTGATACCCAGGGGAGATTTCTTATTACAGCAAATAGGTGTGAGTCCAGAGGAAAAATTAAGTCAAGTTGACAATTTACAAATTTCCTTTCAAGCATGAAAGGGGACTGAAAACCAGGTTATTTTATTTTATTTTTTAAATCCCAAGCTTGGTGTTTGCTACCTGTTAATATGACTGAGGATAAGGTTATAGGAAGAGGTTCATTACCAACCCAGAAGTCATCTCTTGGAAATAAAGCCAGAATGAAATAACTTTTGTCAGACAAGCAATATTAGAAAATCTGATATTGGGAAGAGACATTTTTCCTGCTGCCTGGTGAGCATTGACAGACTGGCAGCTTGGGTTTAGTTATGGCACTACAATGAGAATCAGAGGGGTAAAACACAGGGTTTCTGGACAGTTAACTATAGGACTGTCAGGGTCTCAAAACAACCTCAAGAACATGTGTCTTCAGTTGGGGACATTTCTAAGGGTCCCTGTGTAGTCTCTGATATTTACATGGGCTTCTGATGATTCTGCATAGCAGGTGCCTTTGCTCATCCAAAGGAAAGGCACCTTCAACATGTTAGTGAATTCACTGAAGCAATGGAGTGTCACAGATGTGATGGGGTTTGGGTTCCAACATGGGCCAACTAGAATATGGAGATAGAAAAGAAGTAAAGGAGAAAGATATATACTGTTAGGTTGTTTATGGGTGAATATGGACCCAGAGTGAAGTGAACTTGAATCACACAGGCTGAGACACTGGTTGAAGAAGGAGAAGTCTGGAGGTTGAAGTTCTAGTCCACTCTTTGACATTCCTCATCTCTTTCTTTTCCATATTAACTTTCTCTGTCACATAGACAAGTCCTTTTATCTAGGGCAAACATATGTCCCTGTATGCCCTGGTTTGTATCTAATATAGCTATCAATAATCCCCCTTTCACTCTCAAAGTATCCTGTTCGGGCTGAAAATTATATGATCACTCTACTTATAAGCTCCCTGGGGCTCAGTTACCATATTTGAAAATAAAGAGATTGTTCTAGACAATCCTGTCCTCAAACATACACAGGCTTCTCTTGTGTTCCACGGTGGTAAGTGTGCTCTAATCATTAGTGTAGTTGAGAAGGGTCAACAAATAAGCTGTGGTAGATTGGGATGTTGCCCCCATCAAGGATATTTACCTTTTAATAGGGGACTTTCGAAAATAAGATTTTGGAACTGAAAATACTAAATCTTTAATGGTGAAATTACGGGCAGTCTCAGTTTATACCAGCTAGTGTGTCTTCTTTGAAAATCACTAAATGCTGAACCAGTGATCTTCAGTGGATAGTCCAGGAGATCCTAAAAACCAGTCCTGGGCAAGCTGTATCCAAATAATCTGGGAAATTAAAATAAAAATACATCCTTGAGTCCTAACCCTCAAGATTTTAGTGAGGCCCCTACTTTACATGTATACAAAGCTCCCTAGGTGTTCCTGATAAACAGCTGGCCTTGGATACATAGTTTTATCCCAGTATCTTCATTTTAGAGGTGAAGGAACTGAGGCCCAGATGGCAGCAGCAGCAGCAATGGCTATTTGTCTGGTTTTTGTTGTTTACCAAGTGCATCAGTGGACTGTATTTTCTTTCAGCCTTATCAGAATCTTATGGGGTTTGAAATTTTAGCCCCATTTTATAACTGATACTATGAGACAAAATAAAGGAATGTGTTGAAAGTCACACAGGTAGTTAGTGGCAGAATCAGAATTGGTGTTCATATCTCCCAATCCCCATTCTGGATCTATTCCTGTTAACCCATAACCACTCAGGTTGTTTGGGAAAAGCATGTGTTTCCTTGACTAAAGTACTCAGCTCACTTTCTTTCCCTACATTCAGGAGGTTGTTGTTTTCTTCTCAGTCTCAGTTTTTTTGGAGCATTTAATTCTGCTCTCCCTCCTCCCTGTGAGTGTGCTGTGAGCTGCCTGTCAGAGATAGCAGGAGATGTTTTCGTGCGCCATCAAGGACATGGATGCATTGGCTGCCAGCCTCAGGCAGGGACACAGACTTGTCTCCCACCAGCAGAGCGATGATGCATTTCCCCAAAATGTTCCAAGAATGGCCTGGAATGTGACTAGACAAGGTCCATGCGGCCTCATGAATGGCTTCACACTATGCCAGCCAGAAAACAAACACAACAGTAATTCTTGGATTAGCATGAAAACACTTCCAAAGGGGGCTCAAAGACAGCCTTTTGTCCCCTTTGTAAAAGAAAAGAGATGGGGTGTAACAAATGGCCTGTTGGATGGCTTTCTGTGCTGGGCAGAGGTCATTTTGGAAGGGTAGCACATACACAGTCATTTTAATAGAGAAGAAATGGACTCAAAGCTAAAGGACAAAGAACATTTCAGAAGAGACGAGGTGATGTCTAAAGAAGACAATTTAAATTAAAATAGGAAGTTGAGATAACATGACTCACATATTAAAAAAAAAACCCAACACAGTCTTTTGCATTGAGGCTTGATGCATATGGTGCAAAAAACACGGGGTTTGTAGTCAGGAGACATAGGTATTCCAATCTATGAAGTTCTGGACTTCAGTTTTTGCCTCCATAAAAGAAGGATAATCATACTTACTTTGCCTGGTTTCTGTGAGGATTCAATGAGATTAGAGGTAGGAGGTCTGGAAGATCAAGGCTGGGGAAGTGCATATGTGCTGGGACACAGATGACTTGGGCTGATATCCTTGTTTTGCAGTGACTAGGAGATATGGACCAAGTCATTTTGCCTGAATTAAGCTCGAATTTTTCAAACTTTTTTTTGGGTATGTCTGTGGAACCAGAATTTAACAAATTAATTCTTAACAAAATCTTAATACATAAAACAGGTAGAAGTGGAGATGCCCTGTTTGAAGCAGAAGTTGGGAGAAGATGTCTGGACTTCTTCATACCCCATGGCCTTCTCCCATCTCTTCTTCCTGAGACAGCTCTTCCATTTCTATCCTCTAGGATTTAGTTGCTGCTTGCCTCTGCCACCTTTCTTAATCCTTCCAGCATTGAACTGGGAAGTAATTCTTTCAAAACCTTTCACTAAATCTTCTGAAACTTCAATAAAGTGGCCAAATTTCCTCATTTTTGATGATAAGGAACAAACAGAAAAAGTAGGTAAATGAATAATGGGTGACAAGAGTTAAACGCCTCTGATTGACAGCACTGCTTTCCAGAGCATGGGGATTTAAAAAGAGCCTCCAGATTCACAGACACAATATCATTGTCATTGTCCAAAATGCATATTAATTTATTTATTTTAGTAGAAAGAGGAGTAAGAATCTAAGTATAGTTAGCATAGCTAAGGAGTTGCTTTGAACTTCAGGTGACCTAAGTGGTCACCTGAGTCCCAATCTAAAGTCAACAGTATTATGTAAAAAAGAAAAATGTGCTTTTCTGATTTTCATTTTCGTAGCATGATCTATAACATGTTGCTCTTCTGTTATTTCACACGGATATGCACATGCACCCTTCCCCTCCCCCACCACATGTTGTCACAGGGAGCCCTCTATCCACCTCAGGAGCACCCAGTCAGTCTCATGAAATCCTAATGAACCTGTCAGAAGTTCTAATAATGTCATGTTACTTCAAAAGCATTTTCTTTGTGTCTGCTTTAGGATCTATATATGTCTTAATTTATGGAGATTAGATAAGCCTTCAGAGATTTGAAGACAGAGAAGGATAGTTATATATTTGTAGACATTCCAAGAAAAATAAACAACAGCCCCACTCATTGCATCATATAAAATAAATGTGTCTTAATCTCACGCCATGAATCCTGATTCTGCCATTCTTTCACTGGGTAATCCTGGGTAATCACTTTGAACCTGTGATTCAGTCATCCTCATCTCTAAAATGGGGATAGGGAAATTCCCTGGCGGTCCAGTGGTTAGGACTCGAAGCCTTCACTGCCGGGGGTGTGGGTTCAATCCCTGGTCAGGGAACTAAGATCCTGCAAGCCAAGAAGAGTGGCCAAAAAAAAAAAAAAAAAAAAAAACCCCAAAAAAAGGATGGGGGGTATAAATAATGACTTGTGAGCATCAAATAAGACAATACGTGTTAGGTTTTGATAAGTATAAAAATGCTAGTCAAACGTGATCTTTATGATAAAAATATAAAATATAATCAAGGTTATTCTTAGATAATACTTAAAAAAGTAAAGATAAACTGGTAATAAATGAAGTCATTGATCTTCAGCACATGTGGGATTTAATTTAAGTTTAGAGGGTTTACCAGAAGTGGCTTGGAACATAAGCACAATGTTCTATTGTCTGGTAGAGTTCTCTGAGACTGTTCTTGTTGATTCCTCTTTGGATCAGGAGGACTTTGAGTTAGTAAATTGGAGCTATATTCAGCAGCTGTTGCCCTCTGATATCTGGAGGGAAGTCTTGGGCCTCCCTGGTCTTGGGGTCTGCCAAGCTTCTTGGAGGATATAAGAAAAAAAACTTAGCATCAGCTCCAAACAATAGAAACATGTATATTTGGAATTCCTAGTTCCAATCCTACTTTCAATGTGCCTGCCTTCCCATTGCTTGTATTTCCTTTTACTGGGAGGAAGCAATCTGACAAATTGATTTACCTTGAAGGGCTCTGCAAGTGATTGTGAATGCGTGGAGCTGGCAGTGAGGCCGAACCCACCCAAACTGCATGGCTGAGAATGGAAGACCAGCAGGTGTCTCAAAAAGAAAATTGGGAGCTATCAGGAAGGGGAATGGCTGCTGAGGAACCTCATAAAAACAAATACTCTGTCTGATTTGTTTGATTATGGGAACTCCCTTTTTTTTTCCTTTCATGTTTCTGGTACCAATTTGAGCTGGGTTTTCTGTCACTGCTCCTGAGAAGCAGCATTACTATCATGAAGGGAGCATTCGGTTGAGTTGGGAGACGGGGGCTTTGGTTCTCATGGGTCCCTGATGAACTTAATGACCTTGGGCAGTGTCATTTTGCCTCTGTGGTTTTGGCTTTCTTTTTTTGTAAAATGGGTTTGGATATAGAGGTTTTTTAAGGTGCCTTCCAGCTCTAAATACTGTAATTACTTTATTTTCTATCATCTATTGAGTCCTGTAAATGGCGTGCAACTTAATTGTGATATGTAGGTTACTACGCCAAATAACGAGGAGAGGAAAAGCGCTGCAATGAGAGCTGACCACTGTGTGTGTGTCCTTCATCTGATTTCTTTTCACCCGCATCACAGGAGGGCAGACGTGATGTATTCCCTGTGTGCTTTGCAGATGAATATCTGACATCTGATTCTTGATCATTATAAGTTATGTTCAGATCAGCATAGCTAAGGTGAGCATAGGCTATAACTGAAAGAGGAATGTTATTGCTCTAGCAGCAATCTTCACTCTTTTCATTGCTGTGAAATGAAAAAAAACACTCCATTCTGGAAATGTAAATGGAGCGAGTTGACTACTTCCCTTTTGAATGGCTTAGATTGTAGCCTCAATCAGAGGCAAGACAATAGAAAAGTTGACCTCTGAGAGTCCTGTCTTAGCCCCTCTGTTCTCCAAAATGCTGGCCCTGAAGGAAAAGTGTCACATATCTTCTTGCCTGTCCTGTCTCACACTGAGTAATGTTGCCCCCTCTGCCCCCAGCGGAGTGTTTTAATGATAACGGCTGTTTTCAGGGACAGATTGTGACTTATCTTTTAAAGGAAGATGAAATCTATTAAGACAGTGAGGACAGAGAAGAAAAGCTATGGTCCTGAGAGGAGAGCTCTAAAGGAGAGCACGGTTAGTTCCTTTTTCTTGTTCCCCCAGCCCCATCTCTTTCTCTCTTTGTTAGAAGACAATACCCTTCAACTGCTCTGTTTTGTGTCTGGATTATTGTGGTTGTTGGTGTATAAAATTGCTGCTGGTGTGTATAATTTATAAGCTCTAAAAAATGATAAATAGTCTCAGGTAAGAAGAGTGATTTGTGTTAAAAGTCCTCAGGGTACTTTTGTAAAGGAATTTAATTTCTTGGGGGAAATTGTCTATAACTTTCTGTGGAATGTTAGTTAACTGGTTCATAGCTGGGATTTATTTTCCGTAACCTTTTTTTTTCTTCCATTATTGGTTTGGATAGGTTTACCTGGGCAAATGAGACTATATAGCAAAATCCTGATGAACTGGGAAGCTGAGGGAAATGCTACTTAATTTATTTTTCTTAGTTTTGTTTCAAACCTGTTGTTAAGATACTTTTGTGGTGTAGTGCAGTGGTTCTGGGGGCAATTTTGCCAGCAAGGGGACATTTGACAATGTCTAGAGACATTTTTGGTTGTCACAACTAGGGGGTTAATGGTGGCATCTAGTGGGTAGAGGCCATGAATGTTGCTATACATACTCTGATGCACGGAACAGCTACCCCCTTCCCCACTCGCCCCACCCCTGCAACAAAGAATTATTAGGCCTAAAATGCTAAGAGTGTCAAGGCTGAAAAATTCTGATGTAATCAGTAGGCCCCAGGGAACATAATTCAATATTCTTTTACCAAGGAATTTCTACAGAATCTCATCATTCTTTTTCTCAACCAACATGAATTCTCGTCACCAAGGACGGAGATGGGGAACAAGAACTTGCTGGAGTTGGCCTAAATGTAATGAGTCCCACAGGATATGGAGCCCAATGCTTTTTTTATTTAAAGAAATATATGAGGGCACATGTTTCACTGTCATGTTTTTTCCCCATTTTTTTTTTAATGAATTTCACATGTTTCTTTAAACTTTATTAATGTGGATACTAGGAACTTGTAAATTATACATGTGAAGTGCCCTGTATTTCTTTTTTTTTTTTATACCAGAACATATAAGATTTTTAGAAATTTCATGTAATGTCTGAAACGTTTATATTAACATATTTCCATACAAATAACCCAAAGAAAGTTTAGTATTAGTTGTTTTTTTTTGTTTGTTTGTTTTTTTATACTGCAGGTTCTTATTAGTCATCAATTTGCTACACATCAGTGTATACATGTCCATCCCAATCACCCAATTCAGTGCACCTGAAAGAAATGTATGAGGGCACATGTTTCACTGTCATTTTTTTTTTTTTGCATTTTCTTAATATTTAAGTTCAACTGCTTGATTGCAATGAAAAAAAAAAAAAAACTCTTGGTAATTTATGTAACCAGTGAAATGGATTTTAGTTATTTGAGATATTACCCATAGGCTTCTTGGAAATATTTCCCAACAAAGAATGGTCAAGCATTGAAACTTTTGATTGAAACTGGCACTATGGGCATTCAGATCAAAAGTTGGGTAAAGGTCGGGCTTCCCTGGTGGCGCAGTGGTTGAGAATCTGCCTGCCAATGCAGGGGACACGGGTTTGAGCCCTGGTCTGGGAAGATCCCACATACCACGGAGCGACTAGGCCCGTGAGCCACAATTGCTGAGCCTGCGCGTCTGGAGCCTGTGCTCCACAACAAGAGAGGCCGCGATAGTGAGAGGCCCGCGCACCGCGGTGAAGAGTGGCCCCCACTTGCCGCAACTAGAGAAAGCCCTCACACAGAAACGAAGACCCAACACAGCCATAAAAAAAAAAAAAAAAAAAAAAAAAGTTGGGTAAAGGTGTTTAAAAGTGGGAGTAGGATCTCGGGTGCAAAGATCACACTGCCTAAAGCCCTTTTTACTTTGCCTAGCACTGAGCCTAGTGGTAATTGTTGAGATTAATGGATTGACTTGAGAATACATGTTAGTATTCAGCTATGCACATATGAATAGCCTTAAACTCTTTAGGGTGGTATTCAAGATTCTCTATCATCTGATCTTGGCTTACTTGTTACTAATTCTCCTACTTGATTCTTCTGCTCTAGTCAAATTTTTGAACCCAGTGTTTCATAAACTCAGCTTGCATGTTTATAGATGGTCATATACCCACACTGTTGCTTATGCCAATTCCTTCTCTAACTGGCCATTAACATTTCAACTACCCTTCAAGAGTGAGATGAAATTCTATCGCTTTTGTGAACCAACCAGCTAGAAATACCCTTCCCTCCTTCTTCCCACCCTCCTTTCCTTCTTTCCATGACAAAATGATAACATTTATTAATTGTGTGTAGTTGGCACATAGTTTTTGTTTTTTGTTTGCATTTTTCTGTATTACAATTTTTAAAAATGTACAATGAATTAGGGGATCCCCAGTTCCAAACTGACACTGACAAAACTTGTTATCTAACCCAGAATAAGTCACTTAACCTCTCTGACCCTCATTTAAAAAAATATATAAAATAGGCGGAATGATACTTATTCTACATCTCTTGCAAGGTAGATTTGGATCGAATGAGATAATGAACACAAAAAGTCCTTTGAAAAATATCAAGAACTACATAAATGTAAAGCATTATTCTTGTCATCAATTTACAAAACCGCAGTGAATCTCACAATGTGCTAATGCTGTATATATTCTGCAAAGCACTTAGCTGTATTCTGCACTTAATAAATGAATTCACACAAGTGAATTGTTTCCACAGTTAACACAGACTGGCAGGAATAGCAGTTAGAGACAGAGGCTGGGTAAGAGGTTACTACCTGTATTGATAGAGAAGCTATTAAAAGCAGAATGTGATTTTTAACATCCCCAGGACCATGATAGAAATGAATAAAACTTTGTGCGCTTTGTCATTTGTGACCCAGAAAAGAGAACCCTGAAGGCATAAAAAATCTTAAAATAGATTATTTGTTTGCAAAAGGAGACAACATATTCCACTGATTGGGCAATTTCAGTTTCTCCATTAAGGGTAGGAGACGGGGTCACTTAAGCAAATTGCTCCCCAATTTCTTAAAGTCATTCCTGACTACAAATTTAGGCTGAATTCATTTTCGTGGCTCATAATTGGCGCAATGTCCGCACTTCCCTTCTTGATTGGTGAGAGGAGGGTAGAATTTGACTGGGTGGGTCTGAGGGTGTGGCCTGGGAAGTGGGCAGAGCCGGCCTTCAGTAGCTCAGCATGGAGCCAAGAGAACAGTTTTAGAGCCAGTGGAAGTTCTAGGGTGACCAGTACAAGGGACAGGAGTTGGGGAAATAAGAATACAATTAACTTCTGATAGTTAATGGCTTGGTGAGTGGTAGTGAGCTACCTAGAGGTCTGTTGATAGCTGTTAGATATTTTCTGAGGCAAAATAGGTGGGACTTTAATAAATTGCCTGTATTTTACCCTTCCTCAATGGTTGGGAGGGAGCTCTCAAGGATTTCCAGCTGTAACAACATAAAATGAACAATAGATTAATCTATTACCTTAGAAGTAAATGTGGTTATATTTTTGCTATGTAAATATAGTACAAAAAAAGACAGAAGAGTGAGTGTGAAGAATTTAGGCTCTAAGCTAGACTGCTTTTGTCCAGTTCCTGTCTCTGCTATGGATTAATTAGTTGAAATGACTTTGAGCATATTACTCAGCCTCTCTAGGCCTTGGTTTTTCTCATCTGTAAAATAGGAATAATAGTCTATACTTCACAGTGTAGTTATAAAGATGAAAGGAAATAATAAATGCAGTGCACATTGCACAATGCCTGGCAAGAAGAGTCCTCAGGAATCCTTAACCATTGTTACTGGATTGTCAGCAAATGGAAACAAAGACTCTTGTATTTCCCCCTCTTCTGCCTCCCCATATACGTCTAGTTGTTTAAAGAAATGCTTAGAACTGAAGAGATTTTTTTTCTAGATTTATTGAGATATAATTGACATATAACATTGTGTAAGTTTAAGGTATACAATGTTATCATTTGATGTACATATATATAGGGAAATGTTTACCACAGTAAGGTTACTTAACACATTCTTTACCTCACGTAATTACCATTTTGTTGTTTTTGTGAGAACATTAAAGTTCTACTGTCATAGTAATTTTCAAATATTTTCTCCCATTCTGTGGGTTGTCTTTTCATTTTGTTTATGGTTTCCTTTGCTGTGCAAAAGCTTTTAAGTTTAATTAGGTCCCAAGTATACAATGTAGTATTGTTAACTATAGTCACCAGGCTGTAAGGTCTCATGTAATTCTCTTAATGATATTATGAAGTAGCTGCTCTCATTTTCACTTTATAGATGGTAATATTGGGACTCAGAAGAGTCAAGTAACTTTCGCAGGGTCACACTGCTAGTCAATGTCAAAAGTGAGATTCAAAGACTTCTGACAGCTATGCTTCTCCCAGATAAGAAGCAAGTGAAATAGTAAGATAGCACTCTCCCTTTCCTATGTGAGGAATTCATAGGAAAGACACCTCTAGCATTAGACCCTGAGTGAAAGATCAAAAAAAACTAGAACTCTCCTGGGACACCCTTGGATGAAATTGTGTTTTCCCCTGTGTTTTGGTTTGGGGTTAAATGCGACTAGTCCCTAGGGCTTTGGGTGTCTTTACAAAACCCTTGAGGCTAAGACACATCTTCCAAATGATAGTGCACTAACATTATAATAAAGTAGAAATATTTCATATTAGCTAGTGAGATCAGGATGAAGTTCATTCTTTGAACTCTACCTTTTCTAAAGTATTTTCCTGATCCTCTACCTGCTTTGATTTCTTCATTCTCCCTAGCAATTTTTTTTTGGTGTGTATTAATTATTTCACATACATATTACATCATATGACTAGTTATATGGAGAACCCAGATGTCAGCTTTGGTTTCCTTTCTTCTTGAGATCTAGGTTAGCCTATATTCCTGTTCTATGCCCTGTGTAAAGTCCATTGCCTTCCCCAGGATTTTCAAGACTTCAAGGGTCATGATATTAAGGTACATGTCTGGCTCTAACTTCTTGTCTCCTCTGAATTCCAGATTTCCCATGCTGTGTTTTCTCCTTGTTTATTTCCACTGGGCCTCTATCCAAGCATGGATCTTAGCCCATTTCTCTGATTTCCACAAAAATACCAGGTTTTTTATTTTTGTTTTTTGAATTTTGCAGACTGTATTGAAAGTTTGGAAAAAAGAATGGATTCTGTATCCTAGCAAAGCAAAATCTTATAACCCTGCTCCTCAACAAAAGTCCTTCCCATACTTTTCTAAGTTGCTGAGTCATTCTCTCTCCTCCCTGCTCCTTTCTTTTCTACTCTGATCCCAAGAGGATCAAATATTTCTCCCCCATTTTCTTATGCAAAGAAATTCAGCTCCCTTCTGGCCCTATCTCCAAATTCAGGTCTTGGCCTTTCTTTGCATAACCAAACACTCAGCAAAGCTTCTTCATTATCAGACTCTTCTAGAGAAAGCAGAGATTTCTTTTTTCAGTTGCTTATTAATACAAGTATAAATCATGTATCCCCATTTATAGACAAATTTCCTTAAGCATAAGGACAGAATTTTCCTCCTTCTTTGCTATTCCTATATAGTTACTCCTATATAAAATTTAGGAGTTGGTTTATTCATACTTGTTTGTCTGAATAGATAGACAAAAAAGAGAAATAGGTATAAACACAAAGTGGGGGAAGAAAATAGAGAAGAGAAACAAGAAGGTCCCGTCACCTCACCTGTTACTCAGGTGGGCTGAGAAATACTCTTTACCCAGAGGCCATATCCAGTAGTGTCTTTAGTGTTTGGGTGAGGACTGACAGATAGTAGCTTAATTCCTTCTCTCTGCCTTGAAATGCTCCTTGCTTTCTACCTCTTTTGTTGGATTCCTTCCTTTTCAGGTTAGTTTCTGTCATCTTTCCTACTAACTGACTTATCCTTTAGATTTGAATTTCTCTCTCTTTTTTAAAAATAATGAAAATAGCAATAATTATTATTATTTTGACTATCTAATCTACTCTCCAGCTAACTTGATTTATGTTCCTCTGGGTGAAGAAGGAGATGATTTAAAGAGCTAGATCTTTCAGTCTTGTGGTTTCCCAGAGTTGGAGACAGAAGCTTGGAGTTCTGGCCTAGATAATCAAGAGATTCAAGCAAAACATTAACAATAGGTGAAGTGGAAATTTGAAGATCCAGACTGTGAAGCCAGAGGATCTTCTGAACCAAAGTGGCCCAGAGGCAAGTTTTGAAGACAGGGTATGGAACTGAGAATTCCAAAATGAGCTAAACAAGGAAATGCAAATGGGTGATCTGGGTGGAAGGGAAAAGCGGATTATGGGTCCCAAGCAATCTTTAGGGCACCCATTGATTTTCATAGGTTTTTTTTCTTTTCTGTTATGAGCAGGACAAAGGGAATTTATGTTCAACAGCAAAGGTACAGGGGAGAATAAATACTGGACACACTTCCTTTTGAAAAATATAGGTTTAAAACATGTCTATTGAAAGCAAACTATGTATTAGAAACTGAGATTTTTGCCCTCTTTTTAACTTTTTTTTTAAATAAATTTATTTACTTTATTTATTTTATTATTTTTGGCTGCATTGGGTCTTTGCTGCTGCGTGTGGGCTTTCTCTAGTTGTGGCGAGCACGGGCTACTCTTCGTTGCGGTGCACGGGCTTCTTATTGCAGTGACGCCTCTTGTTGTGGAGCACGGGCTCTAGGCACACGGGCTTCAGTAGTTGTAGCATGTGGGCTCAGTAGCTGTGGCTCGCGGGCTCTAGAGCACAGGCTCAGTAGTTGTGGTGCACGGGCTTAGTTGCTCCATGGCATGTGGGATCTTCCTGGACCAGGGCATGAATCTGTGTCCCCTGCATTGGCAGGCAGATTCTTAACCACTGCGCCACCAGGGAAACCCTCTTTTTAACTTTTTAAAACACAAAATTATGCATACTTATTGTAAAAGCAGAAAGATTATGTGTTTTTTCTTTTTGTTTTTCTTGTGTGTGGGGGGGAAGGGGGAGAGAGAGAGAGACAGAGAGACAGAGATGGAGAAATAGAGAGTATAAAGTTCTTTATTTCGGTACCCTTTTACCCCAATTGAATTCCCCCATGTAGAGCCTCCACTGTGAACAAAAATGTCACTATTGCTAAGACTTGTAATATTCCATTTATTTGATAGGAGAAGGGACACATTTCTTTTCTCTTTTCTGACTACTGGAGGAGATTTGTTTTTTGTTCTTTCATGAAATAATCTTCTCAAAGCTTCCTTTACTCTTGACCTGTGTTTTCAGACCAAAAATGTACTCAGATTCAAATCTAGGGACAGTCCTAAGTCTATGAAAAGTGTGCATGCACACCATGTACACTTGTTTGTTGTGACATTGTAGCCTTCTGTATGGGTGGGACTAGGCTATTTCATGCTGTACTGTTCACAAAGGGAAATATTGGGGTCATGAGAAGCTGTTTTACAGGTCAGCCAAGCTGCAGCATATAAACACTACTCTATTGATGTCTTATTATGAGCCACTGACATAGAATAAACGAAGTGATTCTTTTAATGAAGGCAAAATGCATGGTTCATTGAAGGAAGCAGAAATGTCACTTGCTACTTTCAAAATTGTAGCATTTGATTGAATATTTGTATTGCTTTACTTGCTGCTTATCAAAAGATTTAGAGAGGTATCACAGAGTTCTTACAGCTGAATTTCAGAGTGTAACTATAGAAAAAGAAAGTTTTTTTTTAAAAAAAGAAAGTAAATTTTAAGAGACAAATTTACATCTCATAGTCTTTTGATTTCAAGAATGGTCAAAAAGGCCGCATAGTTGATGGGGGAACAGAATGATACCTTAAGGCTAAGATAAGAGACAAAGAAAGGCTGACTGAGGCAGAAGCCCAGGCCACAAGGCTGACATTTGATCTCTTCAGTCTTCAGGTACTACTCCCTTGTTTCCTCCCAGTGGTTTATTAATGTCTAATTAGGAAGATTTGCATTACAATATTCCCTGCATGCAATTAAAAAGCTAGGAATAAAATAATTGCACTTCTCCCCATTTTTCCTAGAGACAGAAGAAATGGGCTTATACCACATGAGTGAATTAGATTTGTAGGTGCTAAGCTTCTTGAGGATAAGGACTTGGGCTTTATTTGTTTTTGAATTCCCTACCACTCCTAGCACAGTGACTGGTGCCAGATAGACAATAATATATATTTTGTGTTTGTTTTCATTTGTTCTTGTTAAATATAAAGAGAATTGACTGACATTTTGATTATGATTGACATAGATTGAAAGCTATTAAAAAGAAGGTAGAGTCATGTCAATCTGAGATTGTTTAGGTGGGTGCCATATGAAAGCTGCAGAAAGAACCAGATGACCATTCAAACTCTTGTCTCATCTAAAGAATCTACTATTCAATCTAAATACTTATGATAAACTGTGGAATAGGAGGAAACAATCATAAAATTACCCTTTTCCAATTGTTTCAGAGACAAACAAATTAACTCTTTGTCACAGACCCATTTATTTTAATTGTTCTCTCCTTGGTAATATCAAAAAGTCAACATGGGTAGAGGAAACAGGAAAAAAAAAACAACAATTTGTTCCTCATTAAATGTTAGAAAAGTCCAAGATAAACCTATTTAAAATTGATCTGATAAGCCCTGAGAACTGTGATACACTGATGTGTTTTCCTCGGCTAATGGTCTTCAGCTAATATTTATCCATTGCTTTGAGTAACCATTAATCTCTTGTGTTGAGAAACTCCACAAATGCAATTTCTAGGGCATTTAACCTTTCCAGGTTTGCTGTCTCTTGAGTTTGTGTGACTCGGTTGTGTTGTATTCTCAATTTCATTTAGTTTTCTTGGGTCCCAATTGCCCAGTTAATAGCACCAAGTCCATTTAAAATTAGTCTTTCTCCTTCCACAGCACAGTGATATGTTCCTGAGGCGTAATGAAGTTAAATTCATTTTGCCTTCCCACACTTACACTCTTATCCACTACAATCTTCACTTCCCTGCAGTGCATTCTCTGCTATTTTTCTCCTCTGTAACTTGACATCAGGAATAGCCACACAGGAAACAGCTGAGCAGTGTAAATGCCTTTCTAATGATCTCAAAACTTCACTACAAGCTTAATGATATTAATGTCCTCAGGTCCATCTTTAATTTTTTTTTAAATTTTTATTTTATTGCTGTTGAACGATTCCCATAAGCTTAAATATGCAGCCAACTCAAGTTCATTTTTTAACCTATAGGCATCGTATCCACACTTACCTTCCTCCCTCTTCTCTTTTTTCTCTCCCTTTACCCCAGTCTGGCCCTGACAAGTAAGTCTTTTGAAAAAATGACCACAGTTCTGAACAAAGCCTGTTGTTGCAGGTAATTGGTGAAATATCAAGGGTTTTTCGTCCTCCATTACTTAAGCTCTCATTTGTGGTTTTCATGGTTTTGAGGAATGTTTATGGCTGACAGGCCTTTCTTTACGGCTCTATCCTTCAAGCTCCAGCTGATACAGCTGAGAATGACCGCTTGAGTGACTGATAAAATGTCAAGATGCCATAATTTCCAGGAGACTGTTTGGGAGCAATAAGATCTATTTCAATTTATCCCAAACACCTGAATTTAAGTCTTCAGATTTAACCTCCTTGGCTGCTACAGCCAAATTGTCTCTGGGTTTTGAGAGAACAGCAATCATGGAATGCATAGAGAGTTATAATGATGGTCATGCTATGACATTTGTGTTGTATTTCACTGTGCACGTTGGTGCAATATTTTGGACTTAATTAATACTCTCCAGGAACCTCAGTTTATGGATGGCAATAACCATATTTTAGATCATGTGAAATACCGCAACAAAAATTCAATTCATAAGGCAGATGGCAAAGCCTAGTTTGAAGAACAACAAAACAGAAGATTTACAGTGAGTTTCAGAACTCTTCAACTGGAATCCAGCCGCTGCCAAAGCTCTGTTAATTTCACTGGAGGGTAACAATCTGTGAGGGTCATTAGTGTCCTCATAAAAACTGAGATTAAAAAAGTAGTCAAACGAAATGAATAAATAGTTGAGGCTTTCTCTGTGCAAAGGAAATGGAGTTGTTTAAAAAACAAGCTTTCCAAATGTTTTAAAAAAAAATCATTCTGTATACACTTGTTTTCAACCTGGAATTTACTAAAGTAATAATTTTTAATGGAATGAGAGACATCTTGCTACATTCTCAAGTGTGCAGCATACAAGAAAATATTTCATAAGTGGGCGCGTTCTCTCTCTCTCTCTTTCAGAGCTCAGAAAAGAATTCAGTGTGGGGCTTCCTTGGTGGCGCAGTGGTTGAGAATCTGCCTGCTAATGCAGGGGACACGGGTTCGAGCCCTGGTCTGGGAAGATCGCACATGCCGCGGAGCAACTAGGCCCGTGAGCCACAACTACTGAGCCTGCGCATCTGGAGCCTGTGCTCCGCAACAAGAGAGGCCGCGATAGTGGAGAGGCCCATGCACCGAGATGAAGAGTGGCCCCCGCTTGCCGCAACTAGAGAAAGCCCTCGCACAGAAACGAAGACCCAACACAGCCAAAAATAAATATAAAAATAAATAAATAAATAAAAGATTACTATTAAAAAAAAAGAAAAAAAAAGAATTCAGTGTGGAACGAGTCATGACAGAAGAGAAAGGCTAATGAGCAGAATGTTACTAACACGACTGCTCAGCCACCTTGGTGTTTCTGATTTTGTCACTGCCACAACACAACATAAAAGAGAAGCATGATTCGCATAAGTTTAATATGATAAAGCACAAAGTTAACAGTTTAGATGCCTTTCAGGTTTTCTGAGTCCGGCTAAGGAAGGCTACAGAGGCAGAGATCTGACCACCCTTGGACTCAGCAAGAACCTTGTCTCAGCCTAAGTTCTAAAGAAAATGGTACAGTGAAATAAAATTTTGAGAAGTTATAATAGTAAGATGCTTGTAACCTCATAGAATTTGAATTATTTCAGCATAGACGTTTATGAGTGCTTTTGTTTATGTGTGTGGGGTGTGTGTGTATGGAATTTGTAGCAGTTATTCATATTAAAATTTGTTTCTATTGTAAAACTCACAGTTCTCTTTAGTTATTATGAAAGTTAGTGGATGAGGAAGGGAGAGTGGGATAGAGCAGTGATTTAAATTTGCCATTTTATAAGGTCGGAGATCTTGGAAGGATCTGAAAAGTAGAGACGCTAAATAGATATGCATAAGAAAACTGGAACTCTCCAGTATTGCCTGCAAATGGTGGTTCCAGGCAACCAACATTTGCATCCCACAAACCCGATTCTGGACAATCCTATTACTTACAACTACCCTTGACCAATTGGCCAAGATAATACAATAACCTCCTGGAGGGGCTTCCCTGGTAGTGCAGTGGTTAAGAATCTGCCTGCCAATGTAGGGGACACAGGTTTGAGCCCTGGTCCGGGAAGATCCCACATGCCACGGAGCAACTAAGACCCTGTGCCACAACTACTGAGCCTGCAGTCTAGAGCCTGTGAGCCTCAACTACTGAAGCCCACATGCCTAGAGCCCGTGCTCTGCAACAAGAGAAGCCACCGCAATGAGAAACCCACGCACCACAATGAAGAGTAGCCCCTGCTCGCCGCAAGTAGAGAAAGCCTGTGCGTAGCAGCAAAGACCCAACTCAGCCAAAAATAAATAAATAAATAAACAAACAAATAAATAAATTTATTAAAAAAAGAAAAAAAAGAACCTTCTGGAGAGTCAGAAATTCAGATGTTACTTCTATAAATCTGCTGTTTGAATGTGTGGACTCTAGACCAGAGCTCCCCCTTGATGTGCCCTTGACCACACGGAAGTGCCAAGATATTTATCCCCATAGACTTCTTGGTGGACAAGAAGGGCTAAGGGCAGCCAGTGACCCCATATGGTCACCTTTAGCCATGAGTACCTTTAGAAATTATCCCACTGTGACATAAAAATGGGTTCACTTTCTATGTTGTCATGGTATGTACATAGTTGGGGAGTACTGCTGTAGACCTCAATTTCCTATGAAATGAGAGGAATTGGACAAGTTGATTCCCAAGGTCTATTCCATCCTTATAATTTTATGATCATATATCAGCCTGCAGTTAAAATACCCAGAACTCCCTGTTCCTTTAGCCATAGTTCCCTCAACCACAGAGGCTCATAAAAATTGAATTAAAAAAATGGACAAATGTAGTACAGTATATTTCATGTACTGAAAATCTACTACCTGATTTTTATTGGACTCTGTGCACAAGAGGCAATCCTTGCTTTTGTGGTAGCAAATGGACCCAAGGAACTATAACATGATCTATTATTTAAAAATATTGTTATAATAAAAGACCTGTGACATATCTCTCTGATCCATCCAGTTCTCTGCCTTCTCTACCTGATTTGTTGTTTTTGGCCATCCCCAGTGGTTAGCTAGGTGAGCTCCCAAACTCTATGCAGAGAAGACCCTGAGAAGAGAAAAATAATTATTGGCCCATTTCATTAGTCACCAAGGGGGAGTGTGTAAGGAGAAAGATAATGGAACTGGCTGACTCTTACATGTTCAATAATATTCTTTTTCTAAGAAATCAAATTTATTTGTTGAAGAGGATACAATAATTTTCTTCTAGATTCAGAGCAGTGATAGTGGAGAAAAATATTTTTTGTCTTCATTTTACTTTTAGTTGCCTTTCAGGATTCCATGTCAAGTTTGCAATCATCTTTTGACATCTTTAAGTCCCTGCTTATTCCCTTGGAGAGAAATCACTCTTTATAGATCTCATAGACAAAGTAAAATGATACATTTTCACTCTAGAAAACTTCACTTTAGCACACAATTACTTCTGAAGTCTTCCTTGACTGATTAAAGTTGGTAATTCATTCCTTGGTATATAATGCCAATGTTTTTCAATTACTCTATGTTCCTTAGTATAAGTTTTTCTGAAGTAAATGAGTTAATGGTTATGAAAGGACTTTGCAAAACATATGATACCTTATAAACAAAAGGCATTATTATTATCATTAGTCAATTAGAATATAAATACAATAAAATACTATATTAATTTGTTCAATATTTTTTCCCCACTTTGTCATCAAGCCCATTTCCTTTAAATGTTGCTCTGTAATTATTTCATGTGTCTTTGTTTACAAATACATTGAAGGCAAGGGTATACTCAAAGCTCTTTTATAAACTGCCTGGTCAAATATTTCTAACTGTATTCTGTGTTCTTCCTGTGTGCAAAGAAAGGATCAGGAAGTGTGTTCACTGCCTTTCGTACCACAATGATACCATTTCATTGAGGAAACAAGATAAACATATATGACACCATCATAGAAAAACATGAGAAAGAATGAATAAAGTTCTAAAGTGCCCTAGAAATTTTATGTCATGGGAGCTTGAGAAGAAATGATGGCTCACAGATGGCTGTGAGCTCAGAGGATCAGGACCCCTCTGAAGTTGGTGCCCAGCTGATCCTTAGCAAAGGAAGAGGATTCATACTTACAGATGGGGGGAATGTGAGTGAGTAAATACTTTTATTAAAAATACCATGACACATTGTTGCTACCAAAATGTCCACTCTTTAAATCAGAATTATATCTTTTAAAATTGCTACACATTCATTAAATTTTTTTGGAAAGACTATCAGTAACAGTAATATGATATACATTATTATACTACTGTCATCAGAATGTGAGTTAAACATCAACAAAAGTCAATAAATACTTTCCAGCACTGACTGTTTATAAAGATCTACACTACATATTATAAGAAATATAAAGATGAATAGTACTTGATAACTTTCTTATTGAAGAGTGAGTAGTCTAGGAGGTTGGAAATATCATTTTAACAGAATGGAGAAAGTGAGGAATCAGTTAACCTAAATATTATCTCAACTTTTGCCCTGATTTATTGTCACAGCATGGGGAAATGCTCTTATCATTCTGAGGTTTTAGTTTTTCCTCTTATAAATGCATGACTTGGGTTAGATTAATTCTCTTTGCCATCACCATGACCATATCTGTTGAGTAGGTTCTTGCCATCTCTGAGATGGACTATTGCCATGGATACCTAATGGAACTCTCTTTTTTCTCAGACTTGCCCTCTTCATCACCACCCTCCATGTAAATGTCAGAAAAATAAATCACTGCTCTTGCCTGACAATGACACATTCTCCTTACAACTCTAGAGGTTCTCCCTAGGGTCTCAGTTCTCTAACGTGGTGTAGAGGCCCTCTGTAATCTGTGCCCTTCCTCTTCAGTATTCTAACCCTTCAAGAATTCCTGGTTGCACCTGGGTCACACAGAAATACCTGTGGTTTCTCAGAAGTACCATGCTGCCTCTCACCTCTGGGAAATTTGCTTGTGCATGTGGTCCCTTTTATAGGGAACATGCTTCCTTATCTCTTTGAAGTGGGCTCTCTTATTCCCTGAAGGCTCTCCTAATTCCTTCCATTCCTGCCATCCCTTTGCAGTGTTTCTGTGAAGCTCTGTGTGTATTACAATCACCAATCTCCATCTTGTCTATATCTGTCACTCCCACTAATCAATAATTTCTTTGAGGCCTGGCAGTCTACTGCATTCATTTCTGCTTGGAACATGGGAAGCAGTCAAAAAATATTTTGGAATTAATGAATCCATAAATGTAGAGTCTGTGTTCTGTATACTATGATAGTGGAAACTCATAGAACAGAAATATGGACAAATTATTATGGACCTAGAAAGGAGAGAGAAGTTAGTGCTGGCTAGAGGGATTGAGTTAGTCAACTTTTGATGAGTGAATGAGAATTTAAAAGGCAGAAATAGAGAAGAATGTAATTCCAATTCCAAGCAGTTGGAACAGGAATAAGAACATGGATAGAGCTAGAAAATTTGGCTTGTTCCAAATTACCCCCAAACTTAGTGGCTTAGAAAAAAATTTTTTACTTTCTGTCATGATTCTGTGGGTTGTTGAGGCTCCACTGGGTAGTTTTCACTAGGAATGTCTTAAGCAATTGTACTCAGAGAATAGCTGGGGCTGGATCATCTGAAGGCTCAACTGGATTGGATGTCCAGTATGGCTGGCATTTCACTCATGTGTCTGGATCCTGAGAACCCCTCCAAATACTTCTCTATCAGAGTAGCATGGACTTCATAAAAGGGCTCCAAGAGGCAAGAGTTGGAAGATGCCAGCTTAATTAAGGATTATGCCAGGAATGGGCACAGCATCACTTTGCCCTATTCTGTCAATCAAAGCTGACATAGGGTCCATCCAGATTCAAGGGGGTGGAGAAATAGACTCCACTTCTTGTTGGGGAGGAACACCATTACACTGCAGAACACATGAGATAGGAGACATTGCTGTAGCCCTCTTGGAAAATACACTCTACCACAGGATTTTTTCTGGGGATAGTAAGAATGTTGTTTAGGTCATAGAAAGGGGAATATGGGCTCTTACACAGTAAGGAAAGTTGGCCTAAGCCCAGAGAGCTTCGAGTGCACAATTTTGCTGGAGTTTTAATAAAAGAAGTGCCTTTCGATCAGGAGGCAGTTCAGTTTTGTTTTTTTTTTTCCTTCTGCTGGAGTAGTTGCTCTCTTTCAACTCTATTGAAACTTTTTGTTTTAGTATAGTTTTGTTCTACATTGAACTATTTTGCTGAAATTGTGTACTTCATAATAAGATATCAAGATATCTCTTTATTTTTAACACAGTCATTCATCTTGAGACAAAATGGAAGCTGAGCAAACTTATCAAATTGGCATATCTTCTGTAATATTCGATATATTTCAGTGAAATTTACTACACATAAGGGGTTATAGAAATAACAGATTGCATTGGGTGATGGATACAGATTACTGAACTGTTAGGGTAGCCGTCTCTGAATACCTTCCAAAAAATGGCTTGCGGTAATTGATGCCCTGGGAGAAGTTAATATATTGGCAGAGGGGATAGAAATTCTAAAAAATCTATGTAGTGATTTGGTCAATAACACAGCCAGACTATATAAATTTAGATACAACTTCCATTTTAGTGAAAACAGTTTGTTTTTTCCCCTGCCAAAGTTTCTAAATAATTATATCTCTACTTCAGGATACTTAGATAGGTACAGCTTCTGGGTCCAAGAAATCTTAGGAAGCTTTTCAAAAAGCCAGAGCATTATAAGTAACAGCCCATCTGTCCCCTAATTTTAGATTATTTTTTTAAAAAAGAGAAATCTCTTCCATTTTTCTGCGCACCTCTAAGCTGTAATGCAAACGATGCAGCAGGCTACACTGAGAGTTGATAAACAAATGTTGCTTGCTAATTTCCTGATCCATTGCCTAACTTATTTATGCAAGTAATGGCAGCAGCACCACAGAAAATGCTGTGTTAAACTTTGGTGCCATGTCAATGTCAAGAGATTTCCAAGAAACAGCCCTTTGAAAATCATGAATGCTTTCATAATGGGAATGTATTTGTATTTAAGACGTGAATGCATTTTTTAAAAGACATTATTCACTACATGAGAGTGTTTTTCCATGAGGACTCTGCTCCTAATACCAAAAGAATCCCCTTCTGTGCACCTAGCTTGGGTTTTATCTTCTAGACACTAAGTGAGGTGACTGTTAGCTTCTCTTTTTTTATTGCAGTTCTCTTGAAAGCTTCGAGACAAATTTGTGTTCCATTTCCAGTAAATGCACTGTATTATATTGTGTATACTTTTGAATTCTACTTTAAATCCTCAGGTACAAAACAAATAATTAATTACCCAGTGAATTAACCTCCAGTTGATTGCTCCAGGATTAATTTGCCATAGCAGTTGCTTAGCTCTGCATGTGGGCACCAACCTCACAGAGGACTGGGAGATTACGAAGTTGCAATCCCCCTTCTTGATTCATGCAATTTTATTAATGTTCAAGGTGAGGTAAAACACGTATGTTTGGTTAGCCTTCAGCCTAAATAATGTTTGGTTACTGTGGAAACAGCCAGTTGTTTGAAAAATGTTGTGGTAATGTGGTTAGAGTCTCTGGCTTCCCCACATGGGGGCTTTACTTCCAAATCGACTTCAGTTGGTAAATACTATAGAAAGCTGAATTCTGGCAGGGGCTCTGAATTACTTTTCTGTTCATTGACAGAATGTCTACACTAACCCTACACTTTTTACGTGTTGTCTCACATAACTTCCCTGATGAGGCTGTCAGGGAATCTGTGAGATGTGAGGCTAAGAGCAGTGTCCTCTAGTAAATATCTGCCAAGAGAAGAGGGGAGATTTGATGGCACATATATTTAATTTTTGCTCCATTGATTGATATAAGTGAGGAAAAAGTCTAGATTAAAGAGAACAGATCCTCTGAATAAAACACTCAAACTTGGATACCACAATATAGTACTCATTCCAGAGTGTTCATGTCTTTATTTGTAAAATGTGTAAAATATTCCCATTGTTTAGCCTATAGGTTTATGCACAGTGTAAAACTAACAAATAACAATTTATGATGGAAATAAACCACATTTGTTGTTCACTACCACCCAAACAGTGGTGACACTGACTCTCAGTCTTGACTTTGGATTCCAAACACAGTGACAAATGCTACCCAGCTGTCTGTCAGAAATAAATTTCTAGATTAAATCAACAAGGCTTCAACTCCATCCAGATAAAATTGTAGCCATGTTGGCAGCATAAAAGCATGACTCTGAGGAACTCACCTCAAATGCATGCTCACCGGACTCATGCAGTAACACCTCAGAGAACCAAGAAAATGCAAGTGGGTTTGAGTTAGTTTGCTGGATAAGCAAGTGAATATACCCCCTTCCCACTTCAAGCCTGTGTTCCACACCAGGGAGCATGCATTGCATCTCTGTGGAAATCTTTTGTGGGAAGGATATGAGTAGAACTTTGAATCAGTCAACTACTCAAATGATGACTAAGCTGTAGGTGCCTACCAGGACATAATAAATACCTCAGTGACAGATACAAATATGTGTAAGACCCTATTCTCTCCTTTGACCATTTTTACATCTACTTGAGAAGGTGAGCTATGGGCATAAAACAGAAGCTGGTTACAGACAAATAGTATTAGGAGAAAGTCTCATGGAAGTTTAAAAAGAGGAGAGAAAAACCTGGTAAGGCAGTTTGAGTTATGCCTCACAAGGGAGAAAGTGGATTTTCTATATCCTTGTTATCTTTCCTCTGGTTCACTGATGCTGAGTGATATTTACTTTTGAACTTCTTGTGAAATAAGCTATAAATGGTACCCTTAATACCTGAGCCACTTTTTGTTGGGAATTCTGATTTGCAGATGAAAGTGTCCTGCCATGAAAACCAACTGTTCTAGATTTAATCTCATGCAAGTCATAATTTATTCTGACTTGTGTAGAAGCATCTAAAACATTCCCTTGGGATGCTGCCATTTTTCAAATACGTTGTGTTTTGACCCAGTGAGAGCATATATTTACTAATTAATAAAATACATGTTTATGGAATTATCTTCTAAGAGATAGGCCCCGTGTTAGGCATTGGAAGTTTAAAGATTAATGAGATGTCCTCCCCTTTACAGAGCTCGTAATCTACTGGTTGGGGGTGTGTGTGTGAAAGGAGACACAGAAACAAATAATTTTATTGAATTGTGCTAAGTAAAATGCTCTGAGGTAAAAAAAAGAAAGATGTGGTATGGAAGGGAAGTAGTGGGAATGACTACCCTAGAGAAAGTTTTTCCAGTATATTTTAGGGAGTTTTTTTATTGCTCGGAATGGAGATAACATGGCAGGATAGACTCATCATTTTATGGCCACCCTTTGATCTTGTCTAGAAATAATGCTTTGTGCAGGGCATATGAAAACATTTTCTGTTCAACAAGTATAGAAAGATCTCTCCCAGGGTATGAGAAGAGCCCTGAATGCAAAGTTGTGGGCTCCTGGGATCTGGTTCCATCTCTGCCATTCGCTTATTCTGTAACTGTGGCAATCACTTCTGTTCCCAAACTTTTTTTTCCTCACCTTCTAAAGTGAAGATTATTAAGTCTGCTTTTGGGTACAGGGATGAAGCTGAGCTGGAGAAAAAGAGGCAATGCCAGAAAGGGTGCTCCTGGTGACAGAAGGAGAGCAATTGGGTGTTGGTCATGAACAGTTGGCTCAGAAAAAATTGTAAGGGCAAGAGATAAAGCAACTAAAATAATAATAGAAAAGGCCAACAGAGTTTGCCATGTGCCAGGCATTTACCTGAATCCTATACTTGTATTATCAAATTTTGTCCTCACAATAATCTTTGAGGTAGACACTATTCATATCCTCTTATTACTGATGGGTAAGCTAAGGCCCAGGGATGTTAAATATCTTACCCCAAGTCACACAGTACTTATTGTAACCTAAGCATATGGATTCCAGCACCTGCACTTGTAACACTTTTATGTCTTCTTGAGCATTACTTGATTAATGCCATGAAGGAAGCGAAGTTGTGAATGAGAGAGAAGATAAACTCCAATTGCAAAATTAAGGATATCAGGGTGTAGTGGGCACTGTTGTGACATTCTTGAGTATCTAGCTTCATTTTTAATCTGTAACCAATTTGAAAATTAAGGTAAAGTAACTACAAAGGATTGTAACATGTTTAGGCTGATGGAAATAATTTAGCTTTAAGAAGAAAGTAATGATTGCATTTCAGGTCTCATTCTACTATATCTTCTAAAGTTAGGGGTGGAATGGAGGAAAAAGTCCAGGTGAAAGAAGATGGTAACCCAGATTAAGGCATCAGCAGTAGGTGAAGTGAATGCTGTGTTACAGGGGGAAGGAAAAGTAATTAACTTTTGGTGATTGGTTGGGTGGGAGAAGGGTAAAAGGAAAAAGAGGAGAAATAATTGGCGATGACTACCAGGTTTCTGTTTCAGGTAAGTGGGTAGATGGTCCTACTATTGATAGAGATAAAGGGTACAAATGAGGTACATATTTGGGGGAGTGGAATAACGAATTCACTTTATGATGTGTTGAATTTGAGGTGCCTCTAGGATGTTCGAATGCAGGTGTTTACTATATGGAATATTACTTCTGGAGCTCAGGTGAAAGGTACTGCTGGAGACTATGAACATCATCAGCATGTAGGGTTCTGAAATCTTGGGAACAGATGAATTCGCCCTGGAAGACAAAGTAAAATGAAAAGGTAAATGAAAAGAGAACCCACATATTTAAGGTGCAATAAAAGAAGATAAGTCATTGAAGTAATGGCTACAGAAGTAGGAGAAAAACCAAAAGACTGAGGTTTCTGAGAAGCCAAAGAAAGAGAGCACGTCTTTCAGTGCAGGAGTGGGAACAGTGTCCGTCGCTGCGGAGAGCTTAGAGTATCTGCGGAGTGAAGTGTCCACTGGATTTAGCAGCAGACACCACTGATGACCTTTGGGAGACTAGATCCATTGGAGCGAGGGGTGAGGAAGGGCTGGAAGGTGAGGGAAAGTGAAGACAGTGATTGTGGACACTTTGAAGGAACTGAATGGTGAATAAGAGAGAGGGAGGTATTTAGATGGGATAGACTTGGGCATATTTAATGCTGATTAAAGAGCCAGTAGCAAGGTAACTTTTAAAGGTGGAGAACATAGGGGGAGTATTCTGAGTAATGAAAAAACAGATGCGACATAAACAACATTAACAAGTAAAAAACAAACGTTTTATATGTGCCTCTGTATCTGGACGCCAATAGGGACTGCTGTCTAGGTCTGCTTCCCCCGGCGCCCCAGCAGGACCTGTAGAAATGATACATCCACGTGCTTTAGGAAACGTAGTACCTTTCTCTGAAGAGGATTAGAGGACCAAGGTGCCTAGACAGACTCGTCTTCTCTGTGGGAGAAGGAGGTCACCCAGGAGACACCCTCTCAGCACACTCTATAAAGATGAACGAAATCAGTATGAGCAAGGGGGGTTTGTTAGCAATGCTGACTAAAACAATAAACAGGAAAGGGGAATGTGTAACACTATCAACCTTAATGAGTCTGATCCGGGAAACCTCGGGCCTGTGAGGTGAAATATAAATCATGTTTTTTTGGCAGCAAGAAGATAGTCCAGTGAACTGTGAATATGAAGATGGCTTGAGGGGAAAACAAACAAGTGAAAAAGAAAAACAAACAAACAAACAAAACACTGTCCCTGGGATGGGACAACAAGCTCCTGAGCAGCTGCAATATCTCTATTTTTAAGAGAAAATGCTAATCTACCTATACTCCTTTTCTCTCATTCAGTCATTGAAGTCAACATTTAATTTGGCCCTTCTCTGTATGAAAAGCACTTGGGTTCTGGGGATTTGAAAAGGAGTGAAGTCCCATTCCTGTCTTCTTGGGGTCACGATTTCCTAGGAAAGTTAAACAAAGACACACAGTCCCTGTGCAGTGTAGTAGCTACTATCTGTAATAAAGATATACAGAAGGAACCTTGGGTGCCTAACACTTCCTGGCCTAAGGGAAAAATTCAGACAAGAGCATAAGAGCTTTCTCTTATTTTGAAATTATGTGGAATAAACAAGTCTATTTCAGTAATACTTTTTCATAAAGGCATTTTATCCAGATTTTTAAGATGTATCTTTTATCTCCATGAGGGGCTCCATATCCCATTTACACCTGCTGAACACTTTGACAAGAATGTGTTTATCAAAGGATCATGAAATTCCACCACTGAATGAAACCTCAGCAATCACTCTAACCACTTTATCGTTAATTGAAGACACTCTACCATTATTCAAGCTGTTATTATCTATATAAATCATCCATTACCAAACTACTAAATGGTTATTTTCGCTTTTTGCAGGGTCTTCCACTTATATATATTTGTATGGTTACTGAAGTAAAAATAAAATATTTTTCTACTATTATTCAACATTGAATTAGGATCATTATTCCATATTATTACACAGTTTTTGTAATTTTCATTTGAATGCCTACATGATAATCATTGTTTTGCTCTACCTTAAATTACTAAATTATTCCTGTAATTTTGGACATGTACAACCACCCCACTTAATAGATGAAGAAACTGAGGCCAGGACTAGTACTTCATGCTTTGGTGCATCATTTGGTATTTGTAAAAGATCAGATCATGATGGAAGATAGATATGTGCTGAAAATTTAGGGGACTGGTCAACAGACAAGGAAACATGGCTCACTCTTTTTTAATTTTTTAATTTAATTTAATTTATTTTTTTATGCAGCACGTTCTTATTAGACATCAATTTTATACACATCAGTGTATACATGACAATCCCAATCACACAATTCAGCACACCACCATCCCCACCCCCCCACAGCTTTCCCCCCCTTGGTGTCTAT
Source organism: Eubalaena glacialis (assembly GCF_028564815.1). NCBI lineage: Eukaryota > Metazoa > Chordata > Mammalia > Artiodactyla > Balaenidae > Eubalaena > Eubalaena glacialis. Next base: position 36,183,761 of record NC_083730.1, read on the forward strand.
ACGTTTGTTCTCTACATCTGTGTCTCAACTTCTGCCCTGCAAACTGGTTCATCTGCACCATTTTTCTAGGTTCCACATACATGCGTTAATATACGATATTTGTTTTTCTCTTTCTGACTTACCTCACTCTGTATGACAGTCTCTAGATCCATCCACGTCTCAAAAAATGACTCAATTTCGTTCCTTTTTATGGCTGAGTAATATTCCATTCTATATATGTACCACGACTTCTTTATCCATTCATCTGTCGATGGGCATTTAGGTTGCTTCCATGACCTGGCTATTGTAAATAGTGCTGCAATGAACATTGGGGTGCATGTGTCTTTTGGAATTATGGTTTTCTCTGGGTATATGCCCAGTAGTGAGATTGCTGGATCATATGGTAATTCTATTTTTAGTTTTTTAAGGAACCTCCATACTGTTCTCCATAGTGGCTGTATCAATTTACATTCCCACCAACAGTGCAAGAGGGTTCCCTTTTCTCCACACCCTCTCCAGCATTTGTTGTTTGTAGATTTTCTGATGATGTGCATTCTAACTGGTGTGAGGTGATACCTCATTGTAGTTTTGATTTGCATTTCTCTAATAATTAGTGATGTTGAGCAGCTTTTCATGTGCTTCTTGGTAATCTGTATGTCTTCTTTGGAGAAATGTCTATTTAGGTCTTCTGCCCATTTTTGGATTGGGTTTTTTGTTTCTTTGATATTGAGCTGCATGAGCTGTTTATATATTATGGAGATTAATCCTTTGTCCGTTGATTCGTTTGCAAATATTTTCTCCCACTCTGAGCATTGTCTTTTTGTCTTGTTTATGGTTTCCTTTGCTGTGCAAAAGCTTTGAAGTTTCATTAGGTCCCATTTGTTTATTTTTGTTTTTATTTCCATTACTCTAGGAGGTGGATCAAAAAAGATCTTGCTGTGATTTATGTCAAAGAGTGTTCTTCCTATGTTTCCCTCTAAGAGTTTTATAGTGTCCGGTATTACATTTAGGTCTTTAATACATTTTGAGTTTATTTTTGTGTATGGTGTTGGGGAGTGTTCTAATTTCATTCTTTTACATGTAACTGTCCAGTTTTCCCAACACCACTTATTGAAGAGACTGTCTTTTCTCCATTGTATATCCTTGCCTCCTTTGTCATAGATTAGTTGACCATAGGTGTGTGCGTTTATCTCTGGGCTTTCTATCTCGTTCCATTGATCTATATTTCTGTTTTTGTGCCAGTACCATATTGTCTTGATTACTGTAGCTTTGTAGTATAGTCTGAAGTCAGGGAGCCTAATTCCTCCAGCTCCTGTTTTCTTTCTCATGGTTGCTTTGGCTATTCAGGGTCTTTTGTGTTTCCATACAAATTGTGAACTTTTTTGTTCTAGTTCTGTGAAAAATGCCATTGGTAGTTTGTTAGGGATTGCATTGAATCTGTAGATTGCTTTGGATAGTATAGTCACTTTCTCAATGTTGATTCTTCCAATCCAGGAACATGGTATATCTCTCCATCTGTTTGTATCATCTTTAATTTCTTTCATCAGTGTCTTATAGTTTTCTGCATACAGGTCTTCTGTCTCCTTAGGTAGGTTTATTCCTAGGTATTTTATTCTTTTTGTTGCAGTGATAAATGGGAGTGTTTCCATGTTTTCTCTTTCAGATTTTTCATCTTTAGTGTATAGGAATGCAAGAGATTTCTGTGCATTAATTTTGTATCCTACTACTTCACCAAATTCAGTGATTAGCTCTAGTAGTTTTCTGGTAGCATCTTTAGGATTCTCTATGTATAGTATCATGTCATCTGCAAACAGGGACAGTTTTACTTCTTCTTTTCTGATTTGGATTCCTTTTATTTCTTTTTCTGCTCTGATTTCTGTGGCTAAATCTTCCAAAACTATGTTGAATAATAGTGGTGAGAGTGGGCAACCTTGTCTTGTTCCTGATCTTATTGGAAATGCTTTCATTTTTTCACCATTGAGAATGATGTTGGCTGTGGGTTTGTCATATATGGCCTTTATCATGTTGAGGTAAGTTCCCTGTAACCCTACTTTCTGGAGAGTTTTTATCCTAAATTGGTGTTGAATTTTTTCAGAAGCTTTTTCTGCATCTATTGAGATGATCATATGGTTTTTATTCTTCAATTTGTTAATATGGTGTATCACATAGACTGTTTTGCATATATTGAAGAATCCTTGCATTCCTGAGATAAACCGCACTTGATCATGGTGTATAATCCTTTTAATGTGCTGTTGGATTCCATGTGCTAGTATTTTTTTAAGGATTTTTGCATCTACGTTAATCAGTGATATTGGCCTGTAGTTTTCTTTCTTTGTTACATGTTTGTCTGGTTTTGGTATAAGGGTGATGCTGGCCTCGTAGAATGACTTTGGGAGTGTTCCTCCCTCTGCTATACTTTGGAAGATTTTAAATCACAGTTTCAATTTCAGTGCTTGTGATTGGCCTGTTCATATTTTCTATTTCTTCCTGGTTCAGTCTCAGCAGGTTGTGCATTTTTAAGAATGTGTCCATTGCTTCCAGGTTGTCCATTTTATTGGCATAGAGTTGCTTTTAGTACTCTCTCTTGAGACTTTGTATTTCTGCAGTGTCAGTTACTTCTCCTTTTTCATTTCTAATTCTATTGATTTGAGTCTTCTCCCTTTTTTTCTTGATGAGTCTGGCTAATGGTTTATCAATTTTTTTATCTTCTCAAAGAACCAGCTTTTAGTTTTATTGATCTTTGCTATCATTTTCTTCATTTCTTTTTCATTTATTTCTGATCTGATCTTTATGATTTCTTTCCTTCTGCTAACTTTGGGGTTTTTTTATTCTTCTTTCTCTAATTGCTTTAGGTGTAAGGTTAGGTTGTTTATTTGAGATGTTTCCTGTTTCTTAAGGTGGATTGTCTTGCTATAAACTTCCCTCTTAGAGCAGCTTTTGCTGCATCCCATAGGTTTTGGGTCGTCGTATTTTCATTGTCATCTGTTTCTAGGTGTTTTTTGATTTCCTCTTTGATTTCTTCAGTGATCTCTTGGTTATTAAGTAGTGTATTGTTTAGCCTCCATGTGTTTGTATTTTTTACAGATCTTTTCCTGTAATTGATATCTAGTCTCATAGCGTTGTGGTCGGAAAAGATACCTGATACGATTTCAATTTTCTTAAATTTACCAAGGCTTGATTTGTGACCCAAGATATGATCTATCCTGGAGAATGTTCCATGGGCAATTGAGAAAAATGTGCATTCTGTTGTTTTTGGATGGAATGCCCTATGAATATCAAATAAGTCCATCTTGTTTAATGTATCATTTAAAGCTTGCATTTCCTTATTTATTTTCATTTTGGATGATCTGTCCATTGGTGAAAGTGGGGTGTTAAAGTCCCCTACCATGATTGTGTTACTGTCGATTTCCCCTTTTATGGCTGTTAGTATTTGCCTTATGTATTGAGGTGCTCCTATGTTGGGTGCATACATATTTACAATTGCTATATCTTCTTCTTGGATCAATCTCTTGATCATTATGTAGTGTCCTTCTTTGTCTCTTGTAATAGTCTTTATTTTAAAGTCTATTTTGTTTGATATGAGAATTGTTACTCCAGCTTTCTTTCGATTTCTATTTGCATGGAATATCTTTTTCCATCCCCTCACTTTCAGTCTGTATGTGTCTCTAGGTCTGAATTTGGTCTCTTGTAGACAGTATATATACAGGTCATGTTTTTGTATCCATTCAGCCAGTCTGTGTCTTTTGGTGGGAGCATTTAATCCATTTACATTTAAGGTAATTATCGATATGTATTTTCCTATTCCCATTTTCTTAAATGTTTTGGGTTTGTTATTGCAGGTGTTTTCCTTCTCTTGTGTTTCTTGCCTAGAGAAGTTCCTTTAGCATTTGTTGTAAAGCTGGTTTGGTGGTGCTGAACTCTCTCAGCTTTTGCTTGTCTGTAAATGTTTTAATTTCTCCATCAAATCTGAATGAAATCCTTGCTGGGTAGAGTAATCTTGGTTGTAGGTTTTTCTCCTTCATCACTTTAAATATGTCCTGCCACTCCTTTCTGGCTTGCAGAGTTTCTGTTGAAAATCAGCTGTTAACCTTATGGGGATTCCCTTGTGTGTTATTTGTTTTTCCCTTGCTGCTTTTAATATGTTTTCTTTGTATTTAATTTTTGATAGTTTGATTAATATGTGTCTTGGTGTGTTTCTCCTTGGATTTATCCTGTATGGGACTCTCTGTGCTTCCTGGACTTGATTAACTATTATTTCCTTTCCCATATTAGGGAAGTTTTCAACTATAATCTCTTCAAATATTTTCTCAGTCCCTTTCTTTTTCTCTTCTTCTTCTGGGACCCCTATAATTTGAATGTTGGTGCGTTTAATGTTGTCCCAGAGGTCTCTGAGACTGTCCTCAGTTCTTTTCATTCTTTTTTCTTTATTCTGCTCTGCAGTTGTTATTTCCACTATATTATCTTCCAGGTCACTTATCTGTTCTTCTGCCTCAGTTATTCTGCTATTGATCCCTTCTAGAGTATTTTTAATTTAATTGATTGTGTTGTTCATCATTGCTAGTTTCCTCTTTAGTTCTCCTAGGTCCTTGTTTAATGTTTCTTGCATTTTCTCTATTCTATTTCCAAGACTTTGGATCATCTTTACTATCATTATTCTGAATTCTTTTTCAGGTAGAATGCCGATTTCCTCTTCATTTATTAGGTCTGGTGGGTTTTTACCTTGCTCCTTCATCTGCTGTGTGTTTTTCTGTCTTCTCATTTTGCTTATCTTGCTGTGTTTGGGGCCTCCTTTTCACAGGCTGCAGGTTCATAGTTCCCGTTGTTTTTGGTGTCTGTCCCCAGTGGCTAAGGTTGGTTCCGTGGATTGTGTAGGCTTCCTGGTGGAGGGGACTAGTGCCTGTGTTCTGGTGGATGAGGCTGGATCTTGTCTTTCTGGTGGGCACGTCCACGTCTGGTGGTGTGTTTTGGGGTGTCTGTGGCCTTATTATGATTTTAGGCAGCCTCTCTACTAATGGATGGGGCTGTGTTCCTGTCTTGTTAGTCGTTTGGCATAGGGTGTTCAACACTGTAGCTTGCTGGTCGTTGAGTGAAGCTGGTTCTTGGTGTTGAGATGGAGATCTCTGGGAGGTTTTCACCATTTGATATTACTTGGAGCTGGGAGGTCTCCTGTGGACCAGCATCCTGAAGTTGGCTCTCCCACCTCAGAGGCACAGCACTGACTCCGGGCTGGAGCACCAAGAGCCTTTCATCCACCCAGCTCAGAAAAACAGGGAGAAAAAATAGAAAGAAAGAAAGAAAGAAAGAAAGAGGATAAAATAAAATAAAATGAAATAAAGTAAGATAAAATAAAACAAAGTTATTAAAATAAAAGATAATTATTATGAAAAAATTTTAAAAAGTGAAAAAAAGAACGGATGGACAGAATCCTAGGACAAATGGTGAAAGCAAAGCTATACAGACAAAATCTCACCCAGAAGCATACACATACAGATGCACAAAAAGAGGAAAAGGGGAAAAAATAATATATCTTGCTCCCAAAGTCCACCTCCTCAATTTGGGATGATTCGTTGTCTATTCAGGTATTCCACAGATGTAGGCGCATCAAGTTGATTGTGGAGCTTTAATCTGCTGCTTCTGAGGCTGCTGGGAGAGATTTCTCTTTCTCTTCTTTGTTGGCACAGCTCCCAGGGTTCAGCTTTGGATTTGGTCCCGCCTCTGCATGTAGGTCACCTGAGAGCGTCTGTTCTTCACTCAGACAGGACGGGGTTAAAGCAGCAGCTGATTTGGGAGCTCTGGCTCACTCAGGCCGGGGGGAGGGAGGGGTACGGATGCGGGGCGAGCCTGCGGCAGCAGAGGCCAGCATGACTTTGCACCAGCCTGAGGCACGCCGTGCGTTCTCCCGGGGAAGTTGTCCCTGGATCGCAGGACCCTGGCAGTGGCGGGCTGTGCAGGTTCCTGGGAGGGGCGGTGTGGATAGTGACCTGTGTTTGCTCATAGGCTTCTTGGTGGCTGCAGCAGCAGACTTAGCGTCTCATGCCTGTCTCTGGGGTCCGCGCTGATAGCCACGGCTCGCGCCCGCCTCTGGAGCTCCTTTAAGCAGCGCTCTTAATCCCCTCTCCTCCTGCACCAGGAAACAAAGAGGCAAGAAAAAGTCTCTTGCCTCTTAGGCAGTTGCAGACTTTTTCCCAGACTCCCTCCCTGCTAGCTGTGGCGCACTAGCCCCCTTCAGGCTGTGTTCACACCGCCAACCCCAGTCCTCTCCCTGCGATCCGACCGAAGCCCGAGCCTCAGCTCCCAGCCCCTGCCTGTCCCGGTGGGTGAGCAGACAAGCCTCTTGGGCTGGTGAGTGCTGGTCGGCACTGTTCCTCTGTGCGGGAACCTCTCCGCTTTGCCCTCCGCACCCTTGTTGCTGCACTCTCTTCCGTGGCTCTGAAGCGTAGCCCCTCCGCCACCCGCAGTCTCCACCCGCGAAGGGGCTTCCTAGTGTGTGGAAACCTTTCCTCCTTCACAGCTCCTTCCCACTGGTGCAGGTCCCGTCCCTATTCTTTTGTCTCTGTTTTTCCTTTTTTCTTTTTCCCTACCCAGGTACATGGGGAGTTTCTTGCCTTTTGGGAGGTCTGAGGTCTTCTGCCAGCGTTCACTAGGTGTTCTATAGGAACAGTTCCACGTGCAGATGTATTTCTGATGTATCTTTGGGGAGGAAGGTGATCTCCGCGTCTTACTCTTCCGCCATCTTCTCCTGGTCTCCAGTTAGATTGTTTACTTGAGATTTTTCTTGTTTCTTGAGGTAGGCTTGTATAGCTATAAACTTCCTTCTTAGAACTGCTTTTGCTGCATCCCATAGGTTTTGGGTCATCGTGTCTCCATTGTCATTTGTTTCTAGGTATTTTTTGATTTCCTCTTTGATTTCTTCAGTGATCTCTTGGTTATGTAGTAACGTATTGTTTAGCCTCCATGTATTTGTGTTTTTTACGTTTTTTTCTCTGTAACTCATTTCTAATCTCATAGCATTGTGGTCAGAAAAGATGCTTGATATGATTTCAATTTTCTTAAATTTACTGAGGCTTGATTTGTGACCCAAGATGTGATCTACCCTGGAGAATGTTCCGTGTGCACTTGAGAAGAAAGTGTTATCTGCTGTTTTTGGATGGAATGTCCTATAAATATCAATTAAATCTATCTGGCCTGTTTTGTCATTTAAAGCTTCTGTTTCCTTATTTATTTTCTTTTTGGATGATCTGTCCATTAGTGTAAGTGAGGTGTTAAAGTCCCCCACTATTATTGTGTTACTGTCGATTTCCTCTTTTATAGCTGTTAGCAGTCGCCTTATGTATTGAGGTGCTCCTATGTTGGGTGCCTATATATTTAAAATTGTTATATATTCTTCTTGGATTGATCCCTTGATAATTATGTACTGTCCTTCCTTGTCTCTTGTAACATTCTTTATTTTAATTAATTAATTAATTAATTTTATTTTTGGCTGTGTTGGTTCTTCGTTTCTGTGCGAGGGCTTTCTCTAGTTGCGGCGAGTGGGGGCCACTCTTCATCGCGGTGTGCGGGCCTTTCACTATTGCGGCCTCTCCCGTTGTGGAGCACAAGCTCCAGATGCGCAGGCTCAATAATTGTGGCTCACGGACCTTGTTGCTCCGCGGCATGTGGGATCTTCCCAGACCAGGGCTCGAACCCATGTCCCCTGCATTAGCAGGCAGATTCTCAACCACTGCACCACCAGGGAAGCCCTATTCTTTATTTTAAAGTCTATTTTATCTGATATGAGTATTGCTACTCCAGCTTTCTTTTGATTTCCATTTGTATGGAATATCTTTTTCCATCCCCTCACTTTCAGTCTGTATGTGTCCCTAGGTCTGAAGTGGGTCTCTTGTAGACAGCATATATATGGGTCTTGTTTTTGTATCCATTCAGCAAGCCCGTGTCTTTTGGTTTGAGCATTTAATCCATTCACGTTTAAGGTAATTATCAATATGTATGTTCTTATGACTATTTTCTTAATTGTTTTGGGTTTTTTGTTGTAGGTCTTTTTCTTCTCTTGTGTTTCCCACTTAGAGAAGTTCGTTTAGCATTTGTTGTAGAGCTGGTTTGGTGGTGCTGAATTCTCTTAGCTTTTACTTTTCTGTAAAGGTTTTGATTTCTCCATCGAATCTGAAGGAGATCCTTGCTGGTAGAGTAATCTTGGTTGTAGGTTCTTCCCTTTCATCACTTTAAGTATATCATGCCACTGCCTTCTGGCTTGTAGAGTTTCTGCTGTGAAATGGCTGTTAACCTTATGGCAGTTTCCTTGTATGTTATTTGTCATTTTTCCCTTGCTGCTTTCAATAATTTTTCGTTGTCTTTAATTTTTGCCTATTTGATTACTATGTGTCTCTGCATGTTTCTCCTTGGGTGTATCCTGTATGGGACTCGCTGTGCTTCCTGGACTTGGGTGGCTATTTCCTTTTCCATGTTAGGGAAGTTTTTGACTGTAATCTCTTCAAATATTTTCTCTGGTCCTTTCTCTCTCTCTTCTCCTTCTGGGACCCCTGTAATGTGAATGTTGTTGCCTTTAATGTTGTCCCAGAGGTCTCTTAGGCTGTCTTCATTTCTTTTCATTCTTTTGCCTTTATTCTGTTCCACAGCAGTGAATTCCACCATTCTGTCTTCCAGGTCACTTATCCGTTCCTCTCCCTCAGTTATTCTGCTATTGATTCCTTCTAGTGTAGTTTTCATTTCAGTTATTGCATTGTTCACCTCTGTTTGTTTGTTCTTTAATTCTTCTATGTCTTTGTTAAACATTTCTTGCATCTTCTCCATCTTTGTCTCCATTCTTTTCCCGAGGTCCTGGATCATCTTCACTATCATTATTCTGAATTCTTTTTCTGGAAGGTTGCCTATCTCCACTTCATTTAGTTGTTTTTCTGGGGTTTTATCTTGTTCCTTCATCTGGCATATAGCCCTCTGTCTTTTCATCTTGTCTATCCTTCTGTGAATGTGGTTTTTGTTTCACAGGCTGCAGGATTGTAGTTCTTCTTGCTTCTGCTGTCTGCTTTCTGGTGGATGAGGCTATCTAAGAGGCTTGTGTAAGTTTCCTGATGGGAGGGACTGGTGGTGGGTAAAGCTGACTGTTGCCCTGGTGGGCAGAGCTCAGTAAAACTTTAATCCACTTGACTGTTGATGGGTAGGGCTGGGTTCCCTCCCTGTTGGTTGTTTGGCCTGAGGCAACCCAACACTGGAACCTACCGTGGCTCTTTGTTGGGGCTAATGACAGACTCTGGGACGGCTCATGCCAAGGAGTACTTCCCAGAATTTCTGTTGCCAGTGTCCTTGTCCCCATAGTGACATGGCTCACTCTTTCTTCTGATCCAACACTTGTTTCTTTTGCCATGTTGGGCAGATTCCATGGAGATCTTGTGTTCTCACATATGCATATGAATGGACAGTATGAGCTTGCTTCATGCTTCAAGTATTTATACCAGTAGCAGGTTTCTGAAGAGTTGAGATAAATATGGTTAAGACTGATATAGGTGGAAGCTGGTAGACTAGGTCCACTCACTGAAAGCTGTTTTGCTAGGGCGTATCTTGGAGGAAGAGAACAGCACCTTGGGGAAGAAGAGGATATTGAGAACTTAAGTATGGAGTTACTGATAGGAAGTAGGGGTGGCCCATCAGACATCTCAAATACTAGAATGTTTGTTGTGGAAGGGAGGTTAGAGGCCTTTTTCAACTCATCAAATACCTATTAAGATAGCAGGGGTTGAACTAAAACTCAGATATCATAATGTCAAGTTGAGTGTATTGTCCATCACAGAATGAATAGTGCCAGTGAAAAATTTTCCTCCTTCAATTTCTAAGGACTTTCATATACAATTTTAATTTCTTTTCTAAGAAGTCTGGTAACTCTATTTCTATTTCTGGATACCAGAAAAATATGTTTGGCTATGTCCCTCCTCCATATACTGGAGACAGGGAATAATGCTTTAGAGTCTTTAGTTTGTTTCAGTATGTCTTGAAATATATGTTTTAAAATGTAGATATGGTAAGTAGACTAATGGTAGATGCATTCAGTAACACCCCTCTAAACCCCGCTTCTGGAAACAGAGAGATAATTGGGTCAGGGTTGAAAGAACAGGTAGATAAAAGTTGGATGCTGGAGGAAAAGGAGTAGAAAAATGTGAGATAAGTTCCCACCTAACATCTCAAAGGTTATGTGCAAGTAAAACAATAGAATAATAAAATTTTAGTTTTAGAATTACTATCAGAAAGCATGGTATTTAACATTTTTACTTTATAGATTGAAAAACTAAAACTTAGAAAGACTTGTCTAGGTTTTAAGAGCTTCTCAATGGCAACATACGTCCATGATTTCTTTTGATTCTAAATCTAGTGCTTTCTGTCAACTAATGGAATAATTATTGTTACTACTGTTGCCATGAAGTAGGATAAGTATCACTGTCCACAAAAGAAGACATAGGGAGCATTGTACTATCCTTAAAACTTTACCAATTTGGGTTGCATAGAAAGAAATACAGTATAGACTCAAGAGCTTGATTGAGGCATTCCGTTGGTAAGTCTGAGCGAAGTTCACAGTAGGCTAGTTTGGAAGAAGTGGACCTTGTGGCGGTGGGGCCTGAGCCAACTTCTAAGGCATAAGATTTGAAATAGGTGGTAGTAGAGGGAAGGTGCATTTCAGGCAGTAAGTATTAGCACTGCCAGGGGAAGAACCTGTGGCTATGGAGAACATTCTCTTCATTCTTTACAATAGTTTTAGTATTCTCATTCTAATCCATATGAATAATATTGGGCAAATTGCTTAGCCACTCGTCCTCTTTCTTTAGCATCAAGAAGGAGGGAATAACAAAGCAGGGCTGCCTGTTACAGAGAAACCAGGAGGCATCGTGAATATGAAGCATTATAAATGGTTTTATTCACGTAAAGGGAAGGAGAATGTGCTCCACAAAATTCTACAGCCAGAATTTCAAAGCATCATTGTTGCCTAATGATGGTTTTAGCTTTGCCCTCGGTGAATATATAGTTGGAGTTTTGCAACTGAAAAATATCTTTGTTGTGTTTTGCCTGGATCAAAGCACACATAAGCCTGATCGAATGGAAACAAAGGCGAAAGCTACAGGCGAGAGCCTCTGCATGACAACGGGCGGCCCTCAGGTTTTTTCTAATGCCCTACCCCGGTTAAAATGTTCTGAAACCTTTGTAAGCAAGGACTGAAAAATACAACAAAATTACCATATATATATCATATCCAGAATGGGGCTCATACCTTCCTGGAGGTCACAGTTACCACAGATGGAAAGAACAACATTTTGAGCCCTTCTCTCCAACAGCGTGTGAGCCCCCAAAGAAGAGAGATTTGTGAGAAGAAAAGTGAAACTGCAAAATGTTGGAAGATTGTAAGAGAGGGTGAAGATACAGAAATGTGTTTAAATAAGAACGAGTCTGTGTAGCAAAATCCAGCTTTTTCAGTCTTAGGTACACAATGGACTCCCTAAGACAAGGAAATTTTATGAACAGATAGAAATGGCTTATAAGGAACTTATCAATTGTTTGCCTATAAATGAAATTTTTAATGAGAACCGGAGAAACCTTTCTTTAAAAAGAGTGAGTTTGGGGCTTCCCTGGTGGTGCAGTGGTTGAGAATCTGCCTGCCAATGCAGGGGACACAGGTTCGAGCCCTGGTCTGGGAAGATCTCACATGCCGCGGAGCAACTAGGCCCGTGAGCCACAATTACTGAGCCTGCGCATCTGGAGCCTGTGCTCCGCAACGGGAGAGGCCGCGATGGTGAAAGGCCCGTGCACGGCGATGAAGAGTGGCCCCCGCTTGCCGCAACTGGAGAGAGCCCTCGCACAGAAACGAAGACCCAACACAGCCATAAATAAATAATTCCCATTTAAAAAAAAAAAAAAAAGAGTGAGTTTGGTATTTCTGTTAACACTGGGTGAAGGGACATCTTCCCATTCTCCTAAGGTGTGGTTTTTAATGACACCCGTATACACTGAAGACTTATCTTTTATCATGATTCCAGGTAGAATGAAAGCAAGAACTATTACCATTAGTTCTGTAAATTCCAACCAAACCTGGAAAAGTCACATTGCATGTGAATACTCTTGGTGAGTAATTCCAGCATTATTGGCATCTTCTTTACAGAACTAACTAATGTCTAGTTCTTATCTTTGACTTCCTGAACCTTCTCTTTATCTTCCTCAACAATTATCTTATTGGTCTTTTTTTCCTGCTTAAAGGCCAATTCTTTGGGGTCCCAAAGTCCCTTTGCTACATATGGGTTATGCATAATAGGATGGATGGAAAAGTAGAAAATTCAGTTTAGAAAAGATATATGATTGAGCTCCAAAATTAAAAAACACACATACACAAAAACCCTCCCCCAACCCTACCTAATTTGGCTAATTGTTTTTTCACACTGGATTGACTATTTATACAGTAAAATTCAACTGCATTGTAAGCCTCTGAGGGTTAGGAAAATTTTCCTATGCCTTCATTTTATTTCCATCCCCCCCACTCCAATATTTAGTATAAAGTCTTGTCCTTAGAAAATGTTTAATAAGTGCAGATTAAATTATTATTTATTTACCAAATTGACTGGCTTATCAATATGCCAAGGACATTGTTTGACTTCTCAGACTAGTTGGGGGCTTTCACTGGAGACACAGGGAGGCCCTCAGGGACCATATCATATTTATCTTCATCTCCCTTGCATTGGTTAACCTCATGCTCCACTCAGTGCGCCCTCTAGGTAGATGTTCCATTTCTGTTTATTGAATAAAAATAGCTTCTATTGTTGAGCAATATCTCCTCAATTAAGTTCTGTTATGAGAACTTGTACCACCATATTAAATTAAAAAAACAACACAAAGTTGTTGCTATATGACCTGGCCTTTCAGTATTGAGAATCTAATATAATAATAAAGGGCTATTTCCTTGAGGGTGTAGCATCTCTCTAGCCAGATGCTCATTTTTACATGCACGACAAGCTCCTTAGAGCTAAAATGTTCTCCCTTATCCAGGAGGAGGGAAATGAAAACCACTTACCTGGTCAACATTATTTCATAGGGTGCTGGGGAATAAATCAGGCCTGGCATGACCTTCATTGAAATTTCATATTTATTTACAGAGGTTTGTGCTGATTGCTTTATCTACCGGAGGCTCTTGTTTCCTCTTGTGACTCATAAGTGATGTGGTCCACGCAAACCCGTGTAAATAGAGCTAATATTTCAAGGGAGGTCATGCTATATACACTTCTCCTGAGAATAGATGATGGCTGACTGCTAGGCTAATATGAATTTATCTCTGTGAGGGAGAAGAGGGATTGTGTGGTCCCGAGGGCAGTATCCAGGGTTTGTGACTCCTAAGAGGGCTGAGGTACACTGGATCCAAGTGTGTTTGTGTGGTGGGTTTCTACTTATGGGCAAAGATCAACAAAAGAAAACAAAATAACTCACTCAAGTCTTCAATAGTCTACAAAGTTATCATTGATTTTTCTTAATTTATTTCTGTATAGCTTTTCCTTTGAGCCACTAATTCCAGTGGTCTCCAAAGAAGAGTTTGGACCCACAAGTAAATAGATCTTTAAGCGGGTTGTCGCTTTTAATTCCACTTCCTCTTTTCATTTATCCCACTTTCAGTCCCTCACCACACCTCTCTTTCCCTGCCTTCTAATACGGTTTGCCGGGATTTCTTACACTTATGTAGCTTCTCTTGCCCAATTCTACTTAGGCTTCTATAGTCAGCAGTCCTCCTCATTTACAGCTCAGAGACTTTCCCATACACTTTCAGAGACACCACCCACCTACCTGCACCTACAGGGTGAATGTAAGAAGGCTCCTGCAAAATTAAAACAAGCTTCTCTTAATAAAATGTTTGTGTAAATTATAAAATCCTGTGCACTATGATTTCTTATTTCTGCTTTATGATATATGATTGTATTAAACCTTATAAATGTTATTGATTAAGAAGTCTAGAAGAAAGCTAGATAATTGTATTAGAATCAAGAAATTTAGGGCATTCTGTGGCCTCAGTAAATTGCTGCTTGCTACATGGGATAAAGATCTTGTGTAACTTACAATGGGTTTGAGGAAACAAGACTAACTCTCTGGGAAAAAAAAAAAAAAACCCTGAAAGACATAGTCTGTATAAAATTAGCTGTGTGGTATGGACTTAAGTGACGTTCTAAATATGTACGTGGTCATACCCCTCTCCTTAATGTCATCCTGAAGGATAAAGTCCAGACTCTTTTTGCAACTCTTGGATCCACAAGAGCTTTGCAACCTGGCCCCATCTCATCCTACCAAGCCAGAGAAACCCTGTGTTCCACCTCCACTGGACACATCTGAATCACTATTATATTTATTTGCGGATGAGAAAACTAAAGATAAATAACTTGTGTAAGAGCATAAGGCATATTTGTTGTAGTCATTTGATGTGCAAGGTCCTTTCCAAATGTATTGTCTTATTACGTTTATCTTCTTTCAGCTTGGAATACCTTCCACCACCATCTCCAACTGACAAATATCAGTGCTTCAAATCTTCCCGGAACTGAATGTGTTATTTCCTCCTCTGTGCTCATGTAACACTTGGTTCTACTCCACTGCATTTTTAAGTCATCTCTTTATCTTACACCCGCAGTAGACCATGAGCTTTTTGAGGGCAAATACTGTGTTTTAGTCACTGTGAATTCCCCAGTGCCTAGCACCAGAATGTTTTACAGGTGTTTTAAGGGTGAGTAAATTCTCAGAAAGTGGTTGCATAATCTCCTAAATGAGTAGGGAATGCAGCCACCTCATGAGAACTGAGAGCTACTAAATAGAACCTTCACACTAAAACATCCCCCCTTCATCCTGCCCCTGTAGCAAGAGAATCCCTCGGGGCTAAGGTTGCCATGGTCCTAATCCTGTGACCCATGCAAATTAGTTACTCTTACTTTGATCGTGGTATCTTGTATCATCATTAACTGCATCATTATTTTCAGCAACAGCAGCAACAAGGCACATTTACTATCTATGGGGTCCTGTTCCAGGTTCTGTGGGTAAAGACAGTCAAAAAAAAAAAACAGTCTCTGCCCTGGAGAATCCAATATATAGTAGAAAATAAAAACAAATGTCATATAATGGCACAGTTTTTCATGGAATACTGCTATCTCAAAACACTTTGAAAATGCAGAGTGCTTTGGACAAATGAGGTACTATATTCACTCTCTGGAGATTTACAGTGTACAGTAACATGATAGAAGCTTTTTGTTATGACAAAGGTATCATTTTAACTTTTTAAAAAAATAATTAAAAAATTTTTTTATTTTTTTGGCTCTGTTGGGTCTTAGTTGCGGCACACGGGCTCTTCGTTGAGGCATGCGGGATTTTTCATTGCGGCGCTTGGGCTCTTCATGGCGGCATGCAGGCTTCTCTCTAGTTGTAGCATGCGGGTTTTTCTCTCCCTCGTTGTGGTGTGTGGGTTCTGTAGTTGTGGTGCACAGGCTCCAGAGCATGTGGTTTCTGTAGCTTGTTGCACGTGGGCTCTCTAGTTGAGGCACGCGAGCTCAGTAGTTGTGGCGCACAGGCTTAGCTGCCCCGTGGCATGTGGGATCTTAGTTCCCCGACCAGGGATCGAACTTGCATCCCCTGCATTGGGAGGTGGATTCTTTACCATTGGACCACCAGGGAAGTCCCCACTTTAACTTTTTTACGGAGTTATATACAGCAAAATATGCAGATTTTAAGTATAGAGTTTAAGTTTTGACCAATGATATACTCTTGTAACCAAAACCCCAAAGAATATTTCTATCACTCTAAAAAGTTTTATCATGATCCTTGTCAGTCAATTCTCCTCCTGCTAGCCTGCCCTCTCCCCAGGCAACCACTATTCTGATTTCTACCTCTATAGACAGAGTGGTTTTGCCTGTACTTCACACTTAGTAGACAATCATTTTTTAAATGTAATATTTATCAATATTACACATATTTATTATACTGTAGAATATGCTTTGAAAAATGCTTGGTTATCACTTTATAGCTTTCAATGGATTTGCATATCCATTATCTGATTTAATTTAAAACAGTAATATAAGGATACTGTAAGTGCCAAATGAGTGATTCATACATTGGTTACCATAGGAATTGAGATGAAGACATGCCACTTAGGGTTAGTTTGAATTGGGAAATCTTCCCAGTGGTCATTTGTCAAACTTCAGCTGGACCTTCAGGAGGGGTAGGGCGTAGACAACTGGGGAGAAAAGGAAAGGGAGTTCCCAGATATAGGAACAGGGTGGGCAAAGATTTAACAATGGCAATGTGTATTGTGTATTAGAAAAGCAACAACTGGAAAAAAGTGGTGGGAATAGAGCTGCTCCCCAGCCCTGAGGACGCCTCTGTACACTTGGAGAAGCACTGTGGTTCCAGACCCACATCTGGTGAGATATGCTCCCTGCAAGATCCTCTCAGCTGTGTTTCCTTAGAAGTGCTGAGGTCAGTAAACAACTTTTAAGGACTGAGTTCACCTTGTATTTGAGTTCCTTTTCTTCACACAGTCAGGGATAGTATATTGCTTTTGTTAGAGGAAGTCATGGAGAAGATGTGGCCGCTGGTTGACCCTCAAGCCAGACCAGGGATAACTGGAGGCTCCTCATCCCTCCTCTGTCCTTGGAATGTAACCTCTGTCCACTGTTCCCACAGTGGGAGTCGGGTTCAAGGATGAAGCGCTGAGAGAGCAATGTGTTGTGAGACCACACTAGATGGTGTACATCACTGAACCTGTTTAGGCCTCTCTATAAACTCTTAACATTCTGACAGGTGGGCCGGGATCTACTCTTCTTGAGGCACCCAAGACAAGCCTCCAGTGTAAGTTCCCTTCATCTTAAGACCACCAGCACCAACCTGGAATGGCTGCCTCTTTCTTGGGTCTCTCCTTGCCTTCCATGTAGCGGGGCCAGTTTCGAATTTCACCGAGGAACTCCTGAGGTTGACAACCAACAGCTATCAACAAAACTTTCTTCATGTTCATTGTTCTTTCAGTAAATTATAATGGAGAGGGAAATTGCTCACAGCTTTGTGCTTTAATTTTATCATAGGGAAAATGTTTGCAAGGATTTCTCACGTCTTAGAGCTGATAGGGAGACCCCGTCTTCCTGGGGTGGTTTCTTTTCCGACCCTCTCTATCTTCTCTAGTCCCAGGGCTGTCCTCCCAGGGCACTCAGCTCCCTGCTCAGACCTCTCCAGTATTCAGGCGAGGGTGGTGTTAGGGTAAAGAGCTGTGAGAAAAATGCACATCCACTGATGACCAACAGGTAGCTTTCTTGGCCAGATACCCCCTGGTTCCCAGAGAATTTATCTCCTAAAAAATAGTTAAGATTTTTTGTAAGTAATTTGTCCAATAGGATCATATCATTTATGCTGAATCACAGACTCTAACAAGTTTTAGACAGGACCTGAGGCATGTGGTCTACTTACAATTGTTTTCCATTATTAAAACTAGTGGTAAAGAAAGCAGAAGAGAACACACACACAATTACAATGGGGTAAGCAACATGAGAGAGGTGCTGTCTTAAATAGCGGGAAAGAGAGAAATGGATACTAAGTAGGTTTATTTCTTGACAAACTAAAAATTAGTACAGGCATCTTTGGCAACGGCTTGCTTTTCTGCCTTTCACAACTTACCCACCTTACCCACCTTTGTGCCCTCTTATTACTTCTCCAAGTACTTTGCACCCACACTGCCCCCTCATGTGGTGGGAGCAGCAGAGAG
Source organism: Eubalaena glacialis (assembly GCF_028564815.1). Lineage (NCBI taxonomy): Eukaryota > Metazoa > Chordata > Mammalia > Artiodactyla > Balaenidae > Eubalaena > Eubalaena glacialis. The sequence goes on from NC_083730.1 coordinate 36,201,498, forward strand.
CAGACCATGAGAAGATGGGATGGGTGGTCATTTTAGATGAGGTTCCTGCCATGTCCTCTATTCATCTATTACTAGACATGAGAAATGTGCATAAATCATAACATATTAGAAACCTTCCATATTATGTGTCCGTCCACCCTAATTTCACAGACAAGGGAATGGGCATAAAAATGAAGTGCCTTTTCAAACTCACAGTGTGTTAGCTGTGGGACCAGGGCTAGCACGCAGCTTCCTGTCTCTTTCTAATTTATATCCCTTTACCCTGCACCCTAGAAATAGAGTCAGTGGGCTTCGTTCATGGTTTGCTACCCAGGGGACGTATTGTTCCCTCCCTCTGGAACTCCATCCCTCCACCCTCCACCTAGCAGAACTCTCCTCATCCTCTACAACTAAGGTAAAATATGACTTCTTCATGGAAATCTCCCCCTTAGTTCCAGGCTGCCTGCCATAGTCTTGAGTAGGGCCCTGCCCATCTTCAACACCCCCTATACTTCCAATTACTTGTTCACTGTCTGTCCTCCTTGTCCAACTGGGAGCTGCATGAGGGCACAGATCCTGACACATAGCTTATGTTCAATGGATATGTGTTGGCTGAATGAATGAATACAGATTGAGCCCTGAGGTAGGCCTGTGTGTTTCACTTTCACAAAGACACACTGCACATGACATACAGGCATATTGTTGTGATTCAGGTTTTTTTTTTTTTTTAATTTGTTTTTTGTTGTTGCAGGCAACTCTGACTGAAGAAAATGTAAAATTTAATGGAAAGCTATTGCTAACTCACAGAGAAGGCTGAAGAACTTGGAAGAGGATGGGAAGTGAGGCAGCTCTGAGGAGCAGAAATGGTAATGACTAGAACAGCTCATAGTGGGGAGAGCTGGGCCAGGGGTCACGACTATAATAAGTAAATTCCTACATTTAAAATCTCTGTCACTGTGAACAAGTTACACGTATCAGGGAAGGATCACCCAATTAGCACAGGTTGAGTCTGCTCCTTGGCCAACAGAGGAAAGTGTACATTTCTCAAAAGAAGATCCTATTAGGGAAGAGGAATGAATAGTGAGTGACTGAGATAGAAAAACAAAGTAAGACACATGTCCATTCCATACATACCTTGATGAACTGCGTCAAGTCTGTCTATGTTTTCACAGAATGGGTGCAGTGCCCCCCAGCACTCTGGGTACCTTTCACACAGGGTGCAGTTTTGTCAAGAGTCTGCCTTCTTAGGGTGTGTGAGCTCCTGGGGCCTGACAGATAGTTGGTACTTGATAAATGTGTGCTGAGTGAATGAAAGCATGGATTATAAATAGGTGAGGCAGAGATCATCAGAGACAGCTCTCAGAGGAGAATCAGAGCCAGAGATATCCTGAGGTAAATGTGGACAATAATAAGCCTTTGACTTCAGGTGTATATTCAGTTCTCAAATATTTCTCACAACAACCTTGTAAAACAGGTAGGACAATTATATTCCTATGTTACTGATGAAGAAATTAGACAGTGAGATTAAATAATTTATCTGGGTCACAAAACCAATTATTTGCAAAACTGGGATCAGAATATAGGTCACCTGTCTCCTACTCCAACGCTTGAGAAAATGGTTGAGTGATTTAAAAAAAAAATTTTTTTAATCCAGATGTTTGGTGATGGATGATAAGTCAGAGATAAGTATGGGGTTTTGTAAGGGAACCAAGGAAGCCTGAGGACACATGAAAATAATGAGCAGTATGGAAATGAAACAACTGAGAAGTACCATGTTTGTGTGTGTGTGGGTTGTGAGAATGGGGGCAGAGGGCAGGCTGTGTGTATGTTTAAAGTGGAACATTTGGGCAGAGGTACTCTTGGAAAGAGGAATCTCAGAGAGGGAGTAAAGAAATAAGAATACTGGGGAGTCTTCTGAAAGTTCCACCTCATTGCTCCAGTCTTTGAGCATTAAGGTTTTTTGGTTGTTGTTATATTATAACATATATATTTATATATATATAAAAAATATATATATATTATATTTTAAGGAATTATTATTGAAATGGATGCTTTTGTTGTTTATATTATATAATATGTCCCCCAGCAGGAACAGCAGCAACAACAATAACAACAGGAAACCAATACAGTTATTAAAAAGGAAGCTTTGTGTTCTTGGAGAAACAGTTTATGAAAAGAGAGGACTCATCAAACACATATTCAAGATATTTTAGATTGAGTAGTCACGTGGAGCACAATTATTGCTGTGGGATACAGGATACTTGTGAACACCTTGAATATGGACACAAGACCTTGAGAGGGGACAAGGAAAGTTGCTAGTGTCCCCACAGCACAGTTTGGGATCCTCAGACTCTCGTGGATCAGGAAAAATGTGGAGCTTTGCACTAGAGGTTTATGTGGGTGGGTCACCTCACCCCTTATTGTTGTTTAGACAGCACCTGCCATTGTGGATGGATAATGATATGTAGTACCTTCTCAACTCCCAGCTTTGGTAGGTGAAACAGAAAGCATTTTATTTCAGTTTATTTTCCAGACAACTCATTCTCGACTCCCCATTCTGGGTTATACTTGTCATCTCTAAGCATTACTTAAAAATTTAGATTCTTATTCAGGATTGATCCCTTGAGGATTAATCTACAATGGAGAAGAACAAAGGGTGCTGTTTCCTAATTTCCACCTGAAACTCCAACGTGAATGTTTATTTTGGTAAATTAACTTCTGTATGTAAGAGAGAAAGGAGAAGAGCTAGAAAGAAGTGAGGGCAATGCCTACTGTGAGCCCTAATTCTCAAAAATGGGAGAAAAACAGTGAGCAAGGTCTTCAAAAAATTAAAAATAGAGCTACCCTATGATCCAGCAATCCCACAATCACACTCTAGGTATTTATCCAGAGGAAGTGAAATCTTGACCTTGGAGAGATATCTGCACCCCCCACGTTCACTGCAGCATTATTCATGATAGCGAAGATGTGGAAACAACCTAAGTGTCCATGGATGGATGAATGGATAAAGAAGATGTGAGATATATATATATACACACACACACACACACACACACACACAATCATTTCCTTTGTGACAAACATGGATGAACCTGGAGGGCACCATGCTCGGTGAAATAAGCCAAACACAGAAAGACAAATATTACATCATCTTACTTATATGTGGAATCTAAAAAACTCAGACTCACAAAAACAAGGAGTAGAATAGTAGCTTCCAGGGGCTGAAGGGTGGGATAGATGTTGGTCAAAAGGTACCAAGATTCAGTTTTATGGAACAAATAAGTTCTGGAGATCTAATGTATTGCATGGTGACTATAGTTAATAATACTGTCTTGTTTACTTGAAATTTGCTAAGACAAACGTGTTCTTACTACAAAAAAAAAAAAAGTATGTGTGAGGTGATGGATGTGTTAGTTTGATTGTGATACTCATTTCACAATGTATACATATATCAAAACATCATGTTATATACCTTGATTGTACAAATACAATTTTCATTTGTCAAGTATACCTCAATAAAGCTAGACAAAAGTATTGGAGCAAGCAGATTCTCAGTGAAGATATTCCTGGAAGCAAAAAGGTCAAGGAAAAGGCAAGGAAAAAAGAAAGCCAGAGGCAAATGGGGACCTCAGCATGAGGTGGACATGACCTGTAGGCAATAGTCCTTGATGGAAAAGGGACCCCAAAATATCCTTCAGCTAGAATAGAAAAAGGAAATTATCAAACTCCAGTCCCATTGGATCCTTGAGACACTCACCTCACAGAGACTAAGCCATTCGTAGGAGCTGGGAGAATGGGAGGGAGGAATGGAGAAAGAAAAAGAGAGAGAGAGAGAGAGGGAGAAAGAGACAGGGACAGAGAGACAGAGAGAGAATGTCAGGATTCATTGACAACAGCTTATTCAGAGGTTCAGCTTTAAAAAAAAACTGTTCCATCATTTGGCAGTTTGGAAGTCTGGTAACTAGTGTAAAGAAGGAAAAAAAAAAATCAACATTTAAAACTGGTGAGTTTTACTTTCTTCTCTCACTTCTTTTAGCTCCCCCCCTAATTTTTCTGAGGCAGAAAAAGAGGAAAGTCACATATCTCCTAAAATTCTTGCAGACTGTAAATGTAAAGAGTAAAGGATTTCTGAGATGTATGTTTCATCTTTCTACAGAGAGCAAAAATTAGCATTCAGCCTCCTTGTTACAAGTCCCATTTTGATCTTTTTTTAATTGCCAGTGAAAAGTAATGAAGAACAATTCTAATTTAGCCACGAAAATCCTACAAATGATAAAAAAAGGCTGAGCTGACAGGTACGCTGAAAATGGTCATGTCTTTCCTCTCACTTTGAGTCTAACTACAGCTAATAATGGTCTAGAGTCATCCTTTGAACTGCTCGTGGTGTCTTTCATCTAGAGTTCAAAGCCTTTACAAACAATAAATAATTAGGTCTTACAAAAGTCCTAAAGCAGGAACACGAGAATTACACTGTACCCATTTTACAGTTGAATAATGGACCACTAAGGACCCAGAGCTGGCCACGGAAACAGTCTTCTCTGAGGCCTCTGTCCCTGACTGCTTCCTCTCACTTTGTGCACCTTTCAACCTCCCACACCCTCCTGGGAAAAGGCTCCCTCCACATCATCACTTTTACACCATGTCAAACCCACAGATTTAAGTGTCTTTCCTCCGCCTTCCGTTTTCCATTTCTGACCATTGTCTCTTTTGTTTGCTCATGTATTAATTGTCTTTGCTGCTTTGCGAGAATTATGACATCTCTGATGTACCCTGCACTTAACAAATAAGAGTAGGGCTTCTACTCCCTTCTGAAAAAGTTAATAAGTGTTTCTGGTTATCTCCTATGTCTGCAGCAGTGATCCGGGCACTGCAGGAGTTACAGAAAGAGCATAAACTGTAGATCCTTCCTTGGAGAAGTTGCAGGACAAGACTGATGCCTAGGGTATAGCAAGGAAACATGTCCTGCACTTAAGGCATCATTGTGTGTCACCCAAGTTGTAGGGACACAGGAATTCAGAAGAGGCTGGGAGATTCAGACAGGATTCTTGGAGGAGCTTGCGTTTGTTGGAAGTTCTGAAGACAAGGTGAGTAGAAGATTTGGGAAAGGCATTCCAGATCTAGGGCCAAAAGATGCCCTAGGGTGAGGGGAAGTCAAGTTGTTAGAGGGTGATTACAGATGAATAAAATTAGAGCACACATAGTAGCTCCTCAAGAAAATGGGGTGTTCAACTGACACATGGAGTAGCAGGTACTGAGCTCAGTGCAGCCCTTTTCACAGCAATTGGAAACTCAATCTAGTAACCTGCAGAGGAGAGTTTTGACTGTCAAGCAAACTAAAGGTAACTTTTCTTAATGAAATTCTTTATCCTCATTTTATTTTAACTTCACTCTTATGCTGGGAATCTTGAAACTCCTTTCATGTGTCTGGAGGCAGAGACAGGACTCTGCTCTATATCAGTATCTGTAAATATAAAGCAGTTGACCAGGGTTTACATGTAAATAGAATGTTCCCTGTCAGGGCTTGGTTCAGTGCTGCCTTTGAGGAGGAGATGACATATGAGCTGAGCTTGGTTATAGGCTGATGGAGAGCAGGGCATGCATGGGTCATGGGAGGAATGGGATAAGGAGGTACAATGTGGCAGTAGGAGGTGGTTATATGTAGGAATATGTAGCAGTTTTCAGAAACTTTTTCTATCTTCATTACTTCATTCCATCCTTCTGACATCTTAGGAAGTAGGCATGGCAGGTTTTATTATCCCATTTTACAGATGAGGAATGTGAGAGATAGTGTTTAGTTTGTTCCTACAGGTAATATAACTATCTAACAGCAATTTAGGTGTAGAATCTAAGGGCCCTCAGTTAGTGAGCTGTGTCAGGCATCAAGCAGGGAAGGGTAGTGGAGAGACCTGGACCAGTCAGGCATCAGGAGATGGTGTTTCTCTTCCTGACTCTAGGAGTGAAGGAACAGCCAAGAATCCAGGAGGCAAAACTGGTCCAGACTCTGTCGGATGGGTCTCTGGTTGATCTAGTATTTTAACAACGTTTCCCTGCTAGACAGGGAACTTAATGCAGGGCCACGCACACAGTAGGTGTTCCATAAATGTTTGTCGATGCTGTGGACGCAGCACAACTGGCTCACAGCAGGCCCACCATGCCTAATCACCTCAGAAAGGACTGGGAAGAGATTGAAAATAAAAACTTCATCAATAATAGAATCTGTTGTTTTTCCTTCTCTGCCCAGGGAGATTTTGTTGCATTTCCAGTATTTTTTTTTTTTTTAACATCTTTATTGGAGTATAATTGCTTTACATTTCCAGTATTTTAAGATGGGAATAATTTTCACAGTGGCAGGTAGAGCTGGTGAGATGCTGCTTTAATACAAAGAAAATGCTAGAATAGAATTTAAGAATATTAAGAAGGGATTTGGTTTCTGACAGAAATATTAGCTGTAAAGTCTGGTATGAAGATTTTAGAGAAATTTAATTAAAATTTAATCTTCTTTCTAATTAAAGTTTCCTTTAATTAAACTTAAAATTAAATTTGCTTTAATTGGAGGAATTTAAAGGGTATTACCTTTTGAGTGTCAATCATTACAGAAAAAAATTTTGCTGCTTTGTCTAGTTTAAAATGAGGATTGGTGTCAAATTTCCAGAAGAGTAATAAAAATATTATATTTAAATAGAAATCAGCACTCCTTGGTGTTTGGCTCCCCATTTGCCTGGTTCAGAAACATTTGGCTTGAATTGTGGTTTCCCTCTGTGTGGGGGACCTCTGGAGAAGGTCAGGTTTAGACCATCAGGGACCTTAATATAAGAGTCCTGTATTTCTTTCTCCACTACTCAGGCTCCCTGGGGAGCTGTCTCCCTTTTGGCTGGATTGCTCTAAGCCTCCCTCATGCCTGTTTTGAAGAACCTTAATCAATCCATAAATCCGGGGAAATGGTTGCCTCTTGTCTTTCACTGTGGCTCCAAGCCCCATTCATGTCCATTCTGTCCTCAAAGACTTTTCATGTAATATATTAGAATCCTTTCAAGTCACAGACATTATCACTGCAAAAACTGAGGTGGAAGGAGAGTTAATTTCTTCTCCTGGGATAGCTTCCTCTTATGACGTCACCATTTCAAATGACAGCATCTCAAAAAGAGGTGCTTCATTCTTTCTTTACATCCATATCTGTTACCAAATCCTTCATGGTAGCTAACACAGCCATGGCTTTAGTTTAGCTCCTTATCTCATCCCTAGATGGATGAAGGCAACAACCTCTAACAGGTTCTGTCTGCTCCCCATTCTCCCTCTGATCTATCCTGCATGCTACTGCCAAGTCATCTGTCTGAGAATACTGCTCTGTATCTCCCGAATAAACTCCAAACTTCTAACCCTCACATTCAAGCCCTCCAACAGTGGGCTTCAACTCACCTTTTCCACATTCATCTCCTTCAACATGACTTTGCTAACACACTTAGTCTGCTCCCACCATGCTAGTTACTCACTGCTCCTTAAACACACCAAGCTTCTTGGCTTCCATGCTTTTTTCCACACCATTCCTTCCAGCATAGAACGTTTTCTCTTTCTTCAAGATCCTGATGAAATTCCAAGTCATCTACAAATCAGCCCCTTATCAGTCTGGCCTGGCGTGATGGCTCATTCCTCTGTAGGCCTGTAATGTTTATTCCGTGTACTAACATTCACATCCTTTATTCACATGTATTCTGTATTTGACAATTTCTGAAACTTGGAATGTGTTATCTTCTCATTTGATCACCAAAGCCAGCTGTGATGTTTGTCACAGAAGTATGATTATTCATTTTCATATCTGACCAATATGAGGTTCTGAAGGGTTTTGGCTTCATCAAGATCTCATAACTAGTGAGTGATAGAGTGAGGATTAGAACTCAGGTTCTCTCCTGACTTATTTCTGCAGGTTTACTGTAACTTTTTCTCCATCTGTAAGGTTTCCTGCAAAACTTTGATTTTTGCCTGTTCTGTTCAAAATAGTTTAAATACTTCAGAAGATAGAAGGACAAAGACCTTTTAAGAACTCAGATTTGAAGACTGTTGGGACTTGCTGAGCTAGTTATAAATATAATCTTTTGCTATTTTATTCAAAGTAAGTATGACACAAATAAAGATCTTCAAAGGAGGATAAATGACCAACTGCCTACTGATTTGTCATCACTAATGTACAGATACAATCCAGAGGGCATCCTTCTCTCAGTTTTCTTCCCTATTTCTTCCCTTCCTCTCTCCCTTCTTTCTTCCTTTCTTCCTTCCTTCTTTTGGAAAAGAACTAGAGTAATTGCAGTAAAGACACAAAATGCTGCAAGACAAAGAATGTTGTGGTTAAAGCAGTAGGTAAAATGGACTAGGCTTTTAGGATATAAAATTAGAATTCAGAGCTGGTGCTTATATTTTCCTTTGGATACTTTGAGCCAACAAGATTCTTTATGTAGCTGTGAAGTGTAGAGCAGGGCAGCCAGAGCACAGATGCTGAGGCGGAGGCTCCACTGAAGTCTAGGCAGGTGTATGTGTTGAGGTAGCCCCGGAGCCCATGGAGCAGTCATTTTACTTTAACAGGAATCCTTAAAATGCTAAGGGCCTACTGTATTCACCTCTCCCTTCAAAAGCAAGTGTCCTCAAGCACTTCTTGTGTAGATGCTGGAGCTTCTGCTCTGAATGTTGAGTACAACAGAACCTGCTCTCCTGCCATTGTCTAGACCAAGGAATGGGCTCAGCCAAGGGCAATCATGGACAGGCTGGACCTACAGGGACTAGCCACCATACTTTGTGGAATAAGGCATGTTCCATATGAGTTGGCAATGAATCAATCCAACCAGATAGACTCTCTTGGGGGGATGGATGCTATAGGCACATAAAGTTGGTGGCTCCCCTGAGGTTATGATGAGTCCTGGAGTAGACAAACTGCTTTCCTTGAAGGTTAGAAGTTCTGGGACCCAAAATGGCTCTACTGTCCCTCAGTCAGTTGCCTCGCTGTCCTGCTTCCCTTTGTGACCATACAATAAATGATCATTACAGAAAGTATCTGAGCATGTCTTTTTTTTTTGCAATTTTGCAAACCAAGTTCCTGATTATGTCACTTGATGTCTCAAAATCTTTCAGAGTTCTGGATCCAGTACCTTTAAAATTATGAATGATCCAGCCTGTTTTTGAAGACTGCCTGTCACTTAGCTACCCTTCCAAACATCCCTCTATGACTTTCTACATCAGGAGTCAGTAAGATTTTATTGTAGAGAGTAAGATAGTTAACATTTTAGCCCCACAGTCTATATTGTAACTATTCAATTCTCTGAAAGTAGCCATAGACAATACAAAATGAATGAGCAAGGCTGTGATCCAATAAAACTTTATTAATGGACACTGAAATCCATGTGAGTTTATATATTTCATGTAATTTTTACCTGTCATGAAATATTCTTCTAGCAAAATTTTTCGACCACTTAAAAATGCAAAAACCATTCTTCAATCAGCAGCTCTACAAAAACACTTGGTGAGCTAGATTTGGCCCAGGGTCTAAATGTACCAGCCTCATCCTCCCCATAAGATGATGTGTTCTTGTCTTACTTGGTCCTTTTATCCCCTAGGGATAACTCTTGTTTTATCACTTCCACATCTTGTTGATGTTGGTCTTTCAAACTGAAAAATCTTGTCTAAGTCCAGATTTGTCAAAAGTCTGTCTAATATTAAAAATCTACCTCAAATAGAGAATTGAAATGAAATTCCAGATTTCCTATTTTCAGGACATACTAGGAATAGGAGGTGGTTAGGACTTTGAAATCAGAGTATCTGGGTCTGAATTCCAGTCTGACTGCTTACTAACTCTGTCATCTTGGGCAACCTAATCTTATTAAGCTTCATCTGAAAAATGAAGATAATAACAGTTCTCAAATTGTAGTTCATAGGGCTATTGTAAGCAGATAAAGAGCTTAGCACAGTGCCTGACCAGGATGAAGTAATCTGTTCATGTTAGTAGTTGTCAGCTCTTTGTCCTGGGTCCTGTGCTAAATGGTGTAACTATCCTTCTGCAGTGTAAAGAAACAATTTTGCAGTGAGAAGAAACACAATGCAATATGCTTTGTTTTAGCAAATGTCTTCATTCTTACATGTGTATTCTAATCTTCTCCACTTCATTTGGAAATAACTTAAAAGGACAAATTTATTTTTTTCCCTCTCTTGTCTGTGCTTAACTTCACAAGGAAATGTAATTTTCTCTTTTCTATTTTTTTTCTTAATTTTAGGTTTTTTATATGTGGTGATAGAATTAATGTAGTTTCTTCCTTTAACAAAAATTTATTCTCTCAAAGACTTATCCTACCATCCCATCTTGGTTTGGGTACTAGAGCCATCAATTTATATCAACCCAGCTCTAGGAATAATGTTGGTTTATTAATTCTTTTTTGTAGAGTATAGAAGCAGGGCTGAGAAACTCTGCAGAAAGAATTTATTTCCTTTCACTTTCCTTTTGATAAAGTGTAAAGAATATCAGGTAATTAAGAGTAGGAGGGTAAGATATATATACATTTTAAATTTAGACTCATTTTAAACCATGTCAGGTACAAGCTGGAAACCAGTTTAAACTTTTTGAATTCAAGTGTAGTTTTTCATAGTCAAAGATATTTGCTTTCTATGATTACTTCATCTATCATTTCACTCATTCAGGGCCTTTAATGAACATTTAGAGAACACCTTAGCTAGATTGCCTAGGGGAAAGAAGATAAATGACAGACTGTCATAATTAACTCAAGTACCTTCCAGGCCAGGAGAGCACATAGCCACCCAAACAATGAGCTATCACATCAGGCAGAGTGAGGGGCCCTGGGGTTAGGCACACAGCCACCTGTTTGGGAGGATGGAATGCCTAACAGTGATGATGCCCCGGGGAATAGGCTCAAGGGAGGTTAGATTGGTCTGAGGAGAGATAAAAGGCTCTCCCAGCTAATGGAAAGAGCATGAGGAGCATGAGTGTGGGGGTGTGTGGCAAGTTCCAGAAAAAACAAAACCAAAAAAAACCAATGGTTTGTGTGACTAGAGGGATATAATGAGAGACGGGGCTGAGAAATCTACATCCACCATTGTAAAGCTCATGGTATCCTTGCAAAGACATAGCTATCTTTGTAGGAGGTGAGGAAACCCAATTAAAGATAATAATTATCTTTTCAATTTAGAAAGTGTCCAGAAAACCTTATTTATAGAATCAGATATGGATATACAAAAATTCCTGATTTTCAATAGTAAATTATGGAGATTATCATCAGCAAAAGACAATTTCTAAGAATGAAGCCCATAGTTTTTGAAAGGCATTGACAAGTCATCTCATCCCCACTTCAACTCAAAGGATTGCAAAAGCTTAGAATAGAAAAAAAAAAGAAAAAAGGTCCACTGATCCAGTATTTCCAACCATTTTTTAATGTGAGGATTCCTTAAAAATGTTATAACATTTCCCAGATTCTCCACATAGTAGTTGCATTCACTGATTAAAAAAATAATAATTACAGAAAGTAGTTATGAATTTAGTGACACTGTTAAATAAATCTGAATCTTATTCATCTCTGCATCTATATTATGTTGAAGAATAAATGTCATAAAAGTGTGTGTGTAAAATATATTATTTATTCAGGCTATAGCCAATGCTAGTACCCACTAGATTTGTGACCTCCTTTCCTTGAAGAGAAAAGTGTCCTTCTGTATCCCAGTCTCTATGCCTGTTGCCTTCCCTGAGTCCCATAAGTGGCTTGCTGCTTAGTTAGCTTGTGGTAGAGTCCGGACAAGACCCCAGAATGTTTCGGTTAAATTTAGCTTTGACTGATCAAGCACTTCCTATGTGTTCAGTATTGTGCCCAAACTCTGATAGGCTCAGAAGAGAACCAGAAGGTGGATGCCTGCTCTCAAGGAGTTTGTGGCTTAATTGTTGTCGCTTATTGGGGTATCCTTTCTATGGTACATTATCTTGTATTATCAGTTTGCTCTGTAAGGATTCAATATGAATTAATGATGTAGATCAATGAATGGTAGAAACATTGGAAAAAAGGTTTTGTGTTTTTTTTGAACCATGGAAACTTCAAAGATGACATTTCAGTTTACACACTTTCCATTCTACCTCTTCTGCAAACACTGTACCCATGACTTCAGGGACAGCTTTGCTCCAGCTCACCACCAATTCCTGCAAGGGGTGCTTGGGCAGTGACATTACTTTTCCTCATTCATCATTCTTTTCCTCACCAAGGATCACTTTGAGTGTTGCTATGTTGGAACTCAAGGAAGGTACAAGAGCAGTGTTGAGTTGTCTTGATGAAGTTGGGTGAAGCTTTTATGGACTCAGGAACAGACATTAAATGAAACTTGATGGAAAATCACTTCTAAATAGTTATTGAATCAGCAAATTATGCAGTGGTGAAAGTGGCATGGGACTAGATGCCTGAGGACCTAGCTTTTCTTTTTGAATTTTCAGTTCCTTCATCTGAATGGTGGTTTACCAAAGTAGTGAAGAGCATGGGCACCAGAATGAGACCAGTGAGGTGCAAATCCCAATTCTCCTCCTTACCAGTTTCACGGCCTTGTTCTTTGATGTCTATGTGTGTCAGTTTCCTCATCTGTAAAAGGCTGTAGTTCATGTGCTTGCATCCTATGCTAGCTAACACATAGGAAGCACTTAGTCCAAGCCTATCACACAACATTCAAAAAAGTTAACTATTACTATGTGCTGTAAAATAATAAATTTTGGATTCTCTGATATTTGGAGCTGGAACAGTGGCATTGGTTGAGTTTGAATTCTGCTTCTGTCACTTTCTAACTGTGAGACTTTAAATAAATTCTTTTTTTCTTATTTCTCTAAGTCTCAGTCTCTTCTGTAAAGTGGGAACAATAATAACTATTACCCTATTCAAAAGATTAGATGAAATGATGACTTGCATTTCTTAGCACACTCTCTGACAGAGTTTCCATGGACAATGATTGGTACTCATTTTAATTTATAGTAGTATTTGATGATTGTGCTTTTGGGACATATTTATGATTGACTACTATGTAGAAGATTCAATGCTGAAAGTTTTGAGGAATAAAGTGTTCTCTGTCCTCAGAGAACCTACTAGTTAGCTACAGAGGTAAGAAACACAAATCACTAATAATGTACAAGTGAAATATATGTCATGCAAAAGATGGTACAAGACAAGATATGATTAACCGTCAAATGTCTTTTGAGTTCAAATAAAGCAAAGACCCAGCAAAGACCCCTGATTCTGTGATAAACCAGGACTCTATCATAGAAACGTATTTTTGGAAGATGGCAACAAGCCACATTTTACCTCTCACAAGTGTCAGGGATTCTTCATCAAATGTACAGAAAAGTCAGCAGCAGTTTTTCCTCTGGTCAAAGTCTGAGAAGGACATATGTCCAAACTGGGAAACCTGCCATTCCAATGCGCTGACAAAATCAGAGCCTTTGTGTAGAATGTCACTTCTGGTTTACTTTGTGTGCTTTGTGGGGTTCATCTTTGATGACTCTGCCACTGCAGTTCCTGTCATTTCCTCAAGGAAGTTATCCTGCAGTTTCATTGACTCTTGGTTAGAACTCTTCCGTTGCAATAGGGCATATACTTACTTTCCCTGAATCCCCCATTTCATTGTTCTCCTGGATGGCACAGAACTATTTTCACCTCTTTTGGGACTTTAATATTTGCCCACGGTTCCCTCCCCAGCCCTACCACCCCATCTCCACAGCTTAGCGTGGGTACTAAAATAAATGCTTCCGATGTAAATGCTAAATCACTAGTTTATTTTTAAAGACTGTGTGCTGGGAGAATTGAGAAAGGAACAGGAAAGGGCTGTTGATATAGAGAAGCGGATTGCAAGCCTGGGGAGGTGAATGACCGCGTGTCTGGTGAACTACCTGCCACGGTGCTCAGCTGACGAGGAGGGGAGAAATGGCAGGAGTCAACAAGAGACCAATTAAAGTCTGACCTCTTCCTCGGCGTGGGTACTGGCTGCAGGGATCTGGGCCAGGCGGGTGGCCTCTAACTGCCTCTCAACCTCTGCGACGGGTTTAGAAGCTTCTGTTCTGAAGTTAGATGAAGGGGGGTAGAGAGGCATGCTGGAAAGAGAACAAGGCTCGAGAATGGTTTTCGATAACATGCCCTCTACCCAGCCCCCCGCCCACCTCCCCCGAAGCAGAGCATGAAGATGACTAAACCCTTCAGGGGACAAAAGCAAGCAGAAGGTATTGGGAGGAAAAGGTGCAATGGAGCAAACTGGGCATTGCCAACTTATTTTAGAGAACAAGAAGGAAGAATTTTCAAGGACAGAGCGTGAGAAGCAAAAGTAAAAGCAAATATACATCCTGCAAACACACCACACACCACACACACAAACACGCCTTGCTCAGAGGTTCTCGGAGGTTCCGTGCAGCAGGATTGACAGGTCCTTGTCTGCAGGCTCTCTTTGTCACCCAGAATCTATCAAACAGGCAGCGGCGAGAAGGCACGTTGCTGGAATGACACTGTTAATGATTAAGAACCTTCTTGTTGAGTTTAGCTTTCCTGACAAACTGGTGTTATCATAATTAAATACACAAACCTCCCTCCTACCCTTCAAATTACCTTTACATGAGATTATTTTTTTTCTGTTTGCTTCAGTTGCTCCTGGCACCTCTCCCCTTGAACTCCTTCCTCCAAGAAAAATTTCGGCAGGATTCAGGACTTTTTTTTCTTTCCTGAAAAACTACCTTATCTCCTTAGTTCTGCTGGATTGTTGAGTATATCCAACACCATTGTGCTAGAGATTTCTCAGGCTGGCCATGGCACCTAGAGTCAAGGGTGAATATGGTGCCAGGCCACTACCAAACTTTCTGAAATTGCATGCCTTGGCTCTAAGAGCTTCAACCTCATCATTAATTAGTCCTGCATTTTGACCCTAATACGTAGGCGTGTTATAGCATAAATTAGTGAGATGATTGATGTTGTAATTTTAAAACAAGGACCTTAACTTCTAGTTACTCCACTCTTCAGACTTATTTCCAAGTATTTTCCAACATGTTCCTTTTTTTTTTTTTAACTTCTTAATTGGAGTATAATTGCTTTACAATGGTGTGTTAGTTTCTGCTTTATAACAAAGTGAATCAGCTATACGTATACATATAACCCCATATCGCCTCCCTCTTGCATCTCCCTCCCACCCTCCCTATCCCACCCCTCTAGGTGGTCACAAAGCACCGACAAACATGCTCCTTTTGATAGAATAAGGATGGTTTCTCTGAAGTCCAAACATTCTGGTCTCCTGACCTTTGTTCGTTATAGTTCTCTGCTTTACCAAGCCCCAAATCAAGGTCTGCCTCTTCTAGGAAACCTCTCTGCCTATTTTTATTCTAGATGGTCTTCTATCTCCAAATCTATCTATCTGTCTATCTGTCTATTTATTTAAATAGACTCTATTTTTTACAGCAGTTTTAGGTTCACAGCAAAATTCAGTGGAAGTTACAGAGAATTCCCATACACTCCTTGCCCTCACAACTGCACCTGATTTATTTTTCATTTATTCAGAATAGTCTTATATTTTTTGAGGGTTTGTGTGTGTGTGTGTGTGTGTGTAAGTGTTATCTTCCCATTAGGGAGTGCAGGAGTCTTGTCTTCTCTCCAAGTGTCCAGGGTGATCCCAGTGCATAACAGGATAATAAGTGCTCAAAAATGACAAGTTGCTTGATAATGCAATTGTTTTACCCTAGTGGTAGGAAAGGTAAAAATTTGTGGCACATTCTTTTCTTGTATCTTTCTTTTCAATGTTGTTGTTTTTTATAATACGCTGGAAATGATAAATGAATGGCTAAATGTTCATAATGTACAGTATTTCTATCCATATTAAGTCTCAGGGTAGATACCAACCCTGGTCTTGGTTAATCATTTGAAGTAGAAAGCTTTTTGTCACAAGCATACCTATTGCACAAGGAACCATGTAGGTGGTTCTCTTCAGATTGGTCCATCCTTTCCCATTTTTGGAAAAGGAACTTCAACAGATGGTCCATTTAGGTTAGAGGGATTCCTTTGTATACCCATGATTATGCCAAGTGAAATGAAAGATTTCAAAAAACTTTTTGATACCTACTTCCTCACTTGAACAGACAACTTTAATCTATTTATGCACAGAATGGAGAAAAACTCACTCATCTAAGAACCTATGACTAAGGATATTGAAAGGTAACTAATATGATGCACTCACAAGAGTAGGATCGGAAATTAACTAATTTTTGAATCTTATGCCCCAAATGAGGTAAAAAAATCCTCTATCCAGATAGCTGTTTTTTTCAGAGCTGAAGTTCGTGAAGTAAGTCCTTAAAATCATATCTGTTCACCTTATGTGACGGGAAGGAGAGGCGACTTCTGAAGCAGGGTGATTGAAATGGAAATACATTCAAATAAATGGACTCTGGAGCTCCACTTTGTTCTAAATAACCTCTACAGTAAGTGATCAGCTTATTTGAAAGTATGATTGGTGGGCTATTGGGGCAAGGCTGTATCTGATTTTTTTTTTAATCATTAGTCTATCTTCCCTTTTTGTTCAACCTTTTGGAATAAGGTCTTACGCTTGGGCAGAACAGGGGGTGGGGGAGCTGAGGCTTCAAAGGACACTCTGCACCTGTTTCTAATGGGTTTTCAAGTGCATCCTTCTCCCCTTGGACTATGTCTCTTTCAGAACACCTAGATTTGAAATTTGTTATATTATTGCTAGGTGGCCAGAAACCAAGGAATGCCATAAGCACCAATTTGTATATAAAAGGAGAATAAATTTGACTTTTTCCTTAATCAAGAATGCCGTGCGCTCAGCACCCTGCAGTTCTACAACTACACCTTGCATAACATAACTGCGTACCTTGGTTGAACACGTCTGAGCTACATGGGAACAAAGGATTAGTTACAATGATATGTGCATATTTGCATATGATCAGCTCAGATTTTCCCTTATAACCCTCTGACTACACCTTAAATCAGCCTCAAGTTTTATTTAGCTTGATCTGTACATTGTCCTTGTCACCTGAATTGCCTCTTCTATCCTTTTGCTCACTTGAATGCCCTTTTTTTCCATTCTTTTAAGCAGAAAGGTGAAGAGAACTTTCCCCTTTATTGAAAACATGGTATGTTTTAAGCACTGTGTTTGGGGCTTTACATATTGCATTTTATTTTATCCTTTTAGCAACTCTAAAAAAATAAATTATCTAGATAGATAATTAGTATACCAATTATCTTTATTATTTAGTCAGGAAATTTGAGGCTTAGAAGGGATTGAATGAATTGTCTAAGTTTACTCAGTTCATAAGTGGTGGTGTCAGGATTCCAATTCTCTATCGAGGTTCATTCATGTCCTTCTTTTTCCTTAAATCCAATCTATAGTTTATTTATTCATGGATTCAACTAGATTTTTCAGTTCCTGGACAAGACTCTTTGCCTGCCTTTCCCTCCTTTCCTGCTTTCTTTCTACCCTGCTTCCCTCTTCCCTTTAAATTATATGCTGGGGGCATAAAATTCAAACAATCCAGAATAACATAGAGCCAAAGTTTCAAGTCTTTTTTACCTCCTTGCCTCATTCTTCCTCTCATTTCTTGAGGTAACACTTTGCAACTTATTGTAGGTCACTCCAAGTCTGCAATTTGTCTTCTAACTGTGTGTACTTTTGTCTTATGAAAGTTTGTAAGTTGTATGATGTAATCATATCACAGTGGTATAAGTTGTGATGTTCTCCTTTATGCCTTCTGTGTTTAGTCTTACATAGGAGAAACTTTTCTGCCCAATATTCTTCTATAAATTTTTCCAATGTTATTTATCGCTTTGTTTTTATATTTGGTCTTTCATCTATTTACATCATATATAAGTGGGGGAAGTAAGCAGTCAGATAAGACCTCTAGCTCTTACCTACTGGTCCATGTTTTCTCTCAAGTCTTACATGCCTAAAAGTTTCAGATCCTGGCCTTCTAAGTTCATGCCTTTTAATGCTTATTTTTATTTTCCTCTCAGAAATTAAATTTAGTGGTTAGGTTGGGAAATGCTTTTGCTGATGTCTTTAGAGTTTAGAGATATTGGCCTCTTATTTAGAACATGTGGGTCTTCATCAGAAGCTGGCTTTAAGAGGACAAGGTATGCAAGTAAGGGAGGTATCACCAGCACTACAGTAATACCTCTGCTCATCAACCATATGCTCCAGGTCTGGGTTGTCTTTCACCTGGTTTGTGCTAAAAACAGAATTTCCTAATTTCTATTCTAAAGCCCCATTTCATTGCTCTCAGTTATCCTTTCAGTTTTTCTTTGGACATCCTTTGAGAGAATCACAAAGAAACTCTAACAAGAGCTAAACTTCGTTTATTACTAGGACCTTTAAAATTGTTTCCAGTTGGGGAAACAAAACTTCATTTTTTTGAATGTGAATGTTATTTTGAACAGCATCTTCTGAGGAATGCCGTCCTTGCATCCTAGGAAAGGTGTTTCTGCCTTCATAAGCCACATTTATTCTGTAGTGAAGCTCAGACTGCTTCTCCTGAGGGAAGGTAGAAGGGTAAGTGGATCTCTTGGTACATACTACATGCCTGATGTTTCACATATATTTTCAACAACTTTCTAAAGTAGCCATTAATATCCTCTTTTTCAGATCCAGCAACCACAGCTCAGGAGGGTTAAGCAGAATGACTTAAGTCGTGTAGCCAGAAAGTACCAGAGATAAGACTCCAAGTCAGGTCTGTCTGACTCCAAACCCCATAACATCATATACTTCCTTTCACGCTCATGCACTTGGAAATTGTTATCTTACATTAATAAAAATAAAAACAATATGTAATACCTACTGAGAACACTGTTTTAAGTTTTTTATATACAATAACTCATTTAACCTTTGTAAGAGAACCATGTGAGATAGTTACTATCTTCATTTTCAGATGCAAAATCAGAAATTGAGTAGCTTGCCTAAATTTTTGTAGCTAATAAATGGTGGAATGGGATTCCAAAGATATTATTTTCCAAAAATATGTATGTATTTAAAACAGTTTGGGTTAATTCATGAATTATAGCTCTCTAAACTATTATCACAGGAAAGTTGATCTGGAGGCTACATTGTTACACAATGTGGGTGCTACAGTGCCTTCCAAATGCCCCACAGGGATACTTTTGGAGGCAGAGTTCTGACCTGGATGGATCCAGTATGTCAGTGTGTGTATGATTACCTTCCAAACTGAATCCTAAGCTGAACAGAGGAGTCTGGTGAACTCATCCACAAATCTGTTTCATCTTGAGCAGCAGGACTATCACCCCACCTGAAGTATCTAATTAACCCACCACAATTCTCACTGTGGCCAGATGAACACAGCCTTGGCAGACCAGAGGACCACCTCCGGCCTGGTAGAATGTAGGGAAGTGGCAGGGTACCCTGCAAAGGCCACATTTGAAGGTCAGCAGAATTACTGGCAAGCAATTTCTCTAACAGAGGGATGGAATTTGGAATTCAAAAGTTTCTTTATTCCAAGAGCACACATTACAAGAAGTAATGTCCAGTCAGGGCTGATGGTTCAGATACCACATTTATATCCTTAGCATGGAAAAGGCTCAGTCCTGAGGCAACATCATTGCAGTCATCTCAACTTGTGAAAGAAGCTGTGGAGGAGCAGTTACAGGATGTTGCTTGTGAGGAAATACCTCCAAGTGCAGACATCTGACTCTAGCATGAGTTGCCCACAGAAAAAGAGGAGTAAGTTAAAGCAGTGACAGGAGCCATTGTTCTGTGGCTTCAGTCCTGTTCTTAGAATCATAGTCTTTCAGAGCTAGAATGGCTAGAGTCCAGAGTCCTCTCCCCACCATTTTTTTCCATGAAAAATCAGAAAGTCAAAAAAGTGAACAGGCTGCACAAGTTTGTAAAGCAATGAAGTGGTGAAACCAGACGTGAGAGCCAGTAGGTGCTCAATAAGTGTTTGATGAACTAGCACTTTTAATAAATGCAGACTATAGGATAAGCTCAGTTCTCCATCACTCTTCTGTTATTTAAAATGAGAACCCTACTCTTTATAATATAAAAATTATTGGTGTTTAAAATAATGGCCTTGTGGTATAACAAAGTTGTAGAGTATTACCCAATTTGTTAAGGATTAAATTTTGTCCGGTAAAATCTCTGCATCAAAATGTATTATTTTTCTGAAGATAATAATAATAGTAATGAGGGATGATTGGCAATCTTCCCATGAGACTCTATATAAATAAGAGTTATGGGTAATTTCTTTCTCTCCTGTGTCATTGACAGCTTCTGAGGAAAGGCCCTATTGCTCTCTGTTAGTATGATAGTCATAACTGTGCAGTGGACACTTGTCCTGGTTCCACGGTGTTGAGTTCAAAATGTACTTGAACCAGTACAAGTATCATGGAAGTGTGACAGAAATATATGAAAACCGTTTGTGTCTGAGTGTCTGCATTGTACTGCATTGCACCCTGTAGTCATAGTGTGTAGTTGTGACCCATGATTGCTGAATGTGTCTGACCCAGATGACATGGTCTCTGGGAAGTGTCTGGGCTGTTTGTATCAATCTGCTCCTACTGAGAGTCTGATGGGACTCTCACTCAGGTGTTACTACTCATGGTTATATACCCTATAAGTTAGGGGTCTGAAACCTTTTACTTCTATCTGTCTATTGCTGAGCTCTCGGCTCTGGGTCCTGAACATGGTTAGTTCCTTCTGTGATCTTTGGTTAAGTATAGTAGTCAGATTTCTCCAGATAAATAGAACCTATAAGATTTCTACCAGTTTGTCTGTCTGTCTTTCTATCTATCTATCATCTATCTCTAGCAATCGATAGCAAGCGATCAATTAGTAGATTAATAGGTAGATACATAGAAAGAGATTTATTATGGGGGATTGGCTAACATGATTATGAAGGCTGAGAAGTCCAAAGATCTGCCATCTGCAAGCTGGAGGGCCAGGAAAGCCAGTGGTTTAGTTCCAGTCCAAACCTAAAGGCCTGAAAGCCAGGGGAGCCAATGGTGTAAGTCTTGAACTGAGTCCAAAGGTTCAAGAGCCAGGAGAGCAGATGTCCAAGGGCAGGAAAAGATGGATGGTCCAGCTCAAGAAGAAAGAATTTCACCTTTTCTCTGCTTTTTTGTTCTATTCAGGCCTTCAAAGGATTGGATGATGCCCACTTGCATTTGTGAGGGCAATCTTCTTTACTCAGTCTACCCATTTAATGCTAGTTTCTTCCTGAAACACCCTTACAGACACTTCCAGAAATAATATTTTAACAGCTATCTGGGAATCCCTTAGCTCTGTTAAGTTGACACATAAAATTAACCATTGCTTTAAGTAAATCCATGTTGTCAATTGTCAATCTCATTTGTCAACATTCTTGATGTTCCCTGGCACAGGTTTTTATCCTTACAAAAGAGTTGGTGGGAGCGAGCTCACACACTGTGACTTGATTAGAGACAGCTCTGAGTTCCAGTGATCCTAGGGGTATCTCTTTTAGTTTCTGTGGAGCAGGCTGCTGAATAAACTCCAAGGACATGGTCGAGTCTGCATGGCTCAGTCTGTACCATCAGCATTTGGTACTACAGTATCTGCCACAAAGTAGATACACAAGAAACATATGTTTATTAAATTTGTTGCAATCAAATATCAGAACATTATAGAGGCCACCCTGGAGAAATATTAATGCCCCGTTAATAGAACCTTTTGTTTCTGAATAAGAATTTGACTTCAAAGACCCTAGCGTTCCCTTAACATGGATGTTAGATTTATCACGTATTGGTCTAAACTTTGCTAGAATCCTATTTATTTATAGGGATATGAATTTTTAGTATTTGCTCTTTGGAGAACAAGGTAGTTAACCTAATGCTATTTTGACCTCAACATTTAGACAGTGATGATATGTGAACTCCATGTTAACAGATCAGAACTATACCAACAACGATAAGGTCTAATCAATAAATTTTCATTGAGAAAGCCTTTTGAGAGTGAACTAAAGCCAATTTTCTATAGACACAGTTAAGCCATTTACAATTTTCTTTTTTACCCCTAATTTTATTTTGTTTAATTAAAATCATTTTCTTCAGGATCAAATCTTCATACATAAAACTTACAGTAATTGATTTAATTCAGCAATAAGCTATAAAAAAGTCTCACTTCTCGCTTCTGAATTTTCTTTAATGGCAGTTATTTCTACTGTGTCCAATTTTCCTGGATCACATTTTCCAGATCAAAATTTGGGTAAGAAAATTAGATTCTTTTGTCAATTTTCAGTCAATAACACATTTTCCCACAATGTAGTTTCAACCATTCTCAGTTTTATTTTGCAAAGTTTTTTTCTACTATGTGTAATTTTCCTGGGTCAATTTTGTAGTTTTGGAACTTACTAACATTGATGGAATTTTCAGTCAATTTTTCTTTTAATTTTGCTGTGTGAAATGTTAACCTTTTTCAGTTTAACTTGGTTGATTATTTTTTTCATTATTTATTTATATATTAGAACAAAAGTCCTTTGTAGGTCAAAGATCTTGCAAGGTGGAGTTGAACAATGGGGTTTAAATGGCAGCATTCTACTTCACCTAGAAGTAACTCAATTTTCTATGGAGGGACAGAGAAAGCCTTCTTTACATAAAGTTCTTGGTAATTATTACTTTGTAAAATTATATTTACTTATCCCCAAAGACAGAACTGGGACCAGTAGAACTGAGGAAGCCATATTATTTCAAAATAAGAAAAAATGTCTATTAACTAAAATAGCCCAAGTTGAAATGAAGTTGGTGAGCCTCTCCCTAGTATTCAAACAAATTTGGGTAAAAAAAATGTCAGAGATTCTACTGGATTTTCTAAATGTTCTCAAGAAAAGTCCACATCAGACAGTATTCTGTTTATCAGTTTACATTGCATATTGTTCCAAATTATGGTTGAAGGGTGGATTTGAGTTTTCCCTCCTTTTAGCCTTCATCTTTCTAAATTGTAGAGAACTAATTGGTTTAATCTATTTCATTTTTACGTCTTTCATGACAGGTCCATTTTTCTGTCCTGCTCCACTTTGTCCTGCTCAAACTCAAACTCTTAGATCCTGTCCCTGGATCTCTGAGGATGCTGCACTGTCCACCTCTGCCTTCCCTCGGCTCCTCTGTCTTTGGCCTTCAGAATTCTGTTCACCTATCAGTAGCTCTGAGAAGCCTGTCCACATTGGCCTTCTGAAGGTAGGCTAGGTACTCCTTCAGTGTCATTCAGATGTTTAGCAACATGTAGATGACAGACTTTCAAAAGTTTTATTATATGTAGATATACTGATGGCATACAAACACACGAGTATAACATACTTTCCAAAACTACACAAAAAATTTTGTGTGGCTTAAATGAGGGATAGTATGCAGTCTTTCTCCAAGGGCTTCCAAGCTTTTTGAGGAATCAAAATATATCTTTGTAAACATTTAGAAAAATTACAGAACACTAATTAGCCAAGTATTCCATAGGTGTTATAGACATGACTTGCTACAGAAGTTTAGGAAATAAAGATCCATGTAGGCTAGTGATATCAAAGAAGGTTTAATGGAAGAAACAAAATTATTAATTATTTAGGCAGCTTTGATATTCATGCTGTATTTACCACAAAAGAATTATTATTCAGGAAATCCTATCAGCATTTTGATTTAAAATTTTTCTGTGAGTTGTAACAGGAAAAGCTGTTTTCAGCTGAACTTTGGGAGTGTGCAGCAATCACATACAAAAAAATCCTCATTTTCAAAAGAAATATTAGAAAATCTAGATTGTAAAGATGGAAATCAAGAAACTTTATGGTGGGCTTCCCTGGTGGCACAGTGGTTGAGAATCTGCCTGCCAATGCAGGGGACACGGGTTCGAGCCCTGGTCTGGGAAGATCCCACATGCCGCGGAGCAACTAGGCCCGTGAGCCACAACTGCTGAGCCTGCGCGTATGGAGCCTGTGCTCCGCAACAAGAGAGGCCGCGACAGTGAGAGGCCCGCGCACCGCAATGAAGAGTGGCCCCCGTTTGCCACAACTAGAGAAAGCCCTCGCACAGAAACGAAGACCCAACACAGCCATAAATAAATAAATAAATAAATAAATAAATAAAAACTAAACTTTAAAACAGAAACTTTATGGTTAAAACTCTGGTCCAGAGAGGTGGTGGTTGAATCCTAAATTTCCTGGGAGAGGTCAAAGAAGTGAAGAGAAATCCCAGGCAGTATGGGATTATTCATTCCTATCACAAATATTTACTGAACATCTATAATGTATCAGATGTTACCCTAATTACTGGAGAGGCAGAAATTGTGTAGACAAATGCAGTTGAGGTTTTCATGATTCTAAGTGGAAGCAACATACACATTCCCACCCCACCCCCACTCCAGTCACCTATTTATAATACTCATTCTGCCTCCAGATTAACCTTGCATGTAAAATGTTATTTTGTCATGAAAAAGCAAGTGAAGTAGCCTAGGGGAAGGGTACTGTACCTGTTAACCTCTGAATGTCCCTTCCAGCCTGGGCAGTGCTCTCCAAGAGCCATAAATCCTGGAGAGCTGATCACCTTTCCCTGGTCTTCACAATGTTTATGCTGGAGCTGAGGCTGTTCTCCTAGAAGGCTTGCAGTTTATAATCATTTAATAATGCTCCTTTGCTCTGAACCTGGGATTGCTCACTTTAAAAAATGGATCTGGAAACCCATATGAGGGATTATTCTCACTTTATATGTATATATTTTCCCTTGAAAGTGGTAACATATGAAGCAATAATTATAGCAAGATTTTCTTCTATCATTATAATCTTCTGTATTTTTTTCCCCACATGGAATATTCATTTTTAAAATCCTTGGCTGGAACTCAATGTTGTCCTTTTAAATGACTAAACCTTTGTTGAATTCTCATGCCCTGTATTATATAGATTTAGCTAATCAGCCTCACCCACCTCATGTATCACAGCAAAGTGTTTCTCAGAGCAGCAGTGATGATGGAACTATTGAATTGAATGAGCTCATTTCAGATTTACCCTTTCAAACTAAGTTGTGATGTCTGTGGCACTAACTTCCCCCTCTTCTTCCTTCCCCTCTTCTTGTACTCCCTTTTTTCTTTCTCTTCTTCCTCTTAATCCCCTTTCTCTTCATGCTCCTTTTCTTCTTCCTGTTCATCTTGCTCTTCCTTCTCCTTACTTTCTCCTCTTCCTCTTTCTCCTCCCTCCTCTCTGCCAGGACACATAGCAGACATTACATCCTCAGTGATGATTGTTTTTAACTCATGAGCCTGTTATGAATTCCCTGTTTCTTCTTACTGTCTGAATTTGGGTCAACTCTCCCTAAGAACCACAATGTTAGTCCCTTTTCCGCAAGGAGGTTGGGACCAAAGGGCAAGAATTTCCCACCCTTCCTCTTGATTTCTTCTTAGTTCAATTTCCAGAATATTGCAGAATCCTTTCCTTACCACTCAAAATGGACCAGCATTCTCAAATTCTGCGGCCCTGACGTCTCCGCTTTGCTTATCTGGCCCTTGCCATGTTCTGCACAGCATTATTTATTGCCTTTCTCATGGATAGAATTTAATCTACCTAGGGAAACAAAGGTAGGTATCTCATGGTTTTGAACTATTGTAAGCCAGGCAGTGTCAGAAAGTTTATGTAGATTATCTCCTTTAATCCTAACAATAACCTCCTAAGGTAGATCTTATTATCCCCTTTCTAAGTTGAGAAAACAAAAGTTCAGTAAGATATAAGACATTTGGTTATTGCTATTTGGACTTGAAGTATACTGACTCCAAGGAGAATACTCTTGTTTTTAAACAATTTTATTTCCAACCATGTTACATGAGGACAGAGACATTTTCTTTTGAATTACTTATGTCTAGCAAAGTGCCTTGCATTTAGGAAGTATTCAAACATTCTTGTTGTCTGTCTCTGTGTTCTCCAATACCCCAGTAGTCTCGAAATAGATGCCCTCCCCAAAAGAATATTGATTAATCAATCCATTGATTGATTTTTCTGTATAACCTTTAAATATTCCCAGATATCATAAATTTTTAATATGCATGTACTGACTACTATACAATCAAAACATACTATTATTGATCACAGAAATATTGTTTATTATCATTCCTATTTCTGGGTTTCGGATCATTCTCCTTAAGTAGGTACTTTATATTTGTTTTCTCAATTTCTATGTTCCTAACTTTGATCTTGTGTTTTATAAATCTGATTTCAGTCCTATCACTGTTAAGGATTTCAGGATTTGTGCCTTATTTATACCTCTAAATTTTCCTCCCTCTGGAAACACTGAAAGATATAGGTATACAAACTATCAAAGTAAAAATTAAAGGCAAACTGTTATTCTGCTGGTGTCTAGAATGCTATATCCCAGTTACCAGCGCTCTTAGAAAAGTTGACCATGGCTTGGACCAGGGAAGTCCTTGTTTCTTCCATCCTCTCCTCTGAATCTCAAATAGTCAAGCATTGCCAAAATGGCTTTGGACCCAGAATGTTTCCCAATCTGTTTCTTTCTTGCCCTGGTTGTAGCAGATGCAGTGAAGGAAGTTATAGAAGGGTAGAAGTGCTGTTTCTGGGAAGCAGGCCCTGAATATGCCTGCTAAGTATATTAACCATGTGGAGAGGCAGAAAGGCAAACAAAATGCAGGATGGCTGAATGGGGCCCAAAGGGACAGACCCTGCCCTGGAG
Organism: Eubalaena glacialis; assembly: GCF_028564815.1. Taxonomy (NCBI): domain Eukaryota; kingdom Metazoa; phylum Chordata; class Mammalia; order Artiodactyla; family Balaenidae; genus Eubalaena; species Eubalaena glacialis. The sequence goes on from NC_083730.1 coordinate 36,228,149, forward strand.
GGTTTAGCACATGGGGCAGGAAGTGGGAGTCCTCTCTCCACAGTTGGACATTGATGTGCAACACACAGGGACCTTGACCACTAGCAAGAAAAAAATGGCTTTAAGTTTCAGACTTTTATAACTTAGGTTGAAAGCTTCTCTCCCTTGTGAGAAATTAGTGAGGATGATGGGAAGAGGCCTGGGTGAAAATTTGTTTTACAGTAAGCACAAATGCTCTTTCTATGCTCCCTGGAGAATCCATTCAAAACTTGGCCACTTCATCTGGCTTTTCCCTGTTAACTTGCATTTATTAGTTTTATCATTTTTTTGCTCTTTGAATGGTGGAATGGAGAGATCAGCACTAATGTGCTGATCCTGGCAGGCCTGAGACCCAGGACAGCCAGTCCTGTGATGTCTCTTGTTTCTAGGTCTAGGCGTGTGCCATTTGCCTTATGCTCTCTGAAGGCTGACTACCTCCACCTCAGTTGTCCACACTCACCTTCTCTTGGGCCTTGCCTGAGCATCTCTTTTTCTGCTGCTTCCTTCATTCTGCAGGCTGGGCTAGGGCACATCCCTCTGTGTCCTTCTGAGGTCCTGTTCTTATCCTTAGCATGTAGTTTTGTAACTACTTAATTAATTGCATCTCCCCCATCCCACCTCCCTTGGCTATGAGCCGCTTAGGGCAGCTCCTGGAATGGGATTAAGGTTCATTGAGTACCTCCAACTTGCCAGACATTGTGCCAGACGTGTCCTATGCTTTATCTTAATACATTTCTGCACCCTGCCCTGTGAGGTGGATTTTATTATCTTTATTTTATAGATGGGTAAATGGTGGCTTAGAGATATTAAGTAGCTTGCCCAAGGCCATTTATTAAGTAGTAGAGCTGGCATTTGAATCCAGTTTTCTCTGACACCCCAGCCCTTGCTTTTCTCCTGGTGTTGCCCTTCAGGTCCTCTTGTATCAGTGCTGACTCGTGCTGTCTTCACTTCACTTTTCTGACCTCCTATCAGGGCACCTCTAGCCATGGCTGAACCTGTCAAGTTCTCCCTTTCCTGTTTCTGCTTCTAGATTTTTCCTGTTGACTAGATTTGCAACTCAACTGACAGAGAGTGACTGATATCATCCCCACTCATTTCACTGTCAAGGGTTGGGCTTGTCAGCACTCGGTGAATAATATGCTGGCCATGGGCATGGATCATAAATCGTTCCCTGTTCGCTGTCACGGTCAAACTCACCTCCCCAAGTTGTGGAGTTCCAGATGGGCTACTAACAACAAGCTTCACTGTTTGGTCATTTGATTTTTCCCTTGGGCAGAAGGGGCTCCCTTTCCCTAGGTTTGCGTTTCTGTATCCTAAGAGGAAAATGTGGCTCATTAGTAATGGAGCACATATGCCTTTCCTTGCTTATCATGAATTGACACTGATTAGAGAAGCAAATAGCAGTCTTTTTTTCTTCTCTTGCTATCCAGTCAGAACAGTGACTCCAATTTTATTTGTCTGTTTTTCTTGTTTTCTTGGCTTTCTCCTGCTCACCATTCTCTTACCAAATCTATTGTAAAGAATTTATATTCATGGAGTGTTTATCAGGTGCCAGGCTCTGGTCTAAATGCCTTACGTGGATAAACCCATGTGATCCTTGCTACAGTTCTATGGAATGGGAGCTACTCAAGGCAGCTGAGAACATCTGCTCTGGATGTATGTACACTGCTCCCCTCCAGGGCACCATTAACAGGCACCAATGTGAGCAACACCCCTGGGTCTGTGTAGTGCCACTCTCCTGGCACCATCATCACCTCCATTTCAGAGAGGAGGAAGTGGAGAAGCAGAGAAGTTAAGTAACTTGTCCCAACTCCCCCTGCTGTGGTAGCATGTTGGGACTCAAACTAGGGCAGCCTGGCTCCAGAGCCTACTCGCTGCTCTTGTTGTACTTCTTCTCCTCTCTGTCTCCCAGTAGAATCTAGGAAACAGAATTGTGTTTGGTTAGGTATTCTGGGTAACTGAGAGTAATAAAACTGTTTTGTTTCAATAAATGTTCTTGAAAATCTTTCTAAAATGACTCAGTTGACTTCCTACTCTCATGAGTCAAGTGCTCAGTGAACTGGGCTTGACCCAGTTCACTGACACTCTGTGTAAGTGAGGGTCCTGCAGGTCCATGAGTTCATTCTGAAACTCTACTTTCATCTTTGGAATTTCCATCTAGATGGAGAAAGTATAGGAGATTAGAAGAGTCTCTCCATAAAACAGGACTTAATTCAGACATCTGACTTCAAAAAATTAATTCTTCATCTTTGTGCATAAGCTCCCCTGGGTCATTAAATAGTAGATTTCCTTATTTTGACTGTTATGCTAGCTTGCAGCTGATCACTGAATTGATCTGACAGAACGTTACTCCAAATCACCTTTCAATGCAACTCAAATAAGCATATATACGCTGATGATGGGATAGAAACATTTTAAAAGTATTCCTTGTTTATAGCACTCCAAGAGACCTTAGACATAATATATTTTAATCCAATTAGAAATCACTTTACTGCTTCTGTGGATTTTTAAAATGAAATCTCTGCTTTTGTATCTTTATTCACAGGGATCTCACCACCCCTGAGGACTGCAGAGGCCCACTGAAAGGACACCACTTAGATTAACTTCTGGTTCAACTGATCACTACCACTCTCAGGCAGGGAAAGTGTGGCCTGGGACATGTGCTTTAGAAGGCCCTGCAAATCACAAACACAGGGAAATATGATAAATTAAAACTGTTTGGGTGCTTCTATTTCTTGGGGTAAGGTACTTAGGGCTGGTGCAGCATGACCTATGCCTCTAAATATCTGCTCTCAAGACTAACATGATTCAGGAACCAGGGAACGCTTTCCCCTCATCTCTTTCCCCAAGGCCTCAAAACACAAAGCACATGTGTCTGAATGACATGAAGGCATGTAGGCTGAACACGGTGGAAGCCAGAGACAGATAGTGCTTTGGAGTATGGGAAGGATTTGAGTGGATAAAACATGTAGTTAAAATAAAAGACAAATTAATAAGCATGTCGAGTCTTTTCTTTCAGAAGGTGGGAGAACACTCAGTTTCTGCAATAGAGCTGGGTTCCATTTCTCTTACTGCTCTTCAGGGTCCATTTCATGATTCTGGAGGTCCTCACAAATTGCCGTGGTGGCTGGGGAATTTTTGCAATAGTAAACAGTTTGTATTATTTTCAAATTTGTATGTGTATACAAATGCAGATATAACATACATGAAGAGTGATACTGATTCTTTATACTGACAGATACTGAAAGTTAGTACAGTAAATATTTTTATTTAAAAATGCTTAATAGGGGTGGTCTTGCAGGAAACTGGAGGGGTTTCAAGGAGGCTGGATGGCGGCAGCCACTTTGTGAGCAATGTGACCGTCTCACTGCACACTATCTGTCAGGAAAGGGTTTCCTTGCATAATTATAGCCCAGGCAGCTTCGATAAAGCTTACAAAGGAGAGTTGTGGAAAGTGAGGAACAAGGAATTTCTCTGGAAGCACGTGAGAAACTGTGAGAAAACTGCACCGTCTTTGTGCTACTTTTACACACTTCGAGGGCACAAGGGTGCACTGTAGGTCAGCGACTGCAGTGGCCAGTGACTCAATTCTTGTAGAACTGGATGGTGGGCAATATTCTTCATTTTACACCAGGCTCCTATTCCAGCTGCTGCTAAAGGATAAGATAGCATAGCTAGGGGCATAGTCAAGATGGCGGACTAGGAAGAGGTGGAATTCGCATCTCCGCACAACTAGGGCACCTAAGCGGACAAGAGGAAACCCCAGTGACCAGGTAGGATGTGGGACATGGGGGAGTGAAGGGGGAGGAGAAGTGGAGGCAGGATGGGACTGACCATGCTGAGGAGCTGCTGGGGGAGGGGAAAGGATCCCACGCTTGAAGGGGGAAATTGTGGGACCACTGGGAGGGCAGAGGATCAAAAGAGAGTGTGGCCAGGTTTTCCCTGCTCACTTGGGTCCCCAGGAGCCTGCTGAGATACCGGGCCTGATCCTCTGCCCACTGAGGCCCCCCCAGCTGCGTGGGTTCTGAGGGAGTGGAGGGAGGGAAAGGGAGCAAAAGTAAAGGCCAGACCTCCAGGAATGGCACCCCTGAGGGGTGGCTGGGGGAGAGAGGGGTTCCTACACCCAGTGGGAGCCACCCATGGTTAGGGGTTCAGCAGCGACGGGGGAGACCCTGGGGGAGACAGTGGGGGAGAGGCGCAAAGGAAAGGAAGGGAACGGATCAGTGCTTTCCCTGTCAACTTAGGCACCAGGGAGCCTGTTGGGCTCCCGGGCCTAATCCTCTGCCCTCAGAGCCTCCCTCCTGCCCTGCAGAGTCCAAGCCTCGCCTCTACACCCCCACCCAGGGCCTGACCTCTATATTCGGAGACCCCCTACAACCCGCTGGGCTTAAACCCCACCCACACAACATCACCCAGGGCCTTACCTCCAAACTCCAGAACTCCACACTCCAGAGGCCCTCCTTTCCACATGCTGCCTCTCTCCTTCCTCACAGATACTAAGCAGAGGCCCCGCCCCATGCTTGAACATCACCCTGCCTAGGCCCTGCCCCATTTTCAAATGTAACCTCCCACTCGCTTAGGTCTTGCCCCACCCTAAACCCCGCCCCTGCCAAAGTTCCACCCCCACCAAACTCTGCCCACATAGCCAAGGCTTTTTTTTGTTTTTTCTTTTTTCCTCTTTTAGATTGGGGTTCTATTTTACCTTGTTGATTCACTGTTGTTGATAAATTTATATTTTTATTTTTTCTAACAAAACTATTCTTTTTCTAATTTTATTTTATTCTTTAAACTTTGTTATTGTTCTCTCCCTTTGGCTTGTCCCCCCCCCTTCTAAATTCTTTTCCTTTTTCTGTTGTGGTTTCATTGTAGCTTGTTGCAGTTGTTTCAATTATATTTTTATTTTTCCTAATATATTTTTTATCTTTCTAATTTTATTTTGGTTTTTATTCTTTGATATTGTACTGCTCCTTTTTTTCTTTTTTCTTTTTTCTTTTTTTTTTTTGCCATGCCACACGGCTTGTGGGATCTTGGTTCCCAGGCCGGAGGTCGGGCCTGAACTCCTGTGGCGGGAGCTCCGAGTCCAAACCACTGGACTAACAGAGAACCACAGGCTGCAGGGAATATTAATCGGAGCGAGGCCTCCTGGAGTTCCTCATCTCAGCACCAAGACCTGGCTCTATCCAACTGCCTGCAAACTCCAGTGCTGGATGCCTCAGGTCAAACAAGCAGTAAGACAGGAATTCAGCCCCACCTATTAAAAAAAAAAAAAAAATGAAAAAAATGTGGGAATATGGGAAAGGAAATAGTCAATAATGTGGGAATATGGGAAAGGAAATAGTCAATAAAGTCCAGGAAGTGCAGAGAGTCCTATACAGGATAAATCCAAGAACAAACATGCCAAGATACATAACAATCAAACTATCAAAAATTAAATACAAAGAAAAAATGTTAAAAGCAGCAAGGGAAAAGCAACAAATAACATACAAAGGAATCCCCATGAGGTTAACAGCTGATCTTTCAGCAGAAACTCTGCAAGACAGAAGGGAGTGGCAGGACATATTTAAAGTGATGAAACGGAAAAACCTACAACCAAGATTACTCTACCCAGCAAGGATCTCATTCAGAGTCAATGGAGAAATTAAAACCTTTACAGACAAGCAAGAGCTAAGAGAATTCAGCACCACCAAACCAGCTTTACAATAAATGCTAAAGGAACTTCTCTAGGCAGGAAACACAAGAGAATGAAAAGTCTTACAATAACAAACCCAAAACAATTAAGAAAATGGTAATAAGAACATACATATCGATAATTACCTTAAACATAAAAGGATTAAATGCTCCAACCAAAAGACACTGACTGGCTGAACAGATACAAAAGCAAGACCTTCATATATGCTACAAGAGACCCACTTCAAATCTAGGGACACATACAGACTGAAAGTGAGGGGATGGAAAAAGATATTCCATGCAAACGGAAAAAAAAGAAAGCTGGAGTAGCAATTATCATATCAGACAAAATAGACTTTAAAGTAAACACTATTACAAGAGACAAAGAAGGACACTACATAACTATTAAGGGATCAAACTAAGAAAAAGATATAACGATTATAAATATTTATGCACCCAATATAGGAGCACCTCAATACATAAGGTAAATGCTAAAAGCCATAAAAGGGGAAATTGACAGTAACACAATAATAGTAGGGGACTTTAACACCCCACTTTCACCAATGGACAGATGAACCAAAATGAAAATAAATAAGGAAACACAAGCTTTAAATGATACATTAAACAAGATGAACCTAATTGATATTTACAGGATATGCCATGCAAAAACAATAGAATACACTTTCTTCTCAAGTGCTCATGGAACATTTTCCAGGATAGATCATATCGTGGGTCACAAATCAAGCCTTGGTAAACTTAAGAAAATTGAAATTGTATCAAGTATCTTTTCCGACCACAACGCTATGAGACTAGATATCAATTACAGGAAAAAAAATGTAAAAATACAAACACTTGGAGGCTAAACAATACGCTACTAAATAACCAAGAGATAACTGAAGAAATCAAAGAGGAAATCCAAAAATACCTAGAAACAAATGACAATGAAAACACGAAGGCCCAAAACCTATGGGATGCAGCAAAAGCAGTTTTAAGAGGGAAGTTTATAGCAATACAATCTTACCTCAAGAAGCAAGAAAAACCTCAAACAACCTAATCTTACACCTAAAGCAATTAGACAAAGAAGAACAAAAAACCCCAAAGTTAGCAGAAGGAAAGAAATCATAAAGATCAGATCAGAAATAAATGAAAAATAAATGAAGAAAACAATAAAAAAGATGAATAAAACTAAAAGCTGGTTCTTGGAGAAGATAAACTTGATTAACCATTAGACAGACTCATCAAGAATAAAAGGAGAAGACTGAAATCAACAGAATTAGAAATGAAAAAGAGAAGTAACAACTGACACTGTAGAAATACAAAGGATCAGGAGAGATTACTACAAGCAACTATATGGCAATAAATTGGACAACTTGGAAGAAATGGACAAATTCTTAGAAAAGCACAACCTTCCGAGACTGAACCAGGAAGAAATAAAAAATATGAACAGACAAATCACAAGCACTGAAATTGAAACTGTGATTAAAAATCTTCCAACAAACAAAAGCCCAGGACCAGATGGCTTCACAGGGGAATTCTATCAAACATTTAGAGAAGAACTAACACCTATCCTGCTCAAACTCTTCCAAAACATAGCAGAGGGAGGAACACTCTGAAACAAATTCTACAAGGCCACCATCACCCTGATACCAACACCAGACAAAGATATCACAAAAAAAGAAAAGTACAGACCAGTATCACTGATGACCATCACTGCAAAAATCTTCAACAAAACACTAGCAAACAGAATCCAAAGGCACATTAAAGGGATCATACACCATGATCAAGTGGGGTTTATCCCAGGAATGCAAGAATTCTTCAATACACGCAAATCAATGTGATACACATTAACAACCTGAAGGATAAAAACCATATGATAATCTCAATAGATGCAGAAAAAGCTTGTGACAAAATTCAAAACTCATTTATGATAAAAACTCACCAGAAAGTAAGCATAGAGGGAAGTTACCTCAACATAATAAAGGCAATATATGACAAACCCACAGTCAACATCGTTCTCAATGGTGAAAAAATGAAAACATTTCTTCTAAAATCTGGAACAAGACAAGGATGCCCACTCTCACCACTAATATTCAACATAGTTTTGAAAATTTTAGCCACAGCAATCAGAGAAGAAAAAGAAATAAAAGGAATGCAAATCGGAAAAAATGAAGTAAAGCTGTCACTGTTTGCAGATGACATCATACTATACATAGAGAATCCTAAAGTTGCTACCAGAAAACTACTAGAGCTAATCAATGAATTTGGTAAAGTAGCAGGATACAAAATTAATGCACAGAAATCTCTGGCATTCCTATACACTAATGATGAAAAATCTAAAAGTGAAATTAGGGAAACACTCCCATTTAGTATTGCAACAAAAAGAATAAAATACCTAGGAATAAACCTACCTAAGGAGACAAAAGACCAGTATGCAGAAAACTATAAGACACTGATGAAAGAAATTAAAGATGATAGAAACAGATGGAGAGGTATACCATGTACTTGTATTGGAAGAATCAGCATTGTGAAAATGACTATACTACCCAAAGCAATCTACAGCTTCAATACAATACCTATCAAACTACCAATGGCATTTTTCACAGAATTAGAACAAAAAATTTCACAGTTTGTGTTGAAAAACAAAAGACCCCGAATAGCCAAAGCAATCTTGAGAAAGAAAAACAGAGCTGGAGGAATCAGGCTCCGTGACTTCAGACTATACTATGAAGCTACAGTAATCAAGACAGTATGGTCCTGGCACAAAAACAGAGATATAGAGCAATGGAACAGGATAGAAAGCCCAGAGATAAACCCACGTACATTTGGTCACCTTATCTTTGATAAAGGAGGCAAGAATATACAATGGAGAGAAGACAGCCTCTTCAATAAGTGGTGCTGGGAAAAACTGGACAGCTACATGTGAAAGAATGAAATTAGAACACTTCCTAACACCATACACAAAAATAAACTCAAAATGGATTAAAGACCTAGATGTAAGGCCAGACACTATAAAACTCTTAGAAGAAAACATAAGCAGAACACCCTATGACATAAATCACAGCAAAATCCTTTTTGACCCACCTCCTAGAGAAATGGAAATTTAAAAAAAAGCAAACAAATGGGACCTAATGTAACTTCAAACCTTTTGCACAGCAAAGGAAACCATAAACAAGACAAAAAGACAACCCTTCGAATGGGAGAAAGTATTTGCAAATGAAGCAACTGACAAAGGATTAATCTCCAAAATATACAAGCAGCTCATGCAGCTCAATATCAAAAAAACAAACAACCCAATCAAAAAAAGAGCAAAGACCTAAACAGACATTTCTCCAAAGCAGATATATAGATTGCCAACAAACACTTGAAAGGATGCTCAACATCACTAATCATTAGAGAAATGCAAATCAAAACTATAATGAGGTATCACCTCACACCAGTCAGAATGCCCATCATCAAAAAATGTACAAACAACAAATGCTGGAGAGAGTGTGGAGAAAAGGGAACCCTCTTGCACTGTTGGTGGGTATGTAAATTAATACAGCCACTATGGAGAATAGTATGGTGGTTCCTTAAAAAGCTAAAAATAGAACTACCATATGACCCAGCAATCCCATTACTGGGCATATACCCTGAGAAAACCATAATTCAAAAATAAATATATACCACAATGTTCATTGCAGCTCTATTTACAATAGCCAGGACATGGAAGCAACCTAAGTGTCCATCAACAGATGAATGGATAAAGAAGATATGGCACATATATACAATGGAATATTACTCAGCCATTAAAAGAAACCAAATTGAGTTATTTGTAGTGAGGTGGATGGACCTAGAGTCCATCATACAGAGTGAAGTATGTCAGAAAGAGAAAAACAAATACCATATGCTAACACATATATATGGAATCTAAAAAAAAAAAAAAAGGTTCTGATGAACATAGGGGAAGGACAGGAATAAAGATGCAGAAGTAGACAATGGTCTTGAGGACAAGGGGAGGGGGAAGGTTAAACTGGGACAAAGTGAGAGAGTAGCATTGACATATATACACTACCAAATGTAAAATAGATAGCTAGTGGGAAGCAGCCACATAGCACAGGGAGATGAGCTCAGTGCTTTGTGACCACCTAGAGGGGTGGGATAGGGAGGGTGGGTGGGAGACGCATGAGGGAGGGGATATGGGAATATATGTGTGCATATAGCTGATTCACTTTGTTATACAGCAGAAACTAACACAACATTTTAAAGCAATTATACTCCAATAAATATGTTAAAAATAAAAGAAGATAGCATAGCTACCTTGTTTGATACCAGTCAGTTGTTAGGGGAGCAGGGATTTGATTTGATATCTGTTTCCTTACAAATTCATGCTTTTTCCTGTTTAGCTGCTGATCTGGAAAGTTGTACATTGTTTGGTAAAATATGGACTCTGTAGTTTCTGTACTCTTGCCATTACCTGTAGGTAGAATTTTGACTTCTAGTATATTGTTCATTTTACTTTTACTGTAAAATTTAAATTAAAAAAATGCTTAATAATAACTTATTATATTTTCAAATTATTAAATAGTTCAACTTATAAAAATAATAGTTTCAACATTTTATTTACTGATTATAATTGATATCTTACTTTTTAATTTTTAATATTTTAGAATAAAATGAACTTTAAAATATGTATTAAATATTAATTTTTCAATATTACATAAATTTACATTTTATCAAAATACACTAAATGTATATACTTTGAATATAATTACATTGAAAATGATAGATTATTATGTTCAATAGAATCCAAATTATGTGAAAATATTGGTAACAGCATAATTAGTAATTTTATTAAAATGAAGTAAAAATATATTTTGTGCTATAAATATATTACTTATGAATTATGAATGCATTTTTAAACATCATAGGTCCATCTACAGAATATTTAGACCTATGATAGTAATTTTTAATGATAATTATGTCATCTTTTGTATTTTGCCAACTTTAATTTTAAAAAAGTATATATATCTTTTGATACCGGGGTTTCAATGTATATTGTCCAAGATAGGAGGCTGGGACATATTTAACTGTTTGTTGTTTAATTTTTAACTTTTAAATAGTTAAGCATAGGTGTGTGGATCCCCAGTTATACTCTAGCCCCGAATCTTTCAAATGTGATGCCCTAGGACCACAGATTAACCTTAGGGCTCATTCTGCCCATTTATAAACTGGGGTTCATGATCTTTCATGGCTGTGGTAAGAATCGATAACGCACACCAAAAAATTTGTAAATTACTAAGCACCATTCTAATATGTAAGGTATTGTTTAACATCACTGTCTAAAAACAATTTTTAAATGTTGAATGATAATTTATTTCCACATAACTTAGAATAACAGAATCTTCAAGTAGAAAGAAACCTGTAGATAACATACATCACTTCTCTTTTCTTCCCTCTGCACTTTCTGAGACAGCCCATTGTAATTTTTGATACTGCTGTTTTTAGAGAGTTGAAATGTGTCCCTCCTTCCATTTTGTAATCTGCCCTTATCAGAGGCATCATCACTACTACACCTTTTTCTTGGTCGTTACCTCTCTCCCACCTTCAAAATTCAGATAATTTTCAAAGACATATTAAATTGCAATTTAAAAACACTTTCACCTCTTGTGAGCCTTATTCCTTTTAAAAAGCAGTCATCAGGACACCATATCTCTGTTTTCCCTGACACTAAATTTCTCCCAACATATACATATCCAAGTGCTCCTGTCTTAAATGTCATGAATTCTAGGCTGACACGATCATTTTCTCTTCTGTCTTATTTCTAAATTATTAGTTTATTTTCTCATTGGTCAGAATTAAGCCCAGGATAACAGCTTCTCTCTTTGTTTCTTCCTCCTTCCCAGTAACCATATTCATCAGTAAGACAAGCTAAAGTTGCATCAGATACTATACCTTTAGCATAATTAGATCATTTCTTCTGTTGATGAGAGTTGTGCATGTATAAGCAGCCTATATAAGGGAATTACTGAAATGATACATTAGTTTTCATTTTCCATGACTGTGAAATCATCTGTACCCCAATCTAACAGATGTCTTGAACAAAGGGAATTGAATGTAGTAGGAGCAAGTGGTGGGACCCCCCCCCCCCATGATGAGTTAGAGAGATTTCTAAATATTTGTTTTAGTAAAATTCCTACCCAAACCTTGAAACACTGTTGTTGTTTTTTTCCACCCTATAGAACATTGTATCCAAAGATCTACATGGAATAAATAAAAGTACAATTGTATTATAGAGCTGACAGTGTGTGTATATAACATTAACTGCATGAGGTACCATGGCAGCAGTTTAGAGTGAAGTTATGAAGGCTCACATCCTCCTCCTGCCGCCTCCCCTCTGAGTTATCAAGTGATGGATCATTTGTAGTCAAAAGTAAACCCTGTTGAGTTGCTATATCCAACTTAGGTTTGTACCAGAATTAATTATACCTTCTGCTACTTTGCAAAGGAGTGTGACCAATAAATTCTAATAAACAGGAGTAGAAAGATTTTATTCATGCCATTCTAAAGAAATTAGAACATAGTAGTGTTATTTAGCAATGCAGATGTTATATTATTGTGTTGTTTATATGAAAATGGATATGACATGAAGAGGTATATCAAAAGAGTAAGAGAGAGATTTGAGATGGGCTACTGTTTTGATTATGCATATTTATTCATAATGCAGAAGTTGCTCCATGGAACCTCTTTTCCTAAGATGGATTACCTATTTTTGGAAGCCTTATTCTATATTTTTTTATTATTTAGAAGTGTCAATACTACCAAGGTACAATATTCATGAGTGCCTTGTTTAAATTGTACCTTAATTGGTTTAGTCTCCAGAGTTGCAAGACATGATGCCAATACTTGGTTGCCCAGTGAGCAGGGCAGATAATGATGTGGTGCTGTCTGTTGGCTGCTGGGGAATGGGCTGGCAGTACATGGTCTGAAAACAGTAATTGCACTGTGACTCTGATTTGTTGTTACCGGTATAATGTTGTTTCACCAGCAGATCACCTAATTTTCTATTTTGATTACTCTGTCAGGACAATATCCTTATGCACATATTTTAGTTTATGTTCTCAATAGCAGTATGCCCAAACAAGATCTATGTTAACCAACTGATTAAAGAATTAAAACAATTAGATGACCTCCATACACACACACACACACACACACACACACACACACACACCCTCTCTCACTCTCTTTCTCTCTCTATTTGTGTGTGTGTGTGTGTGTTTCTTGCTTGAAATATTCATGGCATTGTGACTCAGGGAGTACTTTGAATTATCAATATCATGACCCAATGTCATGACCCTTTCTTTAGTGGACCAGTCACATCCAAGTATTCCATATGTTTCAAAAAGAAGGATAAAGAGTAATAAACTGAGAAGTTAATAATTTAAGAGTTCATATCCTATCTGGGGCAGATTAGGGTTAAAAAAGCAAGGTAACTTTGCAAATAATTTTCAACTTGGTACAATAATTACATCCATCTTCAAAGTTGGTGCAGGCCCTACAAATCTTTCACAAGGCCTTATACTCCCAAATTCATTCCCGCTTCACATTACATCCTATCCCTTCACGCTCAGAACAGAACACATCAATTTCAAGTTTTGACTAGTTATATCTCATTTGACTCTAACATGCTAAATCTTCCAAGTATGTTCAATATAGTCCTCTAGTCTAGGATATCCTGCCCATTTTTCTGTGTTTGAAATGCTCAAGGATTATCACATATAGATCCAGTGTCAATTCTCCCATGTGTCTTTTTTATAATTGGTTATACCAAACAACAAGGGCAAAACAAATACTGTATAACATATTTTTGTACCAAAAGTACACATTTGTTTTTATTTCTACTTCTCACTGTCTCTTAGCTAAGTGGGTGAGAGAAGGGAGGGACCTAGTTGAAATACTTTAAAATTTGAACACTCTGACAATAGAGGTAACCAGTCAAAACAGAGGAAAGAGACTATCCTGCAATCTCCAGATTCTCTTAAGACTCTGGGTCATCTTGTGGACAGGGGGCAGGTGACATTTCTCCTTGTGGGTCCCCATGGTTGCAGTCACCAAGTCCCATAGTCCAGTTGCCCTGAAGAGGAGATGCAGTATCTGCCTTTTCATGAAGCTTCTGAAGATGTATCTATGATTTTTACAAGTTACCAACAGATGTGACCAGGCTTACTTCCTTGACAACTGAGTCATTCCAATTAAAAATTCAAGACAACACTTGCATCTTCATAAAAATGTGATAGAAATTTTACAACTTCTGCAAGTAAGTCTTCAATTAATTTAGCCAATGGTATGATAGCCACCATCCAAAAGGGATCTCATTACATAGTTAATACAAGGCAAGAAGACGAAGTAAAACCAAGGCCAGAGGGGAACTTCCCTTGTGGTGCAGTGGTTAAGAATCCACTTGACAATGCAGGGGACACAGGTTCGATCCCTGGTCCAGGAAGATCCCACATGTCGTAGAGCAAATAAGCCCTCGAGCCGCAACTACTGAAGCCCACGTGTCTAGATCCCCTGCTCCTCAACAAGAGAAGCCACCGCAATGAGAAGCCCACACACCGCAACATCACACAACTAGAAAAAGCCCGCGAGCAGCAACTAAGACCCAACGCAGCCAGAAATAAATAAATAAAATAAATTTATTAAAAAAAAAAAAAAGAACAAGGCCAGAGAGATTTTTCCAAGGGCTGTGCTTTTGTTGCTTCAAGTCCCAAATTCCATCTTCTCCCTGAAGCCCACACTGACCATTCCGGCTCACCAACTTTAGTCTTCAAAAGCATGTAATGACACTCAGTAATTCTGCTCTTTTTACATCCTGCACATATTCCTAGGTATCTAAATGATCTTCTGTTTTATCTTTGCCTTTTCCTTTCACTTAGGATATAAGGTCTTTGAATGCAGGAGATATATAGTAGATTCCCTTTATTTGGGGTATTTATATTTTATAAAGTTGCCCCCAAACTCTGAATTAGCAAATACTGAACCATTGTTCCTAGGGAAAATATATCAGAAATGTTGAGTGACTTGACTGAGGCCACTCCACTAACACGTGTAAGAGTTGTGTTGCTATCCTCTGGTCATCTCTATATGAGGACTAAAACAAGATGGAAGAGCATCATTTTATTTGACCTCAGCTGGGAAATACAGGTTGGAGACTTAAATTTTTCACCACTTTGGGCATGACCATGTATGCCTACAATGGCCTGAAAGCCCATAAATATTGATTTTGGGGTTACAAATAAATTTTAGCAGTATGCACATTTGCAAATATGAAATCCATGACTAATGAGGATTAATTGCCTTTGTCATATTTCTTTGGATGCCTCAAACACTGAATACAGCCTTTTGCCAGTAGTGATTGCTCAATAAAGGTTTGTTCAGTGATGGGTTAGGTGAGTGAATGAGCTGATAGCCCCAGAATCAGAGAGCAAGGGCTGGTTTATTTCTTGCTGTTTTGTAGTACACCTCCCAGTATGTTGAAAGATACACAGTGAAGGTGTTGAGAGCATGGACTCTGGAGATGGAGGGTCTGGATTTG